>NC_092708.1:190929428-191237759 GCF_047496885.1 Scyliorhinus torazame | reverse complement strand
TTAGTTTTGTTTTTCTTTTGTTTTTGTTTATATATATATATTATTTATTTATTTGTTTAAAACTGGCCACGGCTATTATATTGCTTTATTGTTGTGTAAAAGAAACACTGCGTATTGTTATTGTTGGCCAAAAAACTCGAATAAAATATATTTTTAAAAAAATTAGCCCCGTAACCGCTGACACTACCCCCTTCTCCAGTCCCGCTGTCGTCAACACTTCCTCCAGCAATGTGGAAGCCGGCTGTACTGGGAAGCTCTATCTCCTTTCTGGCAAAGTCTTTAACCTGCATGTATCTAAATATTTCCCCCTGCTCCAGCCCATACTTCGTTCCCCAGCACCTTCAGTCCCGCAAAACGACCCCCAAGAAACAAATCTTTTAGTGTCCTAATTCCTTTCTTCTCCCATCTCAAAAAATTCCCATCCACTTCCCTGGCTCAAATCTATGGTTCCCCTGAATCGGCATTTCCTTGACCCTGCCCTCACCTGAAGCGCTGGTGAAACTGCCTCCAAATTCTCAATGAAGCTATTACTATCGGACTTGCTGAGTATCTCCCGGACCGTCGGGAGCGGTGCTGTCGCTAGCGCCTTCACAATCCCACCCCCTACCCAAACTCTCCTCCATTCTGACCCATTGGGAGTCAACCCCTCTGACCCAGCTCCGTACCTTCTCCACATTCGCCGCCCAGTAATAATACATCAGGTTCGGAAGACCCAAACCACCTGCCTGCCTTCCTCTCTGCAGTAGCACCTTTCTAATTCTGGCCACCTTCCCTCCCCATATGAACGAGGTAATCATCCCTTCAATCTCTCCAAAAAATGCCTTTGGCAGGAAAATCGGCAGGCATTGAAAAATAAACAGGAATCGTGGCGGCAAATACATTTAAACCGACTGTACCCGACCCGCCAGTGACAGAGGGAGACCATCCCACCTTGCCAGATCAGATTTTACCTTCCCCACCAAATTAGAAATGTTGTACCCACGGAGCTCCCCCAATCCCGAGCAACCTGCACCCCCAGGTATCAAAAATGAGTCCCTGCCCTACGGAATGGCAGCCCCCCCCCCCCAACCCCTGCCCCACACACCACAAAATGCTCACTCTTGTCTAGATTTATTTGTACCCCGAGAAAGACCCAAACACCGGAAGCAGCTCCAATATTCCCCCTATTATCAACACTCAGTTCTGACACGTATTATAACAAGTCATCGGCATATAAGGATACCCTATGCTCTATCTCCTCCCCCCCCAACCCGCGCGCTATCCCTTTCCATACCTCCGAACTTCTTAACGCGATGGCCAATGGATCAATCGCGAGTGCAAACAGCAGGGGGGACAGGAAAGTATTCTGACTTGATGTTATTTGTGCGGACACTGGCCCTCGGCTCCTTATATAGTAGCTTTTCCTCAGTCCACAAATCTGGGTCCAATTCCAAACTGCTCGAGAACTACCATCAAGTACCCCCATTCTACCCGGTCAAATGCTTTCTCGGCTCCCAATGCCACAACCACCTGTTTTCTTCCCCTCCGCCGGTACCATAACCACGTTCTATACCCTCCTATTGTTCGAAAAGAGGTGCCTCCCTCCCACAAACCCCGTCTGATCTTCACCTATCACATTCGGGAGGCACTCCTCAAGCCTACCTGCCAGTACCTTCGCTAATATCTTTGCGTCCACGTTTAAAAGTGGTATGAACCTCTACGACCCACAGTCCGTCGGATCCTTATCTTTCTTAAGTAACAGGGAAGTCAATGGCTACCCCAAAGTTTGCGGTAACACCCCCTTCCCTATCGCCTCCTCCAACATCCCCATCATCAGCGGTACCAGTTTATTTTTGAATTTTTTATAACATTCCACCGGCCCTGCCGTATTCCCCGACTGCATCCTCCCAATCGCATCTTTTATCTCCTGCTCCACTATCGCCCCCTCTAATGTAACCCTGTCCTCTTCCCTAACCTTGGGTACTTCAACCCATCTAGAAATTCCTGCATCTCCCGGTCTCCCCCTGATGGCTCTGACCTGAACAACCCCTCGTAGAATTCCTTTAAGACCTTGTTGATCTGATCTGAAGCTACCACCAACTTCCCTGCCCTGTCCCGCACCTGGACAATTTCCTTTGCTGCAGCCTCCCTATGGAGCTGACCCACCAACTGCCCCCCTTGCTCGCCTCAATTGGCGTACCGCCTTCCTGGTAGGTAGTCGATCAAAGCTCGCCTGGAGTTCCTTCCTCTTTTCCAACTGCGCTGGGTCCCTATCTTCTGCATACCTCCTATCTACCTCCAGCATCCATCTATTACCCTCTGACATTCCAACCTCTCCTTTTTGTCTAGCCTAGCTTTGAACGAGATCACCTCACCCCTCACCGCCGCCTTTGAAGCCTCCCAGACAACCGCCTTCGACACCTCACCTGTGCAGCTGAAACCTACATATTTCTCGATTACTGTTTCAATTTTGTCACAGAACCCTCGATCCCCCAACAGTCCCACATCTAACTTCCACCCTGGTCACTGCACCATCCCTTCTCCAGTACCATATCCACCCAATGCGGAGCATGATCTGATATTGCAATTGCCGAGTACTCCGAACCTTTAACCCCAGCCAGCAACGCCTGCCCCACCATGAAAAAGTCAATCCGCGAGTACACCTTATGAACCGCTGAGAAAACGAGTACTCCTGCTCCCTCGGGTGCAGACACCTCCAAGGGTCCTCCCCTCCCATTTCCACCATTAGCGCAGCCAGCACCTTCGCCCCCCCCCTGACGGGACCAGCGAGCGCGGTTGTGACCTGTCCAATCTTGGCTCCTGCACCAAGTTCCAGTTCCCCCCCACTATCAGTTCATGTGTGTCCAAGATGGGGATGGCCCCAAACACCTTCACAAATCCCAATTGGGACCATATACACTTACGAGCGCCACTAGCCTCCCCTCCAGTGGCCCTGTCACAATCACATACATACCCCCCTGATCAGCAACCACCACCTCCATCTGGAATCATACCCTTTTGCTGACCATTACCACTATCCCCCGAGCTCTTCCGTCAAATCCGGAATAAAACACTTGACTAACCCAGCCCTTCTTAAGTCTCACTTGATCCTCCGCCCTCAGGTGAGTCTCCTGCAGCATTGCTACATCGGCCTACAAACTTTTAAGATGTGCATGCACCCTTAACCTCTTGACTGGGTCTCCCAACCCTCTCACGTTCCACGTGACTGTCCCAACTGGGGGTCTCTCAATCCCCCCCCCCCTTCTTAGCCACCATCATCATACCCTCGGGCCCTGCCCCATGAGCCTGACCAGTCCCTTTCCATTCTTAACATTGAACACAATCCCCCCTGCACTTCCCCTTGAAACAATCTCACCCAGTATCAATCCCCCACCCCCCCCAGCCGATTTTAGTTAATTAGCGCAGGTGGTTCCTCCCATCAAAGGCATATTGTCCCCTCCCACCCAGTCCCAGAAGAAAAAGAAAAACAATCTAACCCATGCAATTCAATAAAATAATATATAACTGTTGCAACAAAAAAAAAGGAACAAAAATGGCAATCAGACCAAACCAAAATCTAAACTCTGTAACAATGTGAAGTCAAGTAAGTTACAATACAGGTCACTGAAAAGAAAGTTATAACTTTTATACATTTTACAGTCCACGATCCCTCTTCCAGCTCCAGTCTTCACTTCTGTCCCAAGCCTTCTGCCTTCATGAACACCTCAGCCGTCTCCACCGTTTCAGAATAAAAATCTTTGGCGTTGTACGTCACCCTCAGCTTTGTCGGGTACTCTCCCCGTGTTTGCTTGGGTTTCGCCCCCACAACCCAAAGATGTGCAAGGTAGGTGGATTGAACATACTAAATTGCCCCTTAATTGGAAAAAATTAATTGGGTACTCATAAATTTTTTTTAAAAAGCTTTGCCAGGTACACCATACCAAATCGCAGTCCCTGGTTGTACAATGCCGCCTTCACTCGGCTGAACGCCGCCCGTCTCTTTGCCTACTCCACCGTCAAGTCCTGGTAAATCCGAACTCTCGCACCATCTCACTGCACCTCCCGCTTCTGCTTCGCCCAGTTTAACACCTTCTCCTTCATGTGGCACTTATGGAAGCAGATAATTACTGCTCTCGGCGGCTCATGTACTTTGGGTTTCAGCCTTCACGACCGATGAGCTCGGTCCAGTTCATACCGGGAGGGGTCATCAACCACCCCCATCGACTCCGCCAGCCAAAGTACTCAGTTGGCCTGGAGCCCTCTTCCCCTTCAGGCAAGCCCACAATTCTCAGATTTTGCCACCTTGAGCGGTTCTCCAAGTCCTCGAACTTTGCTCGGAGTCCTCTGTTGACCTCCACCACCCTCCGCAGTTCGTCTCCCATCAAGGTGAGCTGGTCGCTGTGCTGCGACACAGCCTCCTCCACTTCCTTCATCTTTTCACCCTGTTCTCTCACCTCGGCCGATGTCTTTGCCACATCCACCCGCACCGGGGCGATTGCCTCCTCCACCAATGATCTCAGTGCGACCGCCATCTCCTTCCCCAACTCCTCCATGTGCCTCGCAAACTGCTTCTCCAGCTCCACAGCCATCACCTCAGTCATCCTTTCCATTGTAAGTAGTGCGGCCCCACCACGCGGTCCGGCATCCGCCATCCTGTCAGCGCTTTTACTGGTCCTCTCCTTTGGCGGCGAACCCGCGTTTCATCCCTTCCTCACAACTGTTTTTGGCAAGCCTTCACATTTAGTATTTTTCTCCTTCTTTCTTCAATCTTGAGATAAATAAATAATTTTAAAAAAAATAATAAAAATAATTTAAAGAAAACTTTTAAAAAATAGAAATAAAAAAAAATTCAAAAATCATAGTTCGAAAAATCTCATCCCCTGGGACCGGACTCAAACATTCATTTTCAGCGGGGGCCACCCGGTGTGTGCTGCTCCCCCTCTACATTCGCGCTGGATTCAGGCCTCGCCTCAAGCCATGCTCCTCCCCCGCCGCTTGCTTCGGGCTTGATGCACCTGCTCTTCCGGTCACGGGGCTCCCACCGGCCCGACACGCGCCCGTCCCTCAGGCTCCAACGGCCGATAAAATCGCAACCGGCGAAACCATGGGGAAACCCCTGGAAAACGCTGAAATGCTGCGGATCACCGGGAGTCCCTCTCCAGCGCGACCGTTCCAAGACAAAGGGAGTCTTAATGATGGGCAGCACGGTAGCACAGTGGTTAGCATTGTTGCTTCACAGCACCAGGGACCCAGGTTCGATTCCCAGCTTGCTTGACTGTGCGGAGTCTGCACGCTCTCCCAGTGTCTGTGTGGGTTTCCTCCCATGAGCCCTGAAAGATGTGCTGTTAGATGAATTAGACATTCTGAATTCTCCCTCTGTGTACCCGAACAGGAGCTGGAGTGTGGCGACTGCGGGATTTTCACAGCAACTTCAATGCATTGTTAATGTAAACCTACTTGTAACACTAATAAAGATTATTATAATTTAAAAAGACTAAAGAAGATGCTAATCATGGCGTAAAGATCAGATGGCAGAATGTGTTAACAGTGGAACAAAGCTCCAAAAGTAAAACCTAAGAACAAGTTGCAGTATGGCCCTGTGAGGGGAGGAATTTTGGGGGAAGAAAAATTGAATATCAAAATGGTGGACAGAGTTCATGGTCGGCAGTTGTTGAACTCAATGTTAAGTCCAGAAGGCTGTAAAGTGCCTAATCGGAAGATGAGGTGCTGTTCCTGCAGTTTGCGCTGGGCTTCACTAGAACATTGCAACAGGCCACGGATGGGAATGTGGGCATGGGAACAAGATGGTGAGTTGAAATGGAAAGCAACAGGAACGTTGGGGTTGTGCTTGTGGCCTGAAAGTGTTCCACAAAGTGGTCACCCAGTCTGGGTTTTGTCTCTTTCAATGTAGAGGAGACCGCACAGGGAGCAGCAAATACAATGAGGAAATGTGTAGAACTTTCATGAAGTTGGAATTGGGGTATCTTATCTTATTGGGAATAAGATAGAAGGAACATTTTTCTGTAATTGGATGGTAAAACATCATAGAACCTCTCCAAAAGAGCCCATTTAGCTCATTGTGTCTTTTCTAGCTCTCCGAATGAGCTATCTAATTTGTCCCACTCCTTCCCCATGACTCTGTTCATTTTTCTTTTTTACGTATGTATTCAGTTCCCTTTTGGAACTTACTATTAAAGCTGCTTCCACCACCTTTACACCCATTGGAACACAAAAATAATCTCACCATCTCCCTCCTGGATCTTTTGCCAATTATCTTAATACTTGATCCTGAATTTGTGCCCCAGAGTTGGAACAGGTTTCATTCTTAGAAATTGATGCCCCTCATCTCGAGGAACACAAAAACAACCACCAACATGTCTAATGTAAAACTGAAAAATAGCAGAGGACCTGCCTTAAAAACTGACCTCTATGTTGCTCCTTTATTTTATACTGATCACTGTTTTTGTAAAAACCTGAAGTGTAAAATGTTTGTTTGTTGTTGTGAAGATAATATGAAGGTGCATCTCCTGTGCCAGACTTTACAAATCCACAGTAAGATGAATGCTGAAATGGCTGCTTCACCCCTAAATTCTGGAAAGCCTGAACTTGTTGCCTAAGTAAACTATTGAGAGAGGGATTGCCCAAACCTGTGACTTTGCATGGGCTCTTTAAGTAGCGAGACTGAGCTTTGTGGTGTATCCTGAACCTCCTGATTTTCTTAGCTATCCTGCAGCTGTCAGATCCTGTCAGAAAAGTCTAACCAGTGTTTTCTTTCAGGTCACATTCAGTACCTATCCACGATCATCAAAGACAATCGGAAGCTGTTCAGGAAGAAGTACGGAGTGCAGTTTTTGCTCGATGTAATCCGGATGTGTTACAGGTGTAGTGTTATGCTCTCTTTGCAACTTCATTTATAATTGTCATTTGATATGTATAAAGTAATAAAGTCTACACCAACAAATATCTGACTGTTTCCCATCCTCTTCCACCTCTTCTAGCAACTCAAATAAAGACAATGACTTGTCCGCAGATGACGTGAAGACAATTCGGGCTTCCCTCTATGGGCTAATTAAATACTTCATCAGCAAAGGCGTGACACAGGAAGAGGTCCAGAGCATCATGGGATACATTGCTGCTATCAATGACGAACAACAGGTAAAAATGCAATTATATTCATTCCACAGGATTATTATCTCAGTTGTTTATTTTTGTTCCTGGAAAATTAACAATAATGACTGGAAGGTCGATTGCATTGGCTGCCTGGCTTTCTATGATAGAAAGTCTATAAATGATAAATTGTACAGCTTGGATGCACCACTAATTGAAACACCTAGTGAGCAGTCCACTCCATTTCTTTGTATGTGTAGAGCTGCATCTTTCACCTACTTAAGTATTTATATAGTTCCCTTCCACAAATTTCAATTGAATCTTCTTCCACCAGCGTTTCAGGCAATTCATTCAAAAGCCATGTAGAAAATGTTTTTGACTCAGTAGGAAAGGCAGTATATAAATGCAACCTTCGTTAAAGGGGACAAAATAATTTTATCTTAAAAAGATTGTTTCTAACACTCACATATACACTGATATTCATATTGCAGGTACAGTGTCTCAAATTTGGCTGCCCACAAACCAAAGTTATCCGAAAACTGGGCACTTGCATAATTTTCCACACGTCGATTTTAGCTGAGTGAAATTCAACATTTACCTGGACGATAAGGATAATAATAATCATTGTTTATTGTCACAAGTAGGCTTCAATGAAGTTACTGTGAAAAGCCGCTAGTCGCCACATTCCGGCGCCTGTTCGGGGAGGCTGGTACGGGAATTGGACCCGTGCTGCTGGCATTGTTCTGCATTGCAAGCCAGCTATTTAGCCCACTGTGCCAAACCAGCCCCTCAGTTTTTGCGTTGGGTTTTGCGTTGATACTGTGTAGCTCCAGTCTAGTTATTGGACTTGCCATATCATATGCCGCTCTATCCTGCGTTCCAAGCGACCCTTGACTCCACTCGACCCAGCCTGATCTGATCCACCCAACCTGAAATCCAGCAATATCCAAAATCCAGGGAACTCCTGATGGCATATGCAGGGAGTAGTCGCACACAAGGTGGCATCTGCCAGGGTACTTTATTTTTAGCCCTTTTCGACTGTTTTTGGGGGTTGTTTGGGTTAAAAGTTAACTAATTCGATGGGATAAGGTTCCAACGCAAGAGAAATGCCCAGAAAGTCCTGGTCAAGGAAGCCAGCAAGTAAAGAGTCATTGACAAATTCGGAAACCTCTTGAGGCTCTTCTACTGATAAAATGGCGAAGACCGCGACCACGGCTGAGACCACGCCACTGACGGCTGAGATGCTTACAAGCATCTTGGCAGCGGAATTTCGGAAACAGCGTAGGCTCTCAGGGGTCCTCCACAAATCAATAGAGTGGCCCTAGCACCCATTCGGGTCAGCATTGGTGAAGACTGATGAGACGGTAAAGCTACATGGCATGGCACTAAAGGGTGTGGAGGAGGCTCTCTCGAAGCAGAGTGAACAGATTGTCTTCTTGGAAGCTAAGATGGAAATAATGGCCAGTGATAATAAAGCACTGTGGCCCGAGGTGGATGATCTGGATAATCGCTCCAGGAGACAGGACGGGTGACTGGTTGTTATGGCTGTTTATTTATCTTTACGCCGGGCGGGGGCTGTCCTGATAGCTGAAGAGTTAGGTAATGGGAACAAGTGGCGGGTCTAACTGCAGCTCGTTATTTTATTGTAGTTTTAGAAATGAGCTTGGGGTTTTGTTTGGGATGGGGAAGTTGAGGTAGGGTCCAGGAGTTTTTGTTTGACTTGTGGTTGTTTGATTGTTTATTTGGGTGTGGTGTTGGTGGGGGTGGGGGGCAGGGATGGTTTTCTGATGGTAACTATACCCTGTTCTTTGTTTTGGCTTGAAGGAGGGTTGGCGGCCTTCTTGGGTGGGCTCGATGCCTGTACTTTCC
Source organism: Scyliorhinus torazame (assembly GCF_047496885.1). NCBI lineage: Eukaryota > Metazoa > Chordata > Chondrichthyes > Carcharhiniformes > Scyliorhinidae > Scyliorhinus > Scyliorhinus torazame. Next base: position 191,228,804 of record NC_092708.1, on the reverse strand, counting down.
ACTAGATTACCTCTCTTGGTGTAAATAGTTGACTCAGATGTGGGGGGTGGAAAGCCCCCAATTCAGCTGGTCACATTCATTTGGAATGTAAGGGGGCTGAACGGTCCAGTAAAAAGTTTGAGGATATTGCTCACCTGAAAAGTATGAATGCTGATGTGGAGTTTTTGCAGGAGACCCATTTGCGGGTCAGGGACCAGACAAGATTACGGAAGGGAAGATATTCCACTCTCGTTTCGATGGTAGCGCCCGGGGAGGCTGCAGTCTCGATCAATAAAAGGGTTCCTTTTTCGACTGTTAAGAGCTTGGCGAACAGGAGGCAAAGTGGGTCTTTGGTGGATACCTTGGTAGTCCTAGTTAATGTGTATCTTCCAAATTGGGATGATACGGCTTTTATTAGCAAGCTATTAGCTTCTATTCCTTTTTAAAAAAAGTATATTTTATTCAAGATTTTTGGCCAAACATAACAGTACGTAGTGTTTCTATTACACAACAATAAAGCAATATAAATAACAGTGGCCAGTTTTAAACAAGTAAATAAATAATATATAAACAAAAACAAAACTGAATGGCAACTGTCTTGTCCAAAATAAATACTCTCCAAAAATACAATCCAACAATCCAATATACAATTACCTATAGCAACTACCTATACATATTATACATATACAATAACATCTCTGAGAGTCCGTTCGATTCCTCCCACCCCCCCCCCCCCCCGGGTTGCTGTTGTCTACTTCTTTTCCATTCCCTCTATCTTTCGGTGAGGTAATCGACGAACGGTTGCCACCGCCTGGTGAACCCTTGAGCCGAACCCCTTAACACGAACTTAATCCGTTCTAACTTTATAAACCCTGCCATGTCGTTTATCCAGGTCTCCACACCCGGGGGTTTGGCTTCCTTCCACATTAACAATATCCTGCGCCGGGCTACTAGGGACGCAAAGGCCAAAACATCAGCCTCTCTCGCCTCCTGCACTCCCGGCTCTTCTGCAACCCCAAATATAGCCAACCCCCAGCTTGGTTCGACCCGGACCCCCACCACCTTCGAAAGCACCTTTGCCACCCCCACCCAGAACCCCTGTAGTGCCGGGCATGACCAGAACATGTGGGTGTGATTCGCTGGGCCTCTCGAGCATCTCGCACACCTATCCTCTACCCCCAAAAATTTACTAAGCCGTGCTCCAGTCATATGCGCCCTGTGTAACACCTTAAATTGTATCAGGCTTAGCCTGGCACACGAGGACGATGAGTTCACCCTACGTAGGGCATCCGCCCACAGCCCCTCCTCAATCTCCTCCCCCAGTTCTTCTTCCCATTTCCCTTTCAGCTCATCTACCATGATCTCCCCCTCGTCCCTCATTTCCCTGTATATGTCCGACACCTTACCATCCCCCACCCATGTCTCTGAGATCACTCTATCCTGCACCTCCTGCGTCGGGAGCTGCGGGAATTCCCTCACCTGTTGCCTCGCAAAAGCCCTCAATTGCATGTACCGAAATGCATTCCCTTGGGGCAACCCATATTTTTCCGTCAGCGCTCCCAGACTCGCAAACGTCCCATCTACAAACAGATCTCTCAGTTGTACTACCCCAGCTCTTTGCCATGCTCCAAATCCCCCATCCATTCTCCCCGGAACAAACCTATGATTGTTTCTTATCGGGGACCGCACCGAGGCTCCCGTCCTTCCCCTATGCCGTCTCCACTGCCCCCAAATTTTCAATGTAGCCACCACCACCGGGCTTGTGGTGTATTTTTTTGGTGAGAACGGCAACGGTGCTGTCACCATTGCTTGTAGGCTAGTACCCCTGCAGGACGCCCTCTCCAATCTCTTCCACGCCGCTCCCTCCCCTTCTCCCATCCACTTACACACCATTGAAACATTGGCGGCCCAGTAGTACTCACTTAGGCTCGGTAGTGCCAGCCCCCCCCTGTCCCTACTACGCTGCAAGAATCCCCTCCTCACTCTCGGGGTCTTCCATGCCCACACAAAACTCATAATACTCTTCTCGATTCTTTTGAAAAAAGCCTTCGTGATCACCACCGGGAGGCACTGAAACACAAAAAGGAATCTCGGGAGGACCACCATCTTAACCGCCTGCACCCTACCTGCCAATGACAGGGACACCATGTCCCATCTCTTAAAGTCCTGCTCCACCAACCGCGTTAAATTAAGCCTGTGTAATGTACCCCAATTCTTGGCTATCTGGATCCCCAAGTACCGGAAGTCCCTTGTTACCTTCCTCAACGGTAAATCCTCTATCTCTCTGCTCTGCTCCCCTGGATGCACCGCAAACAACTCACTTTTCCCCATGTTCAGTTTATACCCTGAAAAATCCCCAAACTCCCCAAGTATCCGCATTATCTCTGGCATCCCCTCCGCCGGGTCCGCCACATATAGCAACAAATCATCGCATACAGAGATACCCGGTGTTCTTCTCCCCCCGCCCCCCCTGAGTACTCTCCTCCACTTCCTGGAACCCCTCAATGCTATGGCCAGGGGTTCAATCGCCAGTGCAAACAATAACGGGGACAGAGGACATCCCTGCCTCGTCCCTCTATGGAGCCGAAAATAGTCAGACCCCCGTCCATTCGTGACCACGCTCGCCATCGGGGCCCTATACAGCAACTGTACCCACCTGATATACCCATCCCCAAAACCAAATCTCCTCAGCACCTCCCACAAATAATCCCACTCCACTCTATCAAATGCTTTCTCGGCATCCATCGCCACCACTATCTCCGCTTCCCCCTCTGGTGGGGGCATCATCATTACCCCTAGCAGCCTCCGTATATTTGTATTCAGCTGTCTCCCCTTCACAAACCCAGTTTGGTCCTCATGAACCACCCCCGGGACACAATCCTCTATCCTCATTGCCATTACCTTGGCCAGAATCTTAGCGTCCACATTCAGGAGGGAAATGGGCCTGTAGGACCCGCATTGCAGCGGGTCTTTTTCCTTCTTTAGGAGGAGCGATATCGTTGCCTCTGACATAGTTGGGGGCAGCTGCCCCCTTTCCCTCGCCTCATTAAAGGTTCTCATCAGTAGCGGGGCCAGCAAGTCCATATATTTCCTATAGAATTCAACTGGGAATCCATCTGGTCCCGGGGCCTTCCCCGCCTGCCTACTCCCAATCCCTTTCACCACTTCCTCCGTCTCAATCTGTGCTCCCAGTCCCACCCTCTCCTGCTCCTCCACCTTAGGACATTCCAGCTGATCCAGAAAGCACATCATTCTCTCCTTACCATCCGGGGGCTGAGCTTCATATAATCTTTCGTAAAATGCCTTGAACACTCCATTCACTCTCTCCGCTCCCCGCTCCAACTCTCCCTCCTCATCTCTCACCCCCCCCCCGCCATCTCCCTCGCTGCTCCCCTTTTCCTCAGTTGGTGGGCCAGCAACCTGCTCGCCTTCTCCCCGTATTCGTACTGTACACCCTGTGCCTTCCTCCATTGTGCCTCTGCATTACCTGTAGTCAACAAGTCAAATTCTACATGTAGCCTTTGCCTTTCCCTGTACAGTCCCTCCTCCGGTGCCTCCGCATATTGTCTGTCCACCCTCAGAAGTTCTTTCAACAACCACTCCCTTTCCCTACCCTCCTGCTTTCCTTTATGTGCCCTAATAGATATCAGCTCCCCTCTAACCACTGCCTTCAGCGCCTCCCAGACCACTCCCACCTGTACCTCCCCATTATCATTGAGTTCCAAGTACCTTTCAATACAACCCTCACCCTTAAACACACCCCCTCATCCGCCAATAATCCCATGTCCATTCTCCAGGGTGGACGCTGTTGTTTTTCTTCCCCTATCTCCAGGTCCACCCAATGTGGAGCATGATCCGAAATGGCTATAGCCGTGTACTCCGTTCCCGTCACATTTGGGATCAATGCCCTTCCCAAAACAAAAAAATCTATTCGTGAATAAACTTTGTGGACATAGGAGAAAAACGAAAACTCCTTACTCCTAGGTCTACTAAATCTCCAGGGGTCTACTCCTCCTATCTGCTCCATAAAGTCCTTAAGCACCCTAGCTGCAGCTGGCCTCCTTCCGGTCCTGGACCTCGATCTGTCCAGCCCTGGGTCCAGCACCGTATTAAAATCTCCACCCATTACCAACTTCCCCACTTCTAGGTCCGGGATTCGTCCTAGCATACGCCTCATAAAGTTGGCATCATCCCAGTTCGGGGCATACACGTTCACTAATACCACCGCCTCCCCTTGCAATTTGCCACTCACCATCACGTATCTGCCCTCTCTATCCGCCACTATAGTCTTTACCTCAAACATTACCCGCTTCCCCACTAGTATGGCCACCCCCCTGTTTTTTGCGCCTCGCCCCGAATGAAACACCTGACCCACCCATCCTTTGCGAAGTCTAACCTGGTCTGTCAGCTTCAGATGCGTCTCCTGAAGCATAACCACATCTGCCTTAAGTTTCTTTAGGTGTGCGAGTACCCGTGCCCTCTTAATCGGCCCGTTCAGCCCTCTCACATTCCACGTGATCAACCGGGTTGGGGGGCTCTTTACCCCCCCCCCCCCCCCTTGACGACTAGCCATCTCCTTTTTCAATCCAGCTCCTCACCCGGTTCCCACGTAGCCGTATCTCTTCCCCCCCCCCCCCCTCCCCCCCCCATACCAGCTCCCCCTTCTCCCCAGCAGCAGCAACCCAGTTAACCCCCCCCCCCCGCTAGATCCCAAACTAGCGTAATTGCACCCCCCATGTTGCTCCCAGAAGTCAGCAAACTCTGGCCGACCTCGGCTTCCCCCCGTGACCTCGACTCACACTGTGCGAGGCCCCCTCCTTCCTGCTTCCCCGTTCCCGCCGTGATTACCATAGCGCGGGAACAAAGCCCGCGCTTCCCTTTTGGCCCCGCCCCCAATGGCCAGCACCTTCAGCTCCTCATCCTCCCTCCCTCCCCTCCCCCACGACATGGGGAAGAGAGAAAAGTTACAGGGTCGCAGGATTAACACCTTGGGAAGTCATCTCTTCCCTCTTTTCCCCCCCTTCATCCCACATATTCACCCCCCCCACTTTGTCCCAAACGTTCTTTTTATGGCCCGCTCACTCCAGTTTCTCCTCGACAATAAATGTCCACGCCTCATCTGCCGTTTCAAAGTAGTGGTGTTTCCCTTGATGTGTGACCCACAGTCTTGCCGGTTGCAGCATTCCAAATTTAATCTTCTGTTTGTGCAGCACCGCCTTGGCCCGATTAAAGCTTGCCCTCCTTCTCGCCACCTCCGCACTCCAATCTTGAGAGACACGAATCACCGCGTTCTCCCACCTACTGCTCCGAGTTTTCTTTGCCCATCTGAGGACCATCTCTCTGTCCTTATATCGGAGAAATCTCACCACTATGGCTCGAGGAATTTCTCCAGCCCTCGGTCTTCGCGCCATAACTCGATAGGCTCCCTCCACCTCCAGCGGACCCGTCGGGGCCTCCGATCCCATTAACGAGTGCAGCATCGTGCTCACATATGCCCCGACGTCCGCCCCTTCTACACCTTCGGGAAGACCAAGAATCCTTAAATTCTTCCTCCTCGCATTATTCTCCAGCACCTCCAGCCTTTCCACACACCTTTTGTGTTGTGCCTCGTGCATCTCCGTTTTCACCACCAGGCCCTGTGTGTCGTCCTCATTCTCAGCAGCCTTTGCCTTCACGACCCGAAGCTCCTGTTCCTGGGTCTTTTGCTCCTCCTTTAGCCCCTCAATCGCTTGTAATATCGGGGCCAACAGTCCTTCTTCATCTCCTTTTTGAGTTCTTCCACGCAACGCCGCAGGAACTCTTGTTGGTCAGGGCCCCATATTAAACTGCCTCCTTCCGACGCCATCTTGCTTTGTGCCTGCCTTCCTGGCCGCTGCTCTAGAGGATCCACCGCAATCCGGCTACTTTCCTCTCTTTTTTCCATCCGTGTCCAGGGGGGATTCCCTTCTGGATTCCAGCACAGTGTTTTTTGCCGTTAGAATTGCCGTTTGGGCTCCTATCAAGAGCCCAAAAGTCCGTTCCACCGGGAGCTGCCAAAACGTGCGACCTGGCTGGTCATCGCCGCACCCGGAAGTGCCTACTAGCTTCTATTCCTGATTTTGACTCACGCCATCTAATTTTGCGGCGGTCTTAAATTGTGTTTTAAACACTCGATTGGACCGATTTAGATCAAAGTTTCTGGTTCCATCAGGGGTGGCAAAGACATTATTGGCTTTTGTGGAGCAGGTGGGGGGTGGTGCTGGTGGGGGGGGGGTGCAGGTCCATGGCGGTTTTTGCACCTGAGTGATAAGGACTTTGCTTTTTCTCCCATATCCATCAGGTTTATACTCGGATTGACTTTTTTGTGGTGGGTAGGTCTCTCCTTAGAATCCCTACAGTACAGAAGGAAGCTATTCGGCCCTTCGGTCTCCACTGACCCTTCGAATAAGCACTCTAACCATGCCAACTCCCCTCCCCATTCCTGTAACTCCATAACCTAACCTGCGGATAAAGGGGCAATTTATTGTGGCTAACCCACCTAACACGCACATTTTGGGACCGTGGGAGAACACCTTGAGGAAACCTACGCAGACTAGGGGGAATGTACAAACTCCACACAAACAGTGACCCAAGGCCAGAATTGAACACCGGTCCCTGGAACTGTGAGGCAGCAGTGCTAACCACTGTGCCGCCGTGTTGCCTTTCCTGGGGTGAAGAGGGCAGGGTACTCTGCAATTATTATTTCACATCTTGCCCCACATTTTGTGGATTTGACGTTAGAGCCGGGTTCCCCTCAACGCCCGCCGTGGAGATTGGACACGGAATTGTTGCCAGACAAAGGATTTTGCGAGTGCATATCCTCCACCATTGGGGTACACATTACGTTTAATAAGAGTGAGTCTATTTCACCTTCTATGTTGTGGGAGGCCCTTAAGGGAGTAATGGGGGTGTGTGGGGGAGGAGATAATTTCCTACAAGTCCCACTGGAAAGGATTGGGAGGGTGGAATGGCAGAGGCTGGTGGATTCCATTCTTGAGGTGGACCGCCTGCACTCGCTTGCCCCTACACCGGAGTTGCTGGCGAGTAGAAATAAGTTGCAGGCGCAATTTGAGTTACTCTCCAAGGGTAAGGTGTTGAGCCAGCTACGACACTCGCGGCGGACATACTGTGAACACATGGAGAGTCGCCTCTTAGCATATCAGCTGAGGTGGCAGGCTGTCCCCTGGGAGATTACGCAGATAAGGGACTCAGGTGGTGATTGGTTTCCACCCCATCGAAGGTTAATGCTGTATTTGAAGCCTTTTATCGAAGTCTATATAGTTTGGAGTCCCCAAGGAGAGGCTGCCCAGGATGCAGTTTTTTGAGGGGTTGTCCTTCCCAGTGATGGAGAGGGAGAGAAGGGAGGAGTTGGAATCCCGTTGGGCTCTGAGGAGATTATGAAATGTATTAGTTTAATGCAGTCGGGTAAAACTCCGGGCCCGGATGGGTTTCCTATCGAGTTCTATAAGAAATTTGCGATGCAGTTGATCCCATTGGTATTGGACACACTTAATGATTCCTTGTCCTAGGAGGTATTGCTGGTTACATTGGCGCAGGCCTCCATTTCCCATGTTTTGAAGAAGGATAAGAATGTGCAGAATGTGGGTTATTTTGGCCTATCTCTGTTTAACGCTGATGCTAAATTGCCAGCTGAAGTGTTGGCAATGTGGTTGAACCCCCCAAGGAGGGGAGCCAATCTGAGGATGGTGCCTTTTCGCCTTGCCAGATCTAGCTTTCGTTATCTGGGAATCGGGGTGGCCCATGATTGGGCCTCACTTCATAAATTAAGTTATGCTAGTCTAGGGAATGGGCTAAATCTGACATGCAGAAGTGGGATAACATTCCTGGCGGACAGGGTGCAGACTGTTCAAATGAATGTCCGCCCAAAGTTTTTATTTCTTTTTCAGTTTCTCCCCATTTTCCTCCCCAAATCGTTCTTTCCTAGAATCAACATGGTGAAAGCTTCCTTCATTTGGGCAGGCAAGACCCCAAGGAATTCATAGGGCATTTCTTCAGAGAGAGAGAGACAGTTGGGTGGCTTAACCTTACCCAATTTGTTATTTTATTACTGAGTAGCGAATATTTTAAAAAGTACTGTAGTGGTTCAAGGATCCGAATTCCATATGGGGGCATGTGGAGGGTGGGCTCTTGTGGTGGTTCTAGCTTGAGGCCCTTGGTAACTGCTTTGCTTCCATTCGTATCCTTCTTCAAAATTTACCAGTAGTGGTGTCCACATTGAGAATTTGGAGCAGAGCACCCGGAGGAAACCCACACAGACGCGGGGAGAACGTGCAGACTCCGCACAGACAGTGACCCAAGCCGGGAATCGAACCTGGGACCCTGGCGCTGTGAAGCAACAATGCTAACCACTGTGCTACCATGCCTCCCTATGTTGAAGGGGTGGGTTTTGTGGAGTTGTTAATTATTGATTGTGCTATTTATGCCGTTTACCTTTATGTATTTGTTGTTTAGTGTGGCTTTATTTTGTTAAAACGAGAAATTTCTTCATTAAAAATATTTTTAAAAGAATATCTGAAAGTCAACATATCCGAAAACCAGCACAACGTCGGTCCTGAGGTCGCCGGATTTGAAGTCCTGTACCTATAACATATAAAATAGCCAGTGCAAACATCATTCAGTGATAAGATTTGTTACTAGAAAGCAGTGAAAAAAAGTTTAAAAATATGGAAAGCATTTTTGTGTTCCGTTAGTGAAACCACCACTCAATGCTGTGACATGTGGAATTAGTTTATGGCTGAGTCTGATTTCTTTTTTTCTCCCATGTGGTTTTGTGTGTTATAGCTCTCCGGGATCCTGGAAATTCTGCTCAATCTTCTTCAGACGAGTTCAGCTCGGGACCAACTGTACCTGCTGCTCTTTGAACCAGGGCATGCCGACATCCTCTATGCACTGCTGCTGACCAACAAGTATTCTGACACACTTCGTGAGCTCGTGTTCAAGGTACTCTGCACCCTGAATAAACCTGTTGCGGGTCAGCCCTTACTTGATGGTCACCTTATGTATTTGAGGATTTGTTGACCTTATTTTGCAGCAGAGGATTTGGAAAAGTTTTGCATTTCAGTGACAGGATTTTGAAAGTGTTTTTTGTCATGCAAGTTTCACAAAAATGAATTATAATCACCGTGATAAATCTTAGAATCCCTACAGTGCAGCCAGAGGCCATTCCGCCCATCAGGTATGCACCGATCCTCCAAAATAGCACCCTACCTAGTCCCACTCCTCCGGCCTACCCATAACGCACCTAACCATTTGACACTAAGAGAAAATTTTACCATGGTCAAACCACCTAACTTGCACATCTTTGGAATGTGGGAGGAAACCAGAGCACCCACACAGACATTGGGAGAAAGTGTAAACTCCACCCAGACAAGTCACCCAAGGCCGGAATTGAACCCAAATCCCTGGCGCTGTGAGGCCGCAGTGCTAACCACTGTGCCGCCATGAATGCCAAGTAAAGTGTTTATGAGCTGGCCATATCCCCAGAGATAATTAGCAATTTGCTAACCTGCTTCTGTAATTAATAAACGCTTCATACCCGTTTGTATTGGAAACCCCTAGTCCTGATCGCTCAGGAAGGCTTGTTCGATATGGCTGATTTCAACTCGTATCTTGGAGGTTAAAACAAAACGCGAGACACATGCAGGTGTACAGTCTGTCCCCAAACTGAGCAGGTACATGCGAAGGCGGAGTAGTTGGAGGTCATGTGGTTAAAGTCATAACGAGGTAACTAAAATTAAACCTGGTAGAATTGAAGGCAAATTATTGACTTTGGTTGGGTGGCCAAAGACTGAAAATAGGGATAATGGAATGTAACTGAATTGGAAGGAAGTGACTAACGATGTCCCACCAGGAATCTGTGCTGGAGTCTCAAGAAATCGCTACAGTTACTAATGACCTGAATAACACAATGGAGAGCCAGATATCAAAATTTGCCAATCCCACAAAGATTGATGGCACAGTATGGTAACATAGGCAGGAATAGAACATTGCAAACAGATATTGGTAGATTAGTTGAGTTAGTGAAATTATGGCAGATGGATTTCAGCGCAGTGAGAAATCATCCATTTTGGACTGAGAAAGATCCGCATAGTCTTTCAATAGTGATCAAATAGTGGGCCTAAGATATTTTAAAGATCTGTGTAGAACCTCTAGAACTAAGGGACATGGTTTACAAATAAGGGGTTTCCCATTTAAGATGAGATGAGCAAAAATTTATCTTCTCGGACGGTCGTTGGCCTGTGCAAATTGTATTCCCCAAAGAGCAGTGGGGGCTGCGACACGGAATATACTCAAGACTGAATTAGACAGACTTTTGCTAGACAAGGGAGTTATGGGGGGCAGAAAGGAAAGGGGAGTTGGCGCATGATCTTATAGAATCGCAGAGCAGGCTTGAGGGGCCAAATGGCCTACTCCTCCTAATTCTTGCATTGCTGTGTGTCCTGGTGTATGTACACCAATCAGTAAAACGTTGTAGTTGGGAACAGAGATAATTTAAAAAGCTATTTTAACAAGAGCACTAGAATATAAAAGAGAGAAAGTTTTGAACAGTTATACTATGCCCTGCTTAGACTGCATCTGGAATACTGCATACAGTTTTAGGCAACTTGCTCCCGCAAACAGCAATTGATGCTCAATTAATAGCTTCAGTTCTGAGAACAATAGATAATGGGCCCAATGCGGGTCGGTGGAATTATGATCCAGATTAGCATGATCTCATTGAATAGTTCAAGTAATTGAATGGTCTATCCCTGTCCCTATGTTCCTGTGACCTCCTGACCTGGGAAGCACAGTATTTTCATTACCTTGTATCATTCAGGTTGTATTGATTGGACTTAATTGAATCATAGTTGCTGCTCTGCTGTTTATGAAATAAAGCAGATTAACAATTTGTATCTTTCCAAGTGCCTTCTCCGTTTTAAAAAAAAACAGAACGTCAGGGCAAGACGGTGGCGCACTGGGTTAACTCTGCTGCCTCACTGCGCCGAGGTCCCAGGTTCAATCCCGGTTCTAGGTCACTGTCCTTGTGGAGTTTGCATATTCTCCCTGTCTCTGCGTGGGTTTCGCCCCCACAACCCAAAGATGTGCAGGCTAGGTGGATTGGCCAAGCTAAATTGCCCCTTAATTGGAAAAAATGAAAAAATAAATTTTTTAAAAATGAAAAAAAGTCAGAACGTTCAGTTCATTGGGGGATTTCATTGTTGACCATAAGATGTCGAAGAGTATAAATTGACCTTTGAAGCCTCAAAAAACCCTCCAAAAACTGAGGTCAACTTTTACAACGAGTATAAAACCCGTTGTTTGGGTGCGGGTCGTCGCCATTTTGAAATGTCATTCACATCCGACACAAAGAGTGGGCATGGCTTAAACTCCTGTGATTCTTTGCAACACTGTCTATAATGGCACTGTGGCACAGTGATTAGCACTGCTGCCTCACAACACCAGGGACCCGGGTTCGATTCTGACCTTGTCTGTGTGGAGTTTGCACATTCTCCCCATGTCTGCGTGGGTTTTCTCCCACAGTCCAAAGATGTGCAGGTAAGGTGGACTGCCCATGCAAAAATTACCCCTTAGTGTCCAGGGATGTGCAGGTTAGGATATAGGGATGCGCGGCAAGTGGACCTCGATAGACTGCTCGTTCGGAGGGTTGGTGTTTACTCATTGGGCTGAATGGCTTCCTTCTGTACTGTAGGAATTCGATGACCCTTACCCCAGTTATAAAGTACCAGTCAGTAAAACATGCGTTGCAGGGTGAAAATTCGAGGCTGACTACTAATGCGAGTATAGAATCATGGAATACGTACAGTGCAGAAGGAGGCCATTCGGCCCATCAGGTCTGCAACTACCCTCTGAAAAAGCACTCCACCCATGACCACTTCCCTACTCTATCCCAAAACCCCTTAACTTAACCTGCACATCTTTGGACACTAAGGGGCAACTTAGCAGAAGCAATCCACTTAACCTGCATACCTTTGACCAGTAGGAAGAAACCGGACACCAGGAGGAAACCCACGCAGACGCAGGGAGAACGTGCAAATTCCACCCAGACAGTCAAAACATAATTTTGGGGCTGAAAAATGGGGTTGTTTTACACAGTGGCATGGCTTACATGTTTCGATCTATGGTGTATCCCTAAGTTACTTTATCATCTGGACCAATATTGGCAATAAGGCGACACCCCTAAACCCTGACTTACTGCTGTAAGAGGGAATTTCTAAGCCTATATTTAGTTGTTAGCTTTGGCCATTGAGTCAGAGATTGTGGAGTCAAGTCACCCACCAGAGACTTGAGCACAAAACTATGCTGACACTGTAGTGCGTTGCTGAAGGAGCACTGCAGTTACAGGGTGCTGACTTCCGGTGTGAAGTTAAAACGAGGCCTGCTCTGTCCTCTCAGGCGGACATCTAAGGTCCCGTGGCACTGTTCAGGAATGCAGGGGAATTCTATCTGGTGGTCTGTCCAATATTTATTCCTCAATCGATATCGAAGGTCAGATTTTTTGATCAATTGGCTCATTGTTGATTTTATTTTGGAATTTTGTGTGTGCACGTGGTAGAGATTTTTACAGCATAACAGTGACTACCCCTCCAAGGTTCTTGTTGGCTGCAAACCACTTTTGGGCATCTCATCCGAAAGCTGAAACTTTCGACAGTGCTGCACTCCCACACCGCAGCAGGAGGCCATCCTACTCCAAAAGACGGTTCCATCATTCAGTCAGGGCATGTCTAATTTGTCTTTTTCACTACATTTACCCGCCCTAGGTCCGTCAGTCCTAATTATTAATCTGACATATATCACAATCTGGCCATGTCACTTTTGACATTTGCAATTGATCCCCATCCCCTGTAGCTTTTTGGAGGGAGGAAGTTCCAGATTTCCCATGCCCTTTGTGTGACAAACTGTTTCCTGACATCGCCCCTGAACGGCCTGGCTCTAAACATAAGGCTCTATCCCTTGTTCTGGAATCACCCACAGGGGGAAATTTTTTTTTTCGCTTCGCTATCTTTGAACCCTAGCAGTCGTTTTTTGTGGGTGATTGTTGTCCAGTGGACAATGCTGCGAGATGCGCACACTGGGGTGTCTCGAGGATTGAATCGAGTTCTGCCGTTTCTTCTGTATTCAGACAACTTGCTGAGGCTCACTGCCTGGATTCCCATACAAAGAATGTCACCCTCGTAGCATGGTAATCGAAGCCTGTCCAGGTCTGTGAAAATGTGTCCACATACAAGAGGCTATTTTATGCAAAGCGGCACAAATGGGAAGAATATGTCAGAGCAATAGCTCATTCACAGACCCTTGTCTCTTCATACCACCATCTGTTCAAGGCAAACACACAATATTCTCAGCGATAAACACATCCCCTTTTTGGTTAGAAACCCTTTGCCAGAAAGGTTCAATTGAAGATTTTCTGTCCGTGATGTTTTAATTCTGAACATAGATTTAATCTGTCTACTTTCTATCCCTCAATAGATATTTGAGAGAATGTTAAAGTGTGATAAGGTTTATGAACGGAGTAAGCAACGTATCAAACTGAGGGATGTGGGTTATTCAGGCCTCATCATGCTGCTCAGCGATGTCACCATTACAGTGTCCCTGGTCAAGAACCTTCTGCAGCAAGTCCTACAAGCAGGTAAATGGAGAGTTTGTTGTATCAGTAGAGGCTTGAATTGCACAGAGCAACTGATTCATTGCCACTGGGATTTTTGCTCATGTTTGACTGAAAGCCTGAGTTGTTGGGACCACGAGGAATATGACTTCTTGGTGTCACATTTGTCATGTGAGAGTACCTTTAAGAAATGAGTGTTTAAGAAATGTACCTTTAAGAAATGGATGTTTATCAGTGATGTCAGAGTGTGGGTGGAGCTGGGCTGTCTGTCAGCTTTTTACTTTTGTTTTAGGCTGTTTGCTGCAGGGTGTGTTTTAATTTGGTTTTCAGAGCTGGATAGCTGCAGTCACAGCCAGAAGATGTATGAGTCTCTCTGTAATCTAAAGACTAAATCGATCCTTTGGTGATTTAAAACTAATAACTGCTCTCAGTAGTGACTTTAACCTGATGTGCTTCTGTTTAAAGGTTCTTTTTTAAGTCTTATAGATGTTAAAAGGACATTTTATGGAGTACTTAGTGTTGTATTCTTTGGGGGTTATATTTGAATTAATGGTTGTTCACTGTATGTTTTAAAAAGGTTAACTTGAGTTTCTAGAATAAACATTGTTTTGCTTTAAAAAATACTTATCCATTTCTGCTGTACCACACCTGTAGAGTGAGCCGTGTGCTCCCCATTCCACAAGCTATTAAAAATTGTGGGTCAGGTGAACTCCATGATACACTTTGGGGTTCTCTAAACCCTGGCCCATAACACATTGGATTGAGTTGCTGGACTCAAACAATTGGTGTTTCACAAATTCAAACATCCGTCATAACAATGCTGCTTGGGAAAGAACAGCCAAAACAAAAACAGTGGTTAGCACTGCTGCCTACGGTGCTGAGGACCCGGGTTCGAATCCCGATCCTGGGTCACTGTCCACGTGGAGTTTGCACATTCTCCCGTGTCTTTGTGGGTTTTACCCCCGAACCCAAAGATGTGCAGGATAGGTGGATTGGCCACACTAAATTGCCCCTTAATTGGAAAAAATAATTGGGTACTCTTTTTAAGAATATATATATATATATATAGTTTGAAAGACATCTTGTACACTCTTAAAGATGCTTCATCCGATGCCGGTGTCTATGTATTTACATTGTGTACCTTGTGTTGCTCTATTATGTATTTTCTTTTTATTTTATTTTATTTTCACGTACTAAATGATCTGTTTGAGCTGCTCACAGAAAAATACGTTTCACTATAGCTCGGTACACGTGACAATAAACAAATCCAATCCAAATGTAGATGGTGGAATATTCTGCTCCCTGGTACTGCCAATGCATTTATGCAAAAGAGACAGTCAGATTACCTTATTGTACAGTGAATAGACACTACCTATCATGCCCCAACCAGCAGGGTGGGAGCACATGTCCCCAAGCCTCAGCCAGTGCTGCTCTTGAATATACTGCATGGTGGCACAGTGGTAAGCACTTCTACCTCATAGTGCCAGAGACCCGGGTTCAATTCTAAACTCCGGCGACTGTGTGGAGTCTGCACATTTTCCCCGTGTCTGCATGAATTTCCTCCGGGTGCTCAGGTTTCCTCCCGCAGTCCAAAGATGTGCTGGTTAAGTGGATTGGCCATGCTAAATTGCCCCTGTGTCCACAGGTTAGGTGGGGTTATGGGGTTGGGCTGGGGATGGGCCGAGGTAGGGTGCTCTTTTGGGGGGGGGATCGATGCAGACTTGATGGGCTGAATGGCCCCCTTCTGCACTCCAGGGTTCTATAACATATGTAAGGGACGCCTTGTTCATTGGTGCTGAATACATGTCCTAATGCTATGTGCTTTTACAGACATAAAACATATGAATTAGGAGCAGGAGTAGGCTATTTGGCTCCTCCAGCCTGCTCCGCCATTCCTTCAGATCATGGCCGAGCTGATTGCGGCTCCAAAGCCACATTCCACCTCTCCCTCCATATCCTTTGACTCCCTTGTTAGTCAAAAATCTACCTCGGCCTTAAAATAATTCATTCGCCCTTCCTCCACCGCTCTCTGCGGAAGAGAGTTCCAGAGATTCACAGCCCCCTGAGAGAAACCAATGTTTTCTAATCTCTGTCAACCCCATATTTTTTTAACTGTGTCCCCTGGTTCTAGTCTCTCCCACAAGGGGAAACACCTCTCCGCATTCACCCTGTCAAGTTCCCTCTGGGTCTTGCATGTTTCAATAAGATCAACTCTCATTCTTCTAAACTCTGATTGATAAAGACCCAGCCTGTCCAACCTTTCCTTACGAGATAACGTTCTTCCCCCAATGCCAGGTATCAGTCCTCATGTCCTTGAGCATTTGTCTGCCCTTTGTGTTAACTTGGTCAAGTTGACAGGCCATTTTTGCCAGTCCTGACAGGGAGGATGGGCAGCAAACCTGACTCCAGACCTCTGCCTGTTATGCAGGAATTAACTATTAAATGGGGAGCGAGACACATCTTGAATCATCCATCAGGCATTTCCACCTTACCTTCTGACAAGTATGTCCTCTGCTGAAGTCAATGGTCTATTCACTGTATCTGGGAATTTCCTAATGTGGAGGCAGGTTCAATTGTGGCACTAGAGAGGGAACTGAGAAAGAAGAATTTGCGGGGAGAAGGCAGGAGGTGCATTGTTCATTTGGAGAGCTGGCATAGACACGATGAGCTGACTGATAGCGTACTGTGCTTTAACACATCTATGGATACACAAAATGAAATTGGTTATAATACTGTATGTTTTTCTCTTGTCCCATCTGTTTCAGATTCTGTGGTGAATTATAAAGATCTAATGGCCGTTGTTCACCTGGTGCATAAAGCAGAAATCAGCGTGAGGCTTGCAGTTTGCCGAAAGGTCAGTCTTTCCGTTCTATTGATGATTCACACTTCCTTTGAGGTTAATGAAATAAACTATCTGCATCTGAAAAAAGTGACCTGGGTGTATTTGTTTTCACACAGCGGTGGCAGAGTATCTGTCCTGATTCAGTCGACCTTTCTAAGCTCAAACCATTCCCATGACTATTGCATTCCTCATTAATGAATTATGCATACTGTGGAACTATGTTTGAGACTTCCCGTAGTGTTAACAAACTGTGTGCAAAGGCAATTGAGTTGCATGTTATTTAGCCGGGCAGTGAGAGGCCAGGTAAATGTATGTATGTATGTATATGGGCGAATCCAGAGTAAACCAGGTGTCATGAGTCAGATGAGTTGGAAACTGAAGTTGAAGAGAGATAACGCGTTGTGTCAAAGAAAGAGAACTTGCCTTTTTTTAAAAACAGCGATAATGAAAGAGAGGGAAAGAAAGTAGAAACTTCTAACTTTTTAACCTGCAAATCGTGGAAAAGTTACAGCACAGAAGGTAGCCATTTGGCCCATCTTGTCCATGCTAGCCCAAGGACATCCAGTTTCCCTTTCTAATCCCAACCTCCTGCACCCGGTCCATAGCCTTGTAGCTTACAGTACTTAAGGTGCAGATCCAGGTACGTTTTAACAGAGTATAGGGTCTCTGCCTCCACCACCAACTTGGGCAGCAAATTCCAGACTCCCACTACCCTCTGCGTAAAAGACGTTCTTCCTCATGTCCTCTCTACACCTTCTGCCAACATGTTCTCCTAACACTTTAGGAGAGGAAAAGAAAAGGAAGAAGGGATGAGGAATCACCCACTGGAGTTAAAGCAGGAAGGAAATTAAGAAAGCTGCTTCAGGCACTTTGGGCCGAGAAACAGAGTCAGCATGGCTTTGTGAAGGGTAGGTCATGCCTCACAAACCTTATTGAGTTCTTTGAGAAGGTGACTGAACAGGTAGATGAGGGTAGAGCAGTTGATGTGGTGTATATGGATTTCAGCAAAGCGTTTGATAAGGTTCCCCACGGTAGGCTATTGCAGAAAATACGGAGGCTGGGGATTGAGGGTGATTTAGAGATGTGGATCAGAAATTGGCTAGCTGAAAGAAGACAGAGGGTGGTGGTTGATGGGAAATGTTCAGAATGGAGTACAGTCACAAGTGGAGTACCACAAGGATCTGTTCTGGGGCCGTTGCTGTTTGTCATTTTTATCAATGACCTAGAGGAAGGCGCAGAAGGGTGGGTGAGTAAATTTGCAGACGATACTAAAGTCGGTGGTGTTGTCGACAGTGTGGAAGGATGTAGCAGGTTACAGAGGGATATAGATAAGCTGCAGAGCTGGGCTGAGAGGTGGCAAATGGAGTTTAATGTAGAGAAGTGTGAGGTGATTCACTTTGGAAGGAATAACAGGAATGCGGAATATTTGGCTAATGGTAAAGTTCTTGAAAGTGTGGATGAGCAGAGGGATCTAGGTGTCCATGTACATAGATCCCTGAAAGTTGCC
Organism: Scyliorhinus torazame; assembly: GCF_047496885.1. NCBI lineage: Eukaryota > Metazoa > Chordata > Chondrichthyes > Carcharhiniformes > Scyliorhinidae > Scyliorhinus > Scyliorhinus torazame. The sequence goes on along the minus strand of NC_092708.1, from coordinate 191,210,834 downwards.
ACCCAGGTTGATAGGGTTGTGAAGAAGGCCTATGGAGTGTTGGCCTTTATTGGTAGAGGGATTGAGTTCCGGAGTCGGGAGGTCATGTTGCAGCTGTACAGAACTCTGGTACGGCCGCATTTGGAGTATTGCGTGCAGTTCTGGTCACCGCATTATAGGAAGGACATGGGGAGGCTTTGGAGCGGGTGCAGAGGAGATTTACCAGGATGTTGCCTGGTATGGAGGGAAAATCTTATGAGGAAAGGCTGATGGACTTGAGGTTGTTTTCGTTGGAGAGAAGAAGGTTAAGAGGAGACTTAATAGAGGCATACAAAATGATCAGGGGGTTGGATAGGGTGGACAGTGAGAGCCTTCTCCCGCGGATGGAAATGGCTGGCACGAGGGGACATAACTTTAAACTGAGGGGTAATAGATATAGAACAGAAGTCAGAGGTAGGTTCTTTACGCAAAGAGTAGTGAGGCCGTGGAATGCCCTACCTGCTACAGTAGTGAACTCACCAACATTGAGGGCATTTAAAAGTTTATTGGATAAACATATGGATGATAATGGCATAGTGTAGGTTAGATGGCTTTTGTTTCGGTGCAACATCGTGGGCCGAAGGGCCTGTACTGCGCTGTATCGTTCTATGTTCTATATTCTGCCACTGCTTTTGAAGTACTAAAACCAATGATGGCTACTGTGACCTAAGGAAGAGGATAGACCTGGAGCAAAGATGAGGATTTTTGCCTTGTCACTACTCACTGTCTGGGGAAGGTGTGAAGATTGTGCCTGTTTGTATGATTTTATTTAAATAGAATACACCAGGTGACATGTCTAGATGAAAAAGCAGAAGGAATATTGTAATGTCCAATTTTTACCTTTATCCTTTGATGATGTACCTGAAATTGCACAGATTGAGAGCGGTCGAATTGCTCTGAGCACTTTGCATGCTGGGACAAGTCAGCTATTTTCTATCCCTACCTCAGATATACCTGCCATAATTCATCCTCCACTCAATCTAGCAACAAGAACAAATAGGTTCTGACATTTCCCCCCCCCCCCCCCCACCCTCAAAGCTGACATGGCTTGCGGTGGGAAGTTGACCCATTAACCTGATTGTGAGACCCGAGGTGGGATGTTGAATATCATGCCAGCTAGGATGTTGGGGTCATGCCCGGAGTAGATGGGGACAGTCTCCAGACCGTAAAAACATAAGAAATAGGAGTAAGGGTCTTCCGGTGGCGGCCATGAAGTGAACAGTCGCACATTTGGTAGCTCCTGCTCAAGGTGGATATTTTTGGACCTTTCCCCATTCATAGGGTGGAAGTTGGATGAAAAAAGGTGTAGGAGTGCCAGGAGAAAGTGAGAAAGTGTGGCTGGTGGATGGATCCACAGGCCAGAAGTGGGTCGAAAAGAAGTTGGTGGAGCAGGAGAACCTTCGTGCGCCACAGGCCAAGATGGCTGAGGGTAAAGGGCTGTCCTGCCCACCCAGTGGTCAGCGGAGAAGCTAGTGGACTTATTAAATGAAAAGTTCAGTCAGCAGAGAAGGGAAGCCCATGTAGACCTAGCCAGGGTGATAGAGCCACTTAAAGCAGAGATTGACTGTGTGGAGCAGAAGCTGGAGTCCTCGGGTCAGGCGACCCAGAAAGTGGAGGAGACAGTGGGGGAGCACGAGGAGCAGCTCGCCTCGTTAGTGGCCGAGATGGGAGTGATGTGGGAGACCCAAAAGCGGCTGAAGGAGAAGGTGGAGTATATGGAGAACTGCTCCAGAAGGCAGAATGTGTGGATTGTGGGGATGCCCAAAGGCATTAATGGCATAGGCAAAGGCATAAATAACGGGTCAAAGCTGCCCTCTTCATGAAGAGGGTGAACTTTGGAGTGCTGTACCCGGCCCACTTCTGGGTGACTTTCCAGAATCGGAAGTGCTATTTTGGTACACCAGAAGAGGGACAATGGACTGGCAGGAGAAGGAGGACAATGAACTTTTGCGGAGATGGTTTCTTTTGGTGGTTGCTGGAGAGCTTTTTCTCCTTTGAAATGTTTGTTTGGGCTTGGTGGCGGCATGCTTGGGGAGCAGCAAGGGTGAGTGCACCTTTTATTGTTTCTTGAGGGAGTGCGAATGTGGGCGGAGGGGAATCAGTGGGAGGTAGGAGGCTTGGGGGCATTTGGCGGGGGCTGCCAGGCTAGCTGGGCAGCTAGATAACGGGAGCACAGTGGGGGGCGGTCAGTTGGTTGGTGCAGGGGTGGGGGATAGGGTTGTTGTATTGGGGAGGATGGGGATTGCTGACAAGGGTGTGGTTGTTGTGGCGCAGTGGGAAAGGGAGTGATGACGGTGGACATCCGAGGGTGGGTCTGGAGGGTCGCGTGGCCGGGGGCGGGCCCAAAAAAGGATATGGTTGATTGCAGGGGAGGGGGGTGGCAGGGAGCCCCCCAACCAGGCTGGTCACAAGGGGCTGAATGGGCCGGTCAAATGGTCACGTGTGTTCATGCACCTGAGGAGTCACGCGGCACGGTAGCACAGTGGGTAGCACTGTAGATTCACAGCGCCAGGGACCCGGGTTCGATTCCCAGCTCGGGTCACTGTCTGTGTGGTGTCTGCAAGTTCTCCCCGTGTCTGCGTGGTTTCCTCCGTGTGCCCCGGTTTCCTCCCACAAAGTCCTGAAAGATGTGCTGTTAGGTGAATTGGACATTCTGAATTCTCCCTCAGTGTACCCAAATGGCGCCGGAGTGTGGCAACTGGAGGATTTTCGCAGTAATTTCATTGCAGTGTTAATGCAAGCCTACTTGTGACACTAATGACATTTTTTATTATCATTATTAGAAGGTGGACGAGGCTTTTTTTTTTTTACAAGAGACACATTTAAAGATAGGGGATCAGACAAGGTTGAGGAAAGGATGGGTAGGGCAGGTGTTTCATTCAGGACTGGACATGAGGATGAGGGGGCTGCTGGTAAACAACGGGTGGTGTTTAAGGTAGGGAACATTGTGGCAGGTTCGTGATGGTGAGTGGGAAGCTGGAGGGGATGCTGATGGCTTGCTGAAGGGGTTCATGGAGCGGATGGGGTGAGTGAACCCGTGGAGATTTGGGAGGCCGAGGGCGAAGGAGTTTGTGTACTTTTCCCATGTGCACAGGGTGTACTCGTGGATTGACTTTTTTGTGGTGGACAAGGCGGGAGTGGTCGACTCTGTATTCAGCGATTGTGGTTTCAGACCACGCGCCACACTGGCAGATGAGGCGATGTGCGAGTGGGTGAGGGCTGCCATCCGGGGCTATGTGGAACTCAGTGATACAGGGGAGGTCTCGGCCGCCACGCTGTGGGAGGCACTGACGGCAGTGATTAAGTGTGGGGGTTATTTCGATTCAGGCACACAGGGAAATGGTGGAACGAGCAGAGATGGCAAGGTTGGTGGAAGAGATTCTGTGTGTATACAGGCAGGAATTACTCTGAGGCCCCGGATTCAGGGCTGTTGAAGGAGAGGCAACAGCTCCAGATGGAGTTTGGGCTGGTGTCCACAGGGAAGGCAGTAGGGGAGTTGTGGAGTGCCAGAGGAGCAGTGTATGAGTACGGGGAGAAGGCAAGCAGGCTGCTAGCCCATCAACTTAGGAAACAGGAGGCGGTGAGGGAGATTGGTAGAGTAAAGGACGGGAACAGAAGGGTGGTACTGGACCCGATGTGAGTGAATGGGGTGTTTGAGGAATTTTATAGGAGGCTATATGAGTCGGAGCCCCCGGGCCGGGGGGGGTGGGAATGCGGCGGTTCCTGGAAGGATTGGAGTTTCATAAGGTTGACGAGGACCTTGTGGAGGGACTGGGAGCCCCCATTGGGTTGAGGGAGATGATGGAGAGTATGGAGGCAATGCAGGCAGGGAAATAGGAGTACGAGTTTTATAAAAAATTTGGAGGGGATCTGGGGCCGCTGCTGGTGAGGGCATATATCGAGGCTAGGGAGAGGGGCGAGGTATCTCCTACACTATTGCAGGAGTTCATCTCTCTGATACTGAAGAAAGATAAGGATCCGGAGCGGTGCGGATCCTACTGTCCGATATCGGTGTTAAAATGGGATACAAAGTTGTTGGCGAAGGTGTTGGCTTCGCGAATTGAGGACTGTGGGGATGATAGGTGAGTACCAAACAGGGTTTGTGCAGGGGAGGCAGTTGTCAGCAAATGTGAGGAGGTTACTTGATGTGATTATGATGCCCCCAGAAGGGCAGGAAGTGGAGGTGGCAGTGGCGATGGATGCGGAGAAGGCTTTTGACCGGGTGGAATGGGAATACCGGTGGGAGGTGTTGGGATGGTTTGGGCTTGGGCAGGGGTTTATAGACTGGGTTTAGTTGCTGTATAAGGTGGCAGTAGCAAGTGTGTGGACAAACCGGGTCAGTTCGGGATTTTTCGGGCTGCACCGTGGGACAAGGCAGGGGCGCCCGCTCTCCCCGCTGCTTTTTGCCTTGGCGATAAAGCCATTGGCAATGGGTGGGTGGTCAAGCACAGGGTTTTTCTGTATGCTGATGACCTCTTGCTATATATTTCAGATCCATTGGGATCATTGGCAGAATTATGGGGATTTTGGAGGATTTTGGCCGGTTTTCTAGATACAAGCTGAATATGGGAAAGAGCGAGGTGTTCCCGATTGAGACCAGAGGGCAGGAGAGGAGGTTGGGGGGAGCTGCCGTTCAAGTTGGTGGGGGCGAGTTTTAGATACCTGGGCATCCAGGTGGCGTGGGGTTGGGCACAGCTGCAAAAGTTAAATTTGCCTTGTTTGGTGGAGCAGATGAAGGGGGATTTTAGGAGGAATGCTGCCATTGTCGCTGGAGGGGCGGGTGGAGACAGTAAAGATGGCGGTGCTGCCAAGGTTCTTGTTTGTATTTCAAAATCTCTCGATCTTCATTCCAAAGTCATTCTTTAAAAATGTCAATGCGAGGGCAGCACGGTGGCGCAGTGGTTAGCACTGCTGTCTCACGGCACCGAGGTCCCAGGTTCGATCCCGGCTCTGGGTCACTGTCCGTGTGGAGTTTGCACATTCCTGCTGTGTTTGCGTGGGTTTCGCCCCCACAACCCAAAGATGTGCAAGGTAGATGGATTGGCCACGCTAAATTGCCCCTTAATTGGACAAAATGAATTGGGTACTCTAAATTTTTTTTTTTTTAATATGTCAATGCATTGATCTCGGGGTTTCTGTGGGCAGGGAAGATCCCCCTGGGTCAAGAGGGTGTTTTGGGAGCGGGAAAGAGAAGGGGAGAGTTGGCATTGCCGAATATAATTAATTACTACTGGGCGGCTAATATCGCTATGGCTAGGAAATGGGTAGTGGGGGAGAGGTCCATATGGGGGCAGATGGAGGCGGCTTCATGCCGTGGGGATCGAGTTTAGGGGCATTGTTGACGGCGCTTCTGCCGTTCTCGTCGGCCAAGTACTCCGTGAGCTCGGTGGTGGTGGCAGCCTTGAGGATATGGGGGCAGCACTTGAGACTGGAGGGTGCCTCAGTAAAGGCACCGATTTGTGATAACCATAGGTTTGCACCCGGGCGGCTGGATGTGAGTTTTCTGTGGTGCGGCAAGTGGGAATTGAGCGGTTTGGGGATCTGTTTGTAGGGGGCAGCTTTGCGAAATTAGAGGACCTCTAGAAGGAATATGAGCTGCCCAGCGGGAATGGTTTTAGGTACTGACAGAACCTGGATTTCGTGCGGAGGGAGGTGCAGTCCTTTCCCTGGTTGCTGCCCTTGGGGCTGTAGGATAAGGTGCTGTTGAGGTAGGGAGAACTGGAGGGTAAGATGTCCGAGGTTGACAAGGAGCTGACGGACTGGGAGCGAGCCGCGATAGGAGATGTGAAACGGACGTGGGAGGAGGAGCTGATTTGGGGGGGGGAGGAGGCGGGGGGGGGGGGGTGCGGGTTTGGAGGAGACCGTGGGTCCTCGTCATGTGTAAGGCTCAGCCTTCTTCAGTTTAAAATAGTTCACAGGGCATTTATGACGATGGTGAGGATGAGTGGGTTCTTTGAGGGAGTAGAAGAAATATGTGGACGGTGCGCGGGGAGGTCCATGAACCATGTCCATATGTTTTGGACATGTCTGAAACTGAGGGGGTTCTGGCAGGGGTTCGCAGCCATAATGTCCGAGGTGTTGAGGGTGAAGGTGTTCCCGAGTCCACACCTGGCGATATTTCGTGTGTTGGGACACCCGGGAGTCCATGGGGCCAGAGAGGCCAATGTTCTGGCCTTTGCCGACCTGGTAGCCCGGAGACTGATTTTGTTTGGGTGGAGGGACTCAGGGCCACCGAAAGCACGGGTGTGGCTGAGTGACTGCTGGAATTCCTGAGGCTGGAGAAGGTCAAGTTCGTCTTGAGAGGGTTAGTTGATGGGTTTATCCGGATGTGGAAGCGATTCATTGACTTCTTTAAGGAGGATTGAGGTATCAGCAGGGGGGAAGGGGAGGAAAAAGGCGTGAAAAACTGGGGAGGCAGGACCAGAGTGGGGGGGAAGGGCAGGGTGCTTCCCTGTACCAGTACCAGCCTCCCTGAACAGGCACCAGAATGTGGCGACTAGGGGCTTTTCACAGTAACTTCATTTGAAGCTACTTGTGACAATAAACTATTTTCATTTCACTTCATTTCAATGCCTTTTAACCGACTTGCAATTCCTTGTCCCTTTTGTGCAGCCCAGACTTTATGCAGAAACTCACACCTGCAAAAGGCCATTAAGAGGCAAATAAAGGAACAATAGGACTATCCTGTCCATCACATCGTCTGCCAGACGCAGCAGCACCAGCCCCTGCTTGGAACACTCCCACGATTGGCCAGAGTGGGTCGCTGTCAATCAATTGATCAGGGCTCCATCCCCCTGATCGGTCACGTCCAATCAGGGGCTGCCAATCGATTTTGGTGTGGCCACTCTGGGCAATTGTGGGAGTGTTCCAAGCAGGGGCTGGTGCCGCTGCGACTGGGAGACGATGTGATGGACTGGATAGTCCTATTCCTTTATTTGCCTTTTAATGGCCTTTTGCAGATGTGAGTTTCTGCATAAAGTCTGGGTTGCAATTTGTGTATTTGCAGGCTGCAGCTTGTCTGTTTTCAAGCTTGGCTGAATTTCCCATCACTCTTTGCGGGAGGCCATTTTAGATGGCCACAGGTTATAGTTGGTCACTTTGGTTAACTGTAGATATGGTTGAAAAAAGAGACGTGTTGAAGCATTTTACTTTGCAAGAATACCGATGTAAGTAGAAAACATTTGCATTGGAGTGTCCTGATGAGTGCAAGGCGTGGAGCTTTGACTTGTCACTTTTGTTTTCAATAACACTCAAGTTCTGAGCTCCCTCACGACTATTTGTTTAACCATACAGACCTTGATGAGTAAGCAGTAAGAAAAGTAACATCAGTTTCAGAAGATCAATAAACTACACTTTCAAAAATACCTGCTCTATGTTGGTGTGTGTAAGTAACGTTTCTTTCTCCCAAATTGGATTAGATTTATCGCCACTTGCAGTCCCAGCAGGATGCAGCCCAGCAGATAGCGAAGCAGACCAGTTGGCAAGAAACATTTGTGAGGTTATTTTTGAAGGAGAATGCTGAGAGCAAGGAGAGCACTGGCGTGGACAATTTGAACAACAGTTTGGAGTTTAGTAAACAAGCTGATCCCCAGCTTGGGATGGGAACCGGTGCAGAGCAGTTAAGCACCACAGAAGTGTTGAAAATGCGAGACGATAAACTGTCAGAGGGTGATACGGTGGACAACGTGCCCTTGAACAAATTATTTGAGAACAGAAGCTTTGACTCTTCTGAGATGTTTTTAGATGACGGGGCCTCCACTGATAGTGCCCTCACTGAAAGCTTGGTGGAAAATCAGGCTCAGTCAACGGAATGGCCTCCGAGGGGAAGAAGTCTAACATTGGACCTGTCGAGCACGGCCTCTTATGAAATGGGTGACGTTGAAAGCCAAACACCTGGTAGCATTGCCAGCACCCCATCCCCATTGGAGACGCCCAGGCACTTCTCTGGTGGGCAGTTTGATAAGGAACCTGGCACCACCGATGAGTCAAGTTACACGGATGATACCTCAATCTACGAAGTCTCTGCAAGTGGAGAGGTAATTTGTTAAATTATTTTTGTGCCATTTTGGTTGGGATTTAAAAAAATAGATCAATTAATGTTAACGGGACTAAATGGAATAAAACAAACTTATTAAATGAAACTAGTGATGCCTATGTTACAGGATGTTGGTCTCTGATTTGGAAACTTGACCTCCATTTCAACTGACCTTCAGACTGAGAGCTTTACCCAAAGGGAGGTGATACCAAACATGATCAGGCCATCACTTCTGAAGCACCGGGTATTAATCCTGATGGACACCTGGCCCAATTGTGGCAATTCCCAACTAATACACTATTATCTCCCTTAATAATATGATGAAAATGTGTTTGATTGGAGTCAATTATTATTAGGTTGGGCTTGTGAAATAGTTTATTGAAATACAACATTGAGTCCATTTCATACTGCTGATTCTGGCTCTATAGCTGGAGTCCGTAATCAATACGTTAAAGACTTGCTAATGTGACCTCAAGCATTCTACCACTTAGTGAAGCTAACCTAATTTAAATTGACTTGCTTATAGAAATTGGCTTTCTTTCTTTTAGGAAGAGCTAAGTCGGATTCTAATGGATATCCTCCTTTGTATCATGTGGCGTGGCCTGGATGGGTCAGATGACGCTGCCTGGGTCGAACGAGGACAGGTCTTCTCAGCGCTGACCAAGTTAGGAACGGCAAATGAACTACTTTCTCCATCTGATGAAATTAAACTGAAGTACGGTTTGCATGTAATGGGGTAATTTCCTTCATCCTGCTGAAGCTCCAAAACTACTCTTAGTAATTAAACATTTTATAATCTAGCCTGTCTTTGTAGTGCAACATTGATAGCTATTTGGAAAGCTGTTTATAATGTCAGTTTGGGATGCCATAAAAGCTGTCCTGGGTAAGATTTAGAGAGGTGCGGGGGAGGTGGGGTGGAGCGGAGAACCCTTCACACTGGAGAATCTGATTCATCATTATTAAGAGGATCAAGGGAGACCAGGATGCAGCTGAGACAACCTTCTGATGAAAATTGTCTTCTTTTTCAGTCTTCTTGAGAAGATATTGGAGTGGGCTGTGACTGACAACAGAGAGGCAACAGCAGTTGCCCTTCCGGTTCACACTGAGAATGCAGTGAGATTGCTGCATATTGTTCAGGACTTCCTCCAGGCTGAGGGGCTGGTGAATCCTGCGTTGTGGACTGACAAGGTACTTAACTATGCCTGCTGCAGCATTTAGCCCGTCCCCAGTGCAATACTTGGGTCATTTCCCCTCTTACCTTTTTAGGTGTCCCCGAATCATGCAGAATTGTACATAAAGTTGGACACACAACAACCTGCTGCCAAATCTCTCCATGCTATTTAACAACTGACTCGTGAAGCATCACATAGGTTGCCTGACTTGTTCTCACATAGGTTGGCAGACGACACAGCTGACATTGTGATCACATTTGCAGCTCTGTACCCGATCACGCTGTAGATCAACACGTTGATATTGCCAGCATGTGGTGAGACTGCACGGGTCATGTCAAAGTTATAAACAGAGCTGAAAGACGTCAAAGCCTGGCTGCTGCCTGCCATGCAAACACAGGGCAGCAAGGCGCAATACTCCAGCTGATGCTTATAAATCTAAGGATACCATGCGTCTTCCTTTAGTAAAAGGACAACAGCCTTCTGCCTCCACCAAAGCTTTGAGAGAAAAAGTCTGGTGCAACATGAAATAATTGCCCTCCAGCCCTCTAGCATGACTGACTTACCTGGCTGTGCAATTATTTCATGCTGCACAAGATTTTTTTCTCTCCAAGCTTTGGAGGAGGCAGAAGGCTGTTGTGTTTTTGCTAAAGGAAGACACATGGCATCTTTGGATTTATAAATAGAGTGGTTAGGATCTGGATATACTGTCTGAAAGTGTGGTGGAGACAGAGTCAGTTGCAGCTTTCAGAAGAGAATTGGATAATTCCCTGAAGAGAGAAGATTTGCAGAGCTGAGGTAAAAGGCAAGTGGGGTAGAAGTAGCTGCTCTGCTGTTGAGAGAACTAGTATGGTTATAATGGGCCTCTGATCTTGGGCTGAGATTTTTCTCCTTGGAGTCAGAGGTTAAGAGGATATTTAATTATTTAATTGAGGTGTTCATAATCATGAGATTTTAGTGAGTTAATAGGGAGAAATATATTCCATTGGAAGTCATGTTGGTAATGCAGGTTAGTCGGCAGTTAGGAAGGCAAATGCGGTTTCTGCATCCGAGGGAGTGGGAGTACTCGTTTTTCTCGGCAGTCCATAAGGTATACTCGCGGATCGACTTTTTCGTGGTGGGTAAGGCCTTGCTGGCTGGGGTTAAGGGGTCGGAATATTCGGCAATTGCAGTATCAGATCATGCTCCGCATTGGGTGGATGTGGTACTGGAGAAGGGGGTAGTACAGAGGCCGGGGTGGAAATTAGATGTGGGACTGTTGGGGGACCGAGGGTTCTGTGACAAAATTGTAAAGGTAATTGAGGAATATGTAGGTTTCAACTGTACGGGCGAGGTGTCGAAGGCAGTTGTCTGGAAGGCTTTGAAAGCGGTGGTGAGGGGTGAGGTGATCTCGTTTAAGGCCAGGGTGGACAAAGATGAGAGGTTGGAGCGGCAGAGGGTAATAGATGAGATGTTGGAGGTAGATAGGAGTTATGCAGAAGATGGGGACCCAGCGAAGTTGGAAAAGAGGAAGGAACTACAGGTGAGCTTTGACCGACTAAACTGAGGCGGGCAAGGGGTGCAGTTTACGAGCATGGAGATAAGGCGGGGGGCGTATGTTAGCAGATCAGCTTCGGAGGGAGGCAGCGGTAAGGGAAATTGTTCAGGTGAGGGATAGGGCAGGGACGTTGGTGGTGGCTCCGGATCTGATTAACAATGTCTTTGAGGAATTCTATGAGAGGTTGTACAGGTCAGAGCCACCTGGGGGAGACCAGGAGATGCAGGAATTTCTAGATGGGCTGGAGTATCTGAGCTTAGGGGAGGGGGATAGGGCTACATTAGAAGGAACAATAGTGTAGCAGGAGATGAAAGATGCGATTGGGAGGGTGCAGTCGGGGAAGGTGGCAGGGTCGGATGGGTTTCTGGTGGAATATTATAACAAAATCAAGGATAAGCTGTCACCCCTGATGGTGGGGATGTTTGAGGAGGTGATGGGGAAGGGGGTGTTGCCACAAACTTTGGGGCAGGCATCGATTTCCCTGTTGCTTAAAAAGTATAAGGACCCGACGGAGTGTGGGTCGTATAGGCCCATATCACTTTTAAACAAGGACGCAAAAGTATTGGCGAAGGTACTGACGGGTAGGCTGGAGGAGTGCCTCCCGAAGGTGATAGGTGGAGATCAGATGGGGTTCGTGAGAGGGAGGCAGCTCTTTTCAAACGTTAGAAGGGTATTCAACGTGGTTATGGCACCGGCGGAGGGGAAGGAAACAGGTGGTTGTGGCATTGGATGCTGAGAAGGCATTTGACCGGGTAGAATGGGGGTACTTGATGGCAGTTCTGGAGCGGTTTGGGATTGGACCAAGATTTGTGAACTGGGTAAAGCTACTATATAAGGAGCCGAGGGTGAGTGTCCGCACAAATAACATCAGCTCAAGATACTTTTCTCTCCACCATGGGACTAGGCAGGGATGTCCTATGTCCCCCCTGCCGTTTACACTCGTGATAGAGCCGTTGGCCGTCACATTAAGAAGTTCGAGGTATGGAAAGGAATAGTGCGATGGTGGGGGGGACAGAGCATAGGGTGTCCTTATATGCCGATGATTTGCTGTTATACGTGTTGGAACCAAGTGTGTCAATAGGGGGAATATTGGAGCTGCTTCGGGTGTTTGGGTCTTTCTCGGGGTACAAACCAAATCTAGACAAACAGGGACTCACTTTAGATACCTGGGAGTGGGGGGGGGGGGGGGTGCTCCGCAGGTACAACATTTCTAGTTTGGTGGGGAGAGTGAAAGCTGATCTGGCAAGGTGGGATGGTCTCCCTCTGCCACTGGCGGGTCGAGTACAGGCGGTTAAAATGAACGTGTTGCCGTGATTTCGGTTTATTTTCCAATGTCTGCCGATTTTCCTGCCAACGGCATTTTTCAGAGAGATTGAAGGAATGATTACCTCACTCATGGGGAAGGAAAGGTCGCCAGAGTCAGAAAGGTGCTGCTACAGTGGAGAAGGCAGGCAGAGGGTTTGGGTCTGATATATTATTACTGGGCGGCGAATGTGGAGAAAGTGCGGAGCTGGGTCAGAGGGGTTGATTCCCAGTGGTCAGAATGGAGGAGAGTTGATGCAGGGGGTTGGGATTGAAGGCACTAGCAACAGCGCTGCTCCCGATGGCCCCGGGGAAATACTCGGGGAGTCCGGTAATAATAGCTTCATTGAGAATTTGGAGGCAGTTTCGCCATCACTTCGGGTTGGGGGCAGGGTCAAGGGAAATGCCGATTCAGGGGAACCACAGATTTGAGCCAGGGAAGTGGGATGGAAATTTTCGGAAATGGGAGGAGAAGGGGATTAAGACACTAAAAGATTTGTTTCTTGGGGGTCAGTTTGCAGGATTGAAGGAGCTGGAAGCGAAGTATGGGCTGGAGCAGGGGGAAATGTTTAGATACATGCAGGTTCAAGGTTTTGCCAGAAAGGAGATGCAGAGCTTCCCGGTGGAGCCGGCCTCCACATTGCTGGAGGAAGTGCTGACGACGGGGACTGGAGAAGGGGATAGTGTCGGCGGCTTACGGAGCTATTTTGGAAGAGGCGAAGGCACCACTGTAAGGGATCAAAGCAAAGTGGGAGGAAGAGTTGGGAGAGGATATGGAGGAGGGGTTCTGGTGTGAGGTGCTCCGGAGGGTGAACGCCTCCACCTCGTGTGCGAGGTTGGGGCTGATACAGCTGAAGGTGGTATGTAGAGCACATCTCATGAGGGCGAGTGTGAGCCAATTCTTTGAAGGGGTAGAAGATGTGTGTGAACGTTGCGGGGGAGGGGGGGGGGGGGGGACGCAAATCATGTTCATATGTTTTGGTCCTATCCAAAGCTGGAGGATTACTGGAAAGAGGTTTTTAGGGTAATCTCTAAAGTGGTGCACGTGAAACTGGACCAGGGCCCTCGGGAGGCCATATTCAGGGTGTCGGACCAACCGGGGTTGGAAACTGGTGCGGAGGCAGATGTGGTAGCCTTTGCCTCGTTGATCGCCTGAAGGTGGATCCTGATGGGTTGGAGAGCAATCTCTCCACCCTGTGCCCTGTCATGGCGGGGGGAACTGTTGGAATTCTTGACTCTTGAGAAGGTTAAGTTTGAACTGAGGGAAAGGATGGAGCGGTTCTACAATTCATGGGCATTATTCATTACGCACTTTCAAGAACTGGATAACATCGAACATTAGTGGGGGGAGGGGGGTTGGGAGGGTTGGAGAGAGGGGGACTGTGTGTGTTAATGGTGACTATGGGCGATTCCTGATTCCTTTTGTCATTTGTTTATGTGAACATGCGGGCTAATGTTCGGGGTTTGGTGGGTGGATGGGATTGTTGTTATTGATATGGGGATTGACATATTCATTACTGATTATTGTTTATTGTTGATGGGTGTAAATTTGGGAGAAAATGTGAAAAAGGAGGAGAATAAAAATATTTTAAAAGAAAAAGGAAGGCAAATGCAATATTCGCAATCATGTCGAGAGGGCTAGAATGCAAGAGCAGGGATGTATTTTTGAGGCTATATAAGGTTGTGGTCAGACCCCATTTGGAGTATTGTGAACGGTTTTGGGCCCCCTATCTAAGGAAAGATGTGCTGGCCTTGGAAAGGGTCCAGAGGAGGTTCACAAGAATAATCCCTGGAATGAAGAGCTTGTCGTATGAAGATCGGCTGAGGATTCTGGGTCTGTACTCGTTGGAGTTTAGAAGGTTGAGTAGGGTCAATGTTTAATTACACCAAGCAAGCTTGGGGTTTAAGAATCTACACGGTGTGGAAAAGAAGGGAAGACTAAAGGAAGCAAGTTGCAGCACAATTTTGTGTCCTCTGTTGAGAGAAGGAGACAAATGCAGGGATGCTGGGGTCTTGACTTCAACAATGAGAATGCGTCGAGGAAGAACATTTGGGTTCCACATTCAGAATTCGGGTGGACCATGAACAGTGAGTTCCTGAGGGACAGTAACTTCATCACAGTGCTTCAATTAGCAATAAAGCTTGAAATGGGGAGTAGGCTGGAAGTTACAAATGAGAGATGGGATGCTTACACAAAAAATAGTTTCTTGTACTTTGTATGGAAATTGCAAGAATGTGTTCAAAGAACTTCCCCAGTTAATAAGAACTGTATTAGGTTCTCAGTAGACTAAGACTTGGTAGCACATAGAACTTGAGTGTTACTGGAAAGGGAGTTGATCTTGTGCTTATCAGGACTGATCTAGCATGAATACCCAACATCTCATCTTCTGGTTAGGCATGCTAAAGCCTTCCGGTCTCAGCATCGAATTCAACAACTTCAGATGATAGCTCTACCGCACCTTGACCCATTTGTTTTCACCCCATTTCATTTTAACTGTTTTTTACCATTTCTTTCTCTCTTGTCTTTCTTTATATTTATTCACCCCTCCCCCATCTTATCCACCTTTCCTAACCCTTTCTCCCCTTTGCATCCCCCTTTCCCTCCCTCCATATCTACGTCTGTCACAGTTTACCCTCTGATGTTAGTTTCTCTGCAGTTTGGCCGTTCACACTTTTTGTTCTCTCTGGGGGCTGCCATTAGCATTCTTTCCCCTTGGTTTCTGTGGCTATTAGCACCCTGGCTCCCTGGGTTTCTGTGGCTATGACTCATCTTTCATTCTCCACAGTATTTCCCACTTTCTCTGTCGTTAGGTTTGACAAAGGGTAACCTGGACTCGAAACGTTAGCTCTTTTCTCTCCCTACAGATGCTGCTGAGATTTTCCAGCATTTTCTTTTTGGTTCCAGCATCTTCAGTAATTTGCTTTTATAAGTTGGGGGAATCTTTGAGTTGTTGGCAAAGAGTCAACAAAGTGCACGGTGACACAGTGGTTAGCACTGCAGCCTCACAACGCCAGGGACCCAGGTTCGATTCCGGTCTTGGGTGACTGTGCGGAGTTTGCACTTTCTCCCCGTGTCTGCGTGGGTTTCCTCCAAGTGCTCTGGTTTCCTCCCACACTCCAAAGATGTGCAGGTTAGGTGGATTGGCCATGATCATTGTGCATGGTTCCGGGGATAGGGATTGGAGTGGGACTAGGTGGAGTGCTCTTTCGGAGGGTCGGAGCAGACTCAAATGGGCTGATTGTCGAAAATGGGTTGTGGAAATTTGCAAAGAAACTTAATTTTCATGAGTGTAACCTCGTATGATGATTTATTTTTGCCTTGGAAGAGCACAGCGTACTTGCTTTTCTAAGGGTCAAATACACCCAGAGAGTCTCAATTGTCCAAAAAGATGAATATAATATAATCATTCTGGTTTAGTTTCAAAGAAATTAGATTTTCTTCATCCTGAATTATACGTTGAGAATTTCATTCCATGCATACAGGTACTGGAGGAAATGGTGACACTAATGGACAGCCTGATGGTGTGGTACTCATCTGGATCAGAATGGATGCAACTATCTCAGCTCGGAGTGCGCCTTCTCCTTGGGTTTATTGCACAAAACAACATACAGGTAAGAGGTCGAGGTAACTACACCCAGTAAAAACATTTAATTCCTCCATTCACAAGCCTTCACTCAGTTGGTAATACTTTTGCCTCTAATTCAGAGTGAGGTTTGAGCTCCACACTCTTAAAGCTTAAATATGGAGGAGAGTTTATGCAGGGGGTTGGGATTGAAGGCACTAGCAACAGCGCTGCTCCCGATGGCCCCGGGGAAATACTCGGGGAGTCCGGTAATAATAGCTTCATTGAGAATTTGGAGGCAGTTTCGCCATCACTTCGGGTTGGGGGCAGGGTCAAGGGAAATGCCGATTCGGGGGAACCACAGATTTGAGCCAGGGAAGTGGGATGGAAATTTTCGGAAATGGGAGGAGAAGGGGATTAAGACACTAAAAGATTTGTTTCTTGGGGGTCAGCTTGCAGGATTGAAGGAGCTGGAAGCGAAGTATGGGCTGGAGCAGGGGGAAATGTTTAGATACATGCAGGTTCAAGGTTTTGCCAGAAAGGAGATGCAGAGCTTCCCGGTGGAGCCGGCCTCCACATTGCTGGAGGAAGTGCTGACGACGGGGACTGGAGAAGGGGATAGTGTCGGCGGCTTACGGAGCTATTTTGGAAGAGGCGAAGGCACCACTGTAAGGGATCAAAGCAAAGTGGGAGGAAGAGTTGGGAGAGGATATGGAGGAGGGGTTCTGGTGTGAGGTGCTCCGGAGGGTGAACGCCTTCACCTCGTGCGCGAGGTTGGGGCTGATACAGCTGAAGGTGGTATGTAGAGCACATCTCATGAGGGCGAGGATGAGCCAATTCTTTGAAGAGGTAGAAGATGTGTGTGAACGTTGCGGGGGAGGGGGGGGGGGGGGGGGAACGCAAATCATGTTCATATGTTTTGGTCCTATCCAAAGCAGTAAAAACATTTAATTCCTCCATTCACAAGCCTTCACTCAGTTGGTAATACTTTTGCCTCTAATTCAGAGTGAGGTTTGAGCTCCACACTCTTAAAGCTTAAATATAAAATCTAGGCTGACAGCTTCCGTTGGCAGCCATGGCATGAATGGTCCCACATTTGGTGACTCCCGCTTGAAGTGGAATTCTTTGGTCCTTTTTCACCCAATTTAGAGGATGTTTGCTAGTGTGAGGTGCATGAGCACTGAGAGATAGAATTGCTCCCCCGGTGGAGTCGACTTACGGCTTATCAGACGAGGAGTCTAACGAGCAAGACGCAGCAGTCTGGCCGGCAGGTTTTTGGAACTGCGACAGGAAAGATGGCAGAGGGCTCTGGACGTCGTTGCCACTCAGTGGTCTACTGAGCAGCTGGTGGACCTCTTTAATGCTAAATTCTCGCAGCAGAGACAAGAGGCCTCCGAGGACCCAGCTAAGGTGGTGGACCCAGCTAAGGTGGTGGACCCAGCTAAGGTGGTGGAGCCGCTATTGAGCGAATAGAGGAGAGGCTGGAGGTGCAAAGTTTGATGCTCCAGAAAGTGAAGGAGTCGGTGGCGGAGGGCCAGATGTGGCTCAGGAAGAAGGTGGAGGACCTGGAGAATCGCTCCAGGAGGCAGAATCACTGGATTATGGGCTGTCTGAAGAGATTGAGGGAACACAGACCACGAAGTACATGGAGAATATGTTTGAGATGTCGGTGGGGGAGAGTGTCTTTGACACCCCCCACATCTCTCCCCCCCCCCCCCCCCCCCCCCCCCCCCCCCCCCCCATAATTCCCCGAGGTGGATCGAGCGCACAGGGCATTGTGGAGAAAGCCAAAGGCGGGGGAGCAGTCGAGGGCGATGGTGGTGCGGTTGCATTGTTTTCTCATTGAGGAGAGGATTCTGACGTGGGCGAAGGAAACGGGAAAGTGCACCTAGGAAAGCGCGCTGAGTTCAATCGAATCAAGGGGGCCCTCTTCAAGGAAGGAGTGAAGTTTGGGGTGTTGCATCCTGCTCTTCTGTGGGTCACACACCAGAATCGAGAATTCTGTATTGTTATGCTGGAGGAGACGAGTGAATTTATGAGAGACCATGGACTGGGAGGCGTGTGAGGACATTCAACTTTAGAAGGGGGAATGTGAGTGTGCACTCCGGGCGGGTTGTTGTATTTACTGTGTTTGGGTGCGGAATGGGTAAGTGTGTTTTAGGGCATTTAAATGGTCATTGGATAGACATATGGATGATACAGGAATAGTGTAGATGGGCTTCAGATTGGTTTCACAGGTCGGCGCAACATTGAGGGCCGAAGGGCCTGTACTGCGCTGTAATGTTCTAATGTTCTTGGGGAATTGCGGGTGAAGGGGGGCTGTGTGTGTGTGTGTGTGTGTGTTGGGGGGGGGGGGACATGCTAGCTGGTTGGCTAGTTAACTCAAGTGAATTAAGGGGTTGATCTGTGGTGGGGGTGGTGGTTGGCTTTTCTTTTTCTTTATTTATGGAGAGTAGGTCGCGGGGGGGGGGCGGTGGCTACTGACTTGGGTGGAGTTGGTGTGGCTCAGTTGGTTAAGGGGAGATGGTGGCGGACATTTTGGAGAGGGCCAAAGGGTGAGCGAGGCATTGACTTGGGGGAGCTGATTAAAGGGAGGGGCTATGACTGATCGGCAACAGGAGGTGGGGGGGGGGGTTGGGGGCCCCCCCAACCTGGTTAATAATGTGCAATGTTCGGGGTTTGAATAGCCCGGTTAACAGGTCTCATGATTTTGTGCATTAAGGGTTTTGAAGGCAGACGTTGTGTTTCTCCAGGAGACGCACTTGAAGTTGGGGGACCAAACGAGGCTGAGGAAGGGCTGAGTGGGGCAAGTGTTCCATTTGGGGTTGGATATGAAGACAAGGGGGGTAGCGGTGCTGATCATTAAGGTGGTGACTTTCGAGGTGGATGGTATTGTGACGGTGGGGGGCGCAGGGTAGGTAGTTTTTGTATTTTTCGCACATGCACCTGGTCTACTCCGGATTGATTTCTTTGTCTTAGATGAGGCGCCGTTGGCGGGGATGGCTGGATCGGAGTATTCGCCAATTGTGTCGGACCATGCGCCGCATTGAGTGGATTTGCAGGCGATGGTGGGTGCCCAGCAGCCTCAGTGGAGGTTGGATGTGGCTATTGACGGATAAGAGGGTTTGCGAGAGGGTGAGAGTGGCCATCTGGAACTATGTGGAGCAGAATGACATGGGGAGGTTTCTGCCTCCACGTTGTGGGAGGCACGGGAGGCAGGGAAGGCGGTGGTAAGCGGGGAGTTTATTTTGAATTTGGGCGCATAGGGAGAGGGTGGTGCGGGCTGAGAGGTTGAGGTTGGTGGAGGCCATTCTGAGGGTGGACCGGAGGCACTCGGCAGCACCTGAGGAGGCGTTTCTAAAGGAGAGGCAGAGGCTTCAGATGGTGCTTGGGCTGGTGTCCACAGGAGAGGCGATGGGGCAATTGCGTGGAGCCAGAGGGGCGATGTGAGTATGCCAGCAGGATGCTTGCCCACTAGCTGAGGAGCAGGTGGCAGTGAGGGAGATGAGGAGGATGAGAGACGATAGGGGTATGGTCGTATCGGAGCAGAGGGGTGAACAAGGAGTTTGAGGCTTTCTAGTGGAAATTGTGTAGCTTGGAGCCTACGGTGGGGGATGAAGGTATGAGGCGGTTTCTGGATGGCTGCAGCTTCCAAGCTGGCGGGGGCAAAGGAGCTGTGGCCCCTGATCGAGTTGAGGGAGGTGATGCATTGTGTGGGGTCCATGCAGGAGGGGAAGGCCGGGTCTGGATGTGTATCCAGTCGAACTTTGTAAGATGTTTGGTTCGGAGCTGGAGCCCCTGCTAGTCATTATGTATGATGAGTCGATGGAGAGGGGAGTACCCCCCATGCTGTCTCAGGCTTTGATATTGCTTATTGCTTATTTTAAAGAAAGGCAAGGACCGCCCGATCTTGTTGTTGAATATGCATGCGAAGTTGTTGCCAAAGGTGTTGGCGATGTGGATAGAGGATAGTGTGCGGGGGGGTGATAGGTGAAGACCAGGTGGGATTTGTGAAGGGGCAGCAGCTGTTGGCAAATGTACGGAGATTACTTAATGTAATTGTGATGCCCCCAGAGGGCCGAAAAGTGGAAATGGATGCTGCGGCGGCGACGGGGTGCTGCAGGGGTGTTGCCAAGTTTGCTAAACCACTATTGGGCAGCATTGTAATGGTTAGGAAATGTATGGTAGAGGAGCAGTCGGTTTTGGGGGCAGATGGAGGCGGCCTTGTGTAATGGGACCAGTTTGAGGATATTGTTGTTGGTGCCCCTTTCGTTCTCGCCGGTCAGGTACTCCACGAGCCCGGTGCTGGTATCAGCATTGAGGATATGGAACCAATGTCAGAGCACTTTGGCATGGAAGGTATGTCCCAGTGGGTGCCGATTTGCGATAATCACAGGTTTCAGAGAATTTACAGTACAGAAGGAGGCCATTCGGCCCATCGAGTCTGCACCGGCTCTTGGAAAGAGCACCCTACCCAAGTTCAGCACCTCCACCCTATCCCCATAACCCAGTAACCCCACCCAACACGAAGGGCAATTTTGGACACTAAGGGCAATTTATCATGACCAATCCACCTAACCCGCACATCTTTGGACTGTGGGAGGAAACCGGAGCACCCGGAGGAAACCCACGCACACACGGGGAGGATGTGCAGACTCCACACAGACAGTGACCCAAGCCGGAATCGAACCTGGGACCCTGGAGCTGTGAAGCAATTGTGCTATCCACAAGGCTACCGTGCTGCCCCAAATAATTTGCGCCGGCGGGGTTGGATGCGAACGTCTGGTGGTGGCGGCAGGTGGGGATAGAATATTTTAGGGATTTGTTTGTTGGAGTGAGGTTTACAGGCTTGGGAGAGCTGCTGAAAGGGAATGGGTTCAGGTGTCTGCAGGTTCAGGACTTCGTTAGGAAGGAGGTGCCATAGTTTCTGATGTTGCTATCCCAGATGCTGCAGGATAAACTCCTGTCCAAGGAGGAAATGGGCAAGGGCAAGGTTGCAGATATATATGGGGAGCTGTTGAAGAGAGAGAGTGCCTCAGTGGTGAGGAGTACCTGGGGGAGTGCTGGGGACTGGAGTATGTTATGAAGCTTTGCAGAGGGTTAATACATCCTTGATGTGCGCAAGACTAAGCCTCACCCAGTTTAGAGTGGTGCACAGGGCCCACATGACTGTGTCCAGGATGAGTTGGTTCTCTTTGGGGGTGGTAGATAGGCGTGGGTGGTGTACGGGGTGGGGGGTGTGGGGTGTGGGCAGCAAATCATGTGCATAAGTTTTGGGCGTGTCTGAGATTGAGGGGGTTTTGGACTGGATTTTCGGATGTCATGTCAAAGATTCCTGGGGGTAGAGGTAGTCTGGAGGTGGCGATATTTGGAGGGTCGGAGGATCCGGCTCTACAGGTAGGGAGAGAGGTGGACGTGTTGGCCTTTGCCTCCCTGAAATTTGGAATAAGGTAAATGAGTTGATGGCGCAAATCATCGTGAATGACTATGATTTAGTGGCCATTACTGAATCATGGTTAAAGGATGGTCACGACTGGGAGTTAAATATCCGAGGGTATCAAACTATTCGGAAGGACAGAGTGGATGGTAAGGGAGGTGGTGTAGCTCTGTTATTTAAGGATGACATCCGGGCAACAATAAGGGATGACATCGGTGCTATGGAGGATAAGGTTGAATCCATTTGGGTGGAAATCAGGAATAGTAAGGCGAAAAAGTCACTGATCGGAGTAGTCTATAGGCCACCAAATAGTAACATTATGGTGGGGCAGGCAATAAACAAAGAAATAACTGATGCATGTAGAAATGGTACAGCAGTTAATATGGGGGATTTTAATCTACATGTCGTTTGGTTTAACCAGGTCGGTCAAGGCAGCCTTGAGGAGGAGTTTATAGAATGTATCCGCGATAGTTTCCTAGAACAGTATGTAATGGAACCTACGAGGGAACAAGCGGTCCTAGATCTGGTCCTGTGTAATGAGACAGGATTGATTCAGGATCTCATAGTTAGGGATCCTCTCGGAAGGAGCGATCACAATATGGTGGAATTTAAAATACAGATGGAGGGTGAGAAGGTAAAATCGAGCACTAGTGTTTTGTGCTTAAACAAAGGAGATTACAATGGGATGAGAGAAGAACTAGCTACGGTAGACTGGGAGCAAAGACAGTTGAGGAACAGTGGAGAACCTTCCAAGTGATTTTTCACAGTGCTCAGCAAAGGTTTATACCAACAAAATGGAAGGACGGTAAAAAGAGGGAAAATCGACCGTGGATATCTAAGGAAATAAGGGAGAGTATCAAATTGAAGGAAAAAACATACAAAGTAGCAAAGATCAGTGGGAGACTAGAGGACTGGGAAATCTTTAGGGAGCAACAGAAAGCTACTAAAAAAAGCTATAAAGAAGAGTAAGATAGATTATGAGAGTAAACTTGCTCAGAATATAAAAACAGATAGTAAAAGTTTCTACAAATATATAAAACAAAAAAGAGTGGCTAAGGTAAATATTGGTCCTTTAGAGGATGAGAAGCGAGATTTAATAATGGGAGATGAGGAAATGGCTGAGGAACTGAACAGGTTTTTTGGGTCGGTCTTCACAGTGGAAGACACAAATAACATGCCAGTGACTGATGGAAATGAGGCTATGACAGGTGAGGACCTTGAGAGGATTGTTATCACCAAGGAGGTAGTGATGGGCAAGCTAATGGGGCTAAAGGTAGACAAGTCTCCTGGACCTGATGGAATGCATCCCAGAGTGCTAAAAGAGATGGCTAGGGAAATTGCAAATGCACTAGTGATAATTTACCAAAATTCACTGGACTCTGGGGTGGTCCCGGCGGATTGGAAATTAGCAAACGCGACACCACTGTTTAAAAAAGGAGGTCGGCAGAAAGCGGGTAATTATAGGCCAGTGAGCTTAACTTCGGTAGTAGGGAAGATGCTGGAATCTATCATCAAGGAAGAAATAGCGAGGCATCTGGATGGAAATTGTCCCATTGGGCAGACACAGCATGGGTTCATAAAGGGCAGATCGTGTCTAACTAATTTAGTGGAATTTTTTGAGGACATTAACAGTGCGGTAGATAACGGGGAGCCAATGGATGTGGTATATCTGGATTTCCATAAAGCCTTTGACAAGGTGCCACACAGAAGGTTACTGCATAAGATAAAGATGCATGGCAGAAAGGGGAAAGTAGTAGCATGGATAGAGGTTTGGTTAATTAATAGAAAGCAAAGTGTGGGGATTAATGGGTGTTTCTCTGGTTGGCAATCATTAGCTAGTGGTGTCCCTCAGGGATCAGTGTTGGGCCCACAACTGTTCACAATTTACATAGATGATTTGGAGTTGGGGACCAAGGGCAATGTGTCCAAGTTTGCAGACGACACTAAGATAAGTGGTAAAGCAAAAAGTGCAGAGGATACTGGAAGTCTGCAGAGGGATTTGGATAGGCTAAGTGAATGGGCTAGGGTCTGGCAGATGGAATACAATGTTGACAAATGTGAGATTATCCATTTTGGTAGGAATAACAGCAAAAGGGATTATTATTTAAATGATAAAATATTCAAACATGCTGCCGTGCAGAGACCTGGGTGTGCTAGTGCATGAGTCACAGAAAGTTGGTTTACAGGTGCAACAGGTGATTAAGAAGGCAAATGGAATTTTGTCCTTCATTGCTAGAGGGATGGAGTTTAAGACTAGGGAGGTTATGCTGCAATTGTATAAGGTGTTAGTGAGGCCACACCTGGAGTATTATGTTCAGTTTTGGTCTCCTTACTTGAGAAAGGACGTACTGGCACTGGAGGGTGTGCAGTGGAGATTCACTAGGTTAATCCCAGAGCTGAAGGGGTTGGATTACGAGGAGAGGCTGAGTAGACTGGGACTGTACTCGTTGGAATTTAGAAGGATGAGGGGGGATCTTATAGAAACATATAAGATTATGAAGGGAATAGATAGGATAGATGCGGGCAGGTTGTTTCCACTGGCGGGTGAAAGCAGAACTAGGGGGCATAGCCTCAAAATAAGGGGAAGTAGATTTAGGACTGAGTTTAGGAGGAACTTCTTCACCCAAAAGGGTTGTGAATCTATGGAATTCCTTGCCCAGTGAAGCAGTAGAGGCTCCTTCATTAAATGTTTTTAAGATAAAGATAGATAGTGTTTTGAAGAATAAAGGGATTAAGGGTTATGGTGTTTGGGCAGGAAAGTGGAGCTGAGTCCACAAAAGATCAGCCATGATCTCATTGAATGGTGGAGCAGGCTCGAGTGGCCAGATGGCCTACTCCTGCTCCTTGTTCTTATGATAACCCGGAGATGGATTCTGTTATTATTGTGGGACTTGGGTACAGGTGAGCGATTTGGCAGAGTTCCTGCATTGGGAAAAGACCAAGTTCGCCGTTCGAGGTGTGGAGGAAGGGTTCACCTCGAGTGGAAGCTGTTCATCGACCCCTTTAAGAAGTATTGAGACGCAGTGGGGGGGGGGGGGGTTTCATTTGATTTTCTGTTTGGGGTGGAATGAAAATGTAGAAAGGGGGTGGGGGGAGGCCGGTGCCAGGGTAGCAGCGGGGAAAATGGGGGGTGTTTGTTGGGGGTGGTGTTGGGAAGGGGTGGTTGTCTTTTCCTGTTGCCACAGTTGACTTTTGTGTTTCTGTGTTATGTATATATTTGAAAATGCCTTCAATAAAATGTTTTAAATAAATAAATGAAATCTAGTCTGATGCCCCAGTGCAATGTTGCCGCGGGTGCTGCACTGTTCGAGGTGACCCAATTCAGATAGAACTTTACCCAATGTCCAACCTGCCACCTCAGGTGGGTATAAAAAAAAATCCTGTGCTGCTATTTCAATCCTGTAGCTATTAACCCTGGCTAATATTTATCCCTCATCAAAACAATTAAAAAATAGATTATTTGGGTCATTATCACATTGCAGTTTGTGAGATCTTGCTCTGTGAAATTGGCTACATCATTTCCTACAGTGCAACAGTGACTGCATTTGAAAGTTCTTCATTGGCTGTAGCGTGCTTTAGCATGCCGGGAGTTCATGAAAGGTACTATATAAAGACACGCCTCTCTTTCCGGAAATGAGCAGCAGTTGTCACATCTGTAGAAATCACAGCACCTCAGTTGAACACAAGTCCTCTTTGTTGCAATTTAATTTGATCATAACTTACCGACTTATTGAGTAATTTTATTTTTCCTTGTTTAAATGTAGTGTTAGTGTTTTTTTTATTCTTTTGCGGGATATGGGTGTCACTGGCTGGGTCAACATTTGTTGCCCATCCCTAATTGCACTGAAACGGTTTCTCGTTCGGCCATTGCAGTGGGGGCAGTTAAGAGTCATCCATATTGCTGTGGGTTGGGAGTCACATGTAGGTCAGACCAGGTAAGGGCAGCAGATTTCATTCGCTGAAGGGACATTAGTGAACCAGAGGGTTTGTACAACAAATGACGATAGTTTCATGGTCATCATTACTGAGACCCGCTTTTAATTCCTAAGTTGGATTAATTGAATTTAAATTCCACCAGTTGCGGTGGTGAGATTTGAACCCATGTCCCCTAGTGTTAACCTGGGCCTCTGGATTACTAGTCCTGTGACATTACCAGTACGCCATTGTCATGGGAGTGTACCTTTAAGAAATGGGTGTTTATCAAATAGCTCAGTGGTGTCATTGTGTGGGTGGAGCTGGGTTGTGTCTCTGGCTTTTACTTTCGTTTTGAGCTGGAAGCTGTTTGTGGCTGTGTTTTACTTTCGTTTTAGGCAGTTGAAAGCTGAATTCAGACAATGAAGGTTCATTTTGTCTCTGTAGGTCAAAAGGTGTCCGGATCACTTGATAATTTAAAAGTGATCACTGTCTTGTGTAAAGAATTTATACCTACTGCTTTGTTGAAAAGGGTGTTTGGCTTATGGATGTTGTTAGGAAAGTTATTAAGGGTTACATATAGAGTACTGTATCTGTGGGGGGTTATTAAGGGTTACATATAGAGTACTGCATCTGGGGGGGTTATTTGTGTTTGTAGTTGATAAAATGTTTACTGTGTGTTTATAAAATGTTAACTGAATTCATAGAATAAACATTGTTTTGTTTAAGTTGGGTCAAACTCCTCTATGGGGCCCCAGTGGCAAGTGTAGTCACAAATCGGCAGAGATCGGAGTATTTTTGGTTACATAGAGGAACAAGGCAGGGGTGCCCCCTGTCCCCATTACTGTTCGCGCCGGCAATTGAACCACTGGCCATAGCGTTGAGAGACTCTAGGAAATGGAGGGGGGTGGTTAGAGGGGGAGAGGAACACCGAGTGTCACTCTACGCAGATGACCTACTGCTGTATGTGGCGGACCCTGTGGAGGGGATGACAGAGGTTATGCAGATATTGAGGGAGTTTGGAGATTTTTCGGGATACAGGCTTAATATGGGGAAGAGCGAGCTTTTCGTAGTACACCGGTGACCAGGGAAGAGGGATAGGCGGCCTGCCGTTAAGGAGAGCGGAAAGGAGCTTCCGATATTTGGGGATTCAGGTAGCCAGGAGCTGGGGAACTTTACACAAACTCAATCTGACGCGGCTGGTGGAGCAGATGGAGGAGGATTTCAAGAGGTGGGATATGCTGCCGCTCTCACTGGCGGGCAGAGTGCAGGCGGTAAAGATGATGGTCCTCCCAAGGTTTCTTTTTGTGTTTCAATGTCTCCCCATTTTGATCACTAAGGCCTCACAGGGGCTGTTTAGCACATGGCTAAATCGCTGGCTTTGAAAGCAGACCAAGGCAGGCCAGCAGCACGGTTCAATTCCCGTAACAGCCTCCCCGAACAGGCGCCGGAATGTGGCGACTAGGGGCTTTTCACAGTAACTTCATTGAAGTCTACTTGTGACAATAAGCGATTTTCATTTCATTTCATTTTCATTTCATTTTTAAGAAAATAGATAGGAGTGTTATGAGTTTTGTGTGGGCAGGGAAGACCCCGAGGGTAAGGAGGGGGTTCCTGCAGCGCAGCAGGGACAGAGGGGGACTGGCGTTGCCGAATTTGGACGATTATTACTGGGCCGCCAATGTGGCGATGGTTCGCAAGTGGATGAATGAGGGACAGGGGGCGGCATAGAAGAGGCTGGAGATGGCGTCCTGTAAAGGAACGAGCCTAAAGGCGCTGGTGACGGCGCCGCTACCGCTCTCCCCGAAAAGGTATACCACGAACACAGTGGTGGTGGCAACCTTAAGGATCTGGGGGCAATGGAGGCGACATTGGGGTGTGACGGGTGCCTCGGTGTGGTCACCGATCAGGAACAACCATAGGTTTGTCCCAGGAAGGATGGACGGAGGATTCCAGAGCTGGCATCGGGCAGGAATTAGGAGATTGAGAGATTTGTTTATTGACGGGACGTTCGCGAGCCTGGGAGCGCTGGAGGAAAAGTATGAGTTGCCCCCGGGGAACATCTTTAGATACATGCAAGTGAGGGCGTTTACGAGGCAACAGGTGAGGGAATTTCCGCTGCTCCCGACACAGGGGATCCAGGATAGAGTGATTTTGGGGGTATGGGTCGGGGAGGGCAAAGTGTCCGAAATATATCAGGAGATGAGAGACGAGGGGGAGGCGCTGGTAGAGGAGCTGAAGGGAAAATGGGAAGAAGAGCTGGGGGAGAAGATTGAGGAGGGTCTGTGGGCTGATGCCCTAAGTAGGGTAAATTCCTCTTCCTCGTGTGCCAGGCTTAGCCTGATACAATTCAAGGTTCCACACAGAGCACACATGACGGGAGCAAGGCTGAGCAGGTTCTTCGGAGTGGAGGACAGGTGCGGGAGGTGCTTGGGAAGCCCGGCGAACCACACACATATGTTTTGGTCGTGTCCGGCACTGGATGAGTACTGGAGGGGAGTGGCAAGAGTGATTTCAAAGGTGGTGAAGATCCGGGTCAAGAAAGGCTGGGGGTTGGCTATATTTGGGGTAGCGGAGGAGCCGGGAGTGCAGGAGGCGAAAGAGGCCGATATTCTGGCCTTTGCGTCCCCTGGTAGCCCGGCGAAGGATCTTACTCATGTGGAAGAAAGCGAAACCCCCCGGCGTGGAGGCCTGGATAAACGATATGGCAGGGTTCATAAAACTGGAACGGATGAAGTTTGCATTGAGAGGTTCGGTTCAAGGGTTCTCCAGGCGGTGGCAACCGTTCCTTGACTATCTAACAAGGGAGTTAAGGGAAAATAGATCGTCAGCAGCAGCAGCCCGGGGGGGGGGGGGGGGGGGCACTATTTTTTGTTACTTTGTTAGTTCACTATTTTATTTAAATAATGTTACTTATTAGTTATTGTGTTATCTTTTATGTTGAGTTGTAAGGTGGAAAAATTGTGTTTGAAAACTTTAATAAAATATATTTTTTTAAAAACAAAACATTGTTTTGTTTAAAAATACAAGGTCTTTGTTGCATTACCCCCTGGAAAGTAGGCCCTTGTGCTCCTCATAATACTAATAATAATTGGTTATTGTCACAAGTAGGCTGCAATGAAGTTACTGTGAAAAGCCCCTAGTCGCCACATTCCAGCACCTGTTCGGGGAGGCTGGAATGGGAATTGAATCCACGCTGCTGGTCTTGTTTTGTATTGTAAGCCAGCTCTTAGCCCACTGTGCTAAACCAGCCCCATAACAAAAATCTATTAAAAGTTGTAGGTCAGGTAAACTCCATGATATACTTTGGAGTTTTCTAGACCCTGGCCCATAACACCACCACGTCCCCCAAAACAGGCAAAGGAAAAGCAGGGAATATATTGTCTGTAGTGTTTGGTATTGGATCATTCCAACTAATCAGAAGCCACCCTTTTTTTTTTGAACAATAGGTGTGTGCCATGGCTGCAGCAAAGCTCAACACTATACTGCAGACAAAGGAGATAGTCAACCGAGATGAAGCTTGTTTCCTTTTGGGGAAACTGGAGGAAACCTTGACCAAGTCCATCCGAGAGAGAACTGAAACCTACTCTTTCCTGATCCCAATAATACGAACTCTGGTGTCCAAAATCTATGAGTTGCTGTACATGAATCTGCACTTGCCAGCTCTGCCTCAAAGCAACGGCAGTCCTTCTTTCTTTGAAGACTTTCAGGAGTACTGCAGATCTGATGAATGGCGCGTTTACATTGACAAATATGTATGTAGCATCGTTTTGGTGTTCTGTAACCCATTAATGGCCCCACATTCTCCGCCTGGGTCTCTTTTTCTGGTCATTTGGGAGAAAGGTGAGGGGAATTGAGTATAAAAGTAGGGAGGTTTTGCTACAGCTGTACAGGGCCTTTCTGAGACCACATCTGGAAAACTGAGTTCAGTTTTGATCTCCTTATTTGAGACAGAATATAATGGCATTAGAGAAGGTTAAGAGAAGGTTCACTGGGCTGATTCCTGGGATAAAGGAGTGGCTTATGAGGAAAGGTTGAACAGGTTGAGCCTAAATACACTGCAATTTAGAAGAATGAGAGGTAATTTTGAAAATATTTATTTACCGGGGTATGGGCATTGCTGGCTAGTCCAGCATTTGTTGCCCAACCCTAGTTGCCCTTCAGAAGGTGGTGGTGAGCTGCCTTCTTGAACTGCTGCAGTCCCTGAGGTGCTGTTAGGAAGGGAGTTCTAGGATTTTGACCCAGCGACAGTGAAGGACGGCCGATATGTTTGCAAGTGGAGGTGGTGAGTGACTTGGAGAGGAACTTCCATGTGGTGGGGTTCCCAGGCATCAGCTGTTCTTGTCCTTCTAGATGGTAGCTGCCGTGGGTATGGAAGGTGCTGCCTAAGGAACCTTGGTGAATTCCTGCAGTGCATCTTGTGGATGGTACACACGGCTGCCATCGTTCATCTGTAGTGGAGGGAGTGAATGTTTTTGGAAGGGGTAGGAATCAGGGGGCTGCTTTGTCCTGGATGGTGTTGAGCTTCTTGAGTATTGCCTGAGCTGCACTCATCCATTACACTCCTGAGTTCTGCACTGCAGATTGTGGACAGGCTTTGGGAAGGTCAGGTGGTGAGTTACCTTTATTGAAACATCATATTCTGAGGAGACTGGATAGGGTTGATGATGAGAGGGTGTTTTCCCCTTGTGGAGGGATGTAGAACTAGGAGACAGAGTTTAAAGAACATGGGGTCTCCCATTTAAGATGGAGATGAGGAGAAATTCCTTCTCTCTTTGTGGGTTGGGAGTCTGGAATTTTCTTCCCCAGAGAGCAGTGGAGGCTGGGTCATTGAATATATTCAAGGCTGAGAGGTAGATTTTTGATTAACAAGGGAGTCGATGGTTATAGGGAGTGAACAGGACAGTGTGGTTAAGGCCACAGTCAGATCGGCCATGATCTTATCGAATGACGGAGCAGGTGGGTTGAATGACCTACTCCTGCTTCTATTTCTTGTATGTGTCATTGTGAACCATTGAGTCTGTTATCCTGGTTTTCAGATCATTCCGTCGATGAAGCAATATGAAGTGGAAACATTCAGCAAAGGCCACGAGCGCATGGCAATCTTCTGGAAGGGATGCTATGAAACTATGATGGTGAATTTGCACAAGAGAGATCGGGAGAAAGGAGAAAGCAAGCTCAAGTTCCAGGTGAGGGGGTGGAATCTGCAAACCGCCGATTAATAAAAGAGATCTTTTCTCATTTCGTCTTTTTTTCACCTTCTTCCGTCCTTGAAAGGAAAAAAATGAGAAAATCTGGAACCTCTCAATCCTAGTCAGCCACCTCTTTGTGTCTTTGAAACATAATGCAACTGATTTATTGGCGAGGATTTGTAACCCTGCATTCAAAGAGCAGCGTAAGAGGTGCCCAGCTCATCCTCCCGAACCGAAGGATAATGAAATATGCCAGACTATAGTTCACAAATCTCAGCTCCCTGCTGCCCCCACCAACTAATAACTCTTGATTAATGCTTATTAACCCATATTGGCTCAATCCTGCAACAAATTGAATTTAAAGTTCTCAGTCTTGCATTTGAATCCCTGCCCTCATGTCCTTGCCACTGCTGTTCTCTGTGACTTCCTCTCTGAAAACTCTGTATTCCTCCAAATGTGGCATCTTGTGCATCACCAATTTCCTCTGTTTTACCATTAGTGGCCATGCCTTCAGCAGTCCAGGCCTATGCTCTGAACTCTCCTCTGAAACATCCCCACCTTCCTTTAAGACACTCATGGATACTGTCCAATACCAATATGTTTGATAATGATTCCATCAGGGACATTTTATTGCCTTAAGGATGCCAAAGAAATGCACTGTGTTGTTGTATGGGTTTGGAAACTCTGGCATTGGTGAGCTGTTCAAATTCCAGAAGTGAATGGCTGTGCCAGCCCAACAGTTCTTGAACCACTGTCTGTCAAGATACTTTTTCACACTGAGTGTCCATGCTCTCAACACACCAGAACTTTAAATTTCTTTGGACGGCAGTGGGTTTGGTAATCGGAGGGAGCTGATTTGAAGATACTTGGCAAAGGAACCAGCAGGGGAGGATATGGGAATTTTTCTCTGTAAGCAGGGAGTTGATCAGACGTGCAATCTGCCTTGAAATGGTGGTGGTCTCGGAATCAAAAGGATTTGGATTTGTACTGAAAAAGAAGTAAAATACAAGAAAAGAGCGAGGCAGACCAATTGGAGAGCTGTTTGACAGAGCTAACGCAGGCACAATGGACTAAATGCCCTCCTCACTTTCAGTGCCGTATGATTCATAATGTGGTAACTGAGATGCCCAAATATTTGCCCATTAAAATTGTGCACCTAAATACACAAACATACATCAAGAATTTGGCGTAGATGGAATTAGTAATGACAAGATACATGTGGATGAAGATGGCCATTCAACCTATCCTGCTCAGACATCCGAAAGAACCTTCAATTCAACCTCTGCCCCCAATCGCAGTATCAAATTGTATGGTTCTGGTGTTTTTCCTCCACTCTCTATGACTCACCCACCTGTTAATCATTATTTGGTGAAAAACTTTCGATGTTTTAATTACTCTTTTTCTTTTTGTTTTGTCTCGGTGCCAGGAGTATTTTGTTGAACCATTCACCCGCAAAGCCAGACAAGAGAACCTGCGTTATAACAGCATGTTGAAACAGCTCAACAGCCAGTACACAGCGACGCTGAGGCAGTGGAAGGCGGCCCAGCACTATTTAACCTGTGAGCGAGGACCATGGGCTGATAAGTACGTGGCTTGCAATAACCTCTGTGAGATGTCATAGTCCTGTACTGTGAACTCAATATCCTATCAGAATTTCACGGGTGGGTGTGTGACTTTAGGTTGACATTCTTTGCTATATTTGTTTCTGGGATATGAGTAACACAGCCAAATACACACTGATTTCCCCACCCCTCATTGCCCTGAATTGGCCGGCTTTTCTGGCAACACTGCAGAGAACATCAGTTCAGTGTGGGGCTGCAATTATGCCTAAACCAATCTAGGAGTAGCAATTTCCTTTACTGGTAAACCAGCTTGGAGTTTAACTGCCAGCTATTCATTTTTTGTGTCAGGTGTTAGCCTCTCTCATTTAATGAGACAATTAAAGTTGTTTGCTTTGTTCCACGTGAAGCCAAATAAAATGTTAAGTACGCACCGATTATTGGAAACACGACACTGTAATGTTCTCTGTTGGGTCTATCAGGATGCTCAGAGAATGGAGTGTTAACAAAGAACATCAAGCTGAGTTATTGAACAGAGCTAATTTATTTTACACTACTAAATTAAAGATTCTAACCAGTCAACAAGGAATAAGTTGTGAAGTAAAACAATACAAAATATCTTACAACAGAACTCTTGTGTTATACACCTGGGGTTGGATTCTCCGTTTTGGAGACTAAGTCCCCACGCTGGCATGAAAACGGTGGTCTTTTACGCCAGGAAAACTAGCGCAAAACAGCCATCGATTCCTCATTTTGCTGGGGGCTAGCAGGGAGGTAGCATAGAGCTCGCAGCTCTAGCTGCCGATACGGCCCTGAGCATTTACGGTTCCGTGCCTGCGCATGCGCACGGCAGCGGCCGTGCCGTGCTTCGTGGTGGACTCAGCCCGCGGGCCCGGACTGCAAAAGTAGTGCCCCCCCCTTCAGCCGCTCGCACACCCCAGACCGCCTGCCCACAGTGCCGCCAGCCCCAAATAAAGCCCCCTGCCCCGAATGAAGCCCCCCCCCCCCCCGGTGCGGATCGTCCCTCCCCCGACTGCGGCAGCGCCGGACTGAGTCCGCAGCCGCCACGCGAGGTTCCCGAACAATGTGAGCACATGTAACCCACGCCGTCGGGAACTCAGTCGGTTGAGGAAGGAGCATCGTGGGGCGGGCCTCGGGCATTGGCCTGAGGCCGCGGATACTTGGAGCAGTACGCCACTTTTCAGCGGGCGGAGAAAATGAAAACCGGCGCCAATCCCGATATTGGCATCAAAACGGAATCTCTGCCCCATCGCTGAACGCTATTTCGGCAGCAGGGAGCAGAGAATCCAGCCCCCCATTTCTCTCATGCCTTACAACCTTCTCCCAGAATCCCATGAAATATCACATGATATTTATATCACAGCTCCTTATCTCCTCTGGTGGTGAATTAGCTTATTGTTAACCCTTGTATTCCTTACAATACACATATTGTTCCAAACTCTATTTGAGATATGCAAGGCTAAATCTTTCTGGCCCACACTTAACTCTGCCAGGCACCAAGGCGTTAGCCGTGGCTGAGTATGTAATAATCTCTGTGGTAGCATTCACATTCACAACTCTTGAGTCAAGTCCCACTCCAACAATTTGATCTTGTAATTCAGGCTGACACTGAGGGGGTGCTGCCGTGTCAAAGGTATCGTCGCTTTGATGAGACATTAATCTGAAGTCCAATCTGCAGTCTCAATCAGAAGTAAAAGATCTCTATGGCACTACACGAACAAGAGCAAGGGAATTCTTGATGTTATACTGGACAATATTTAGCCCGTGGCCAATTGCCAAAAACAGATTATTTGGTTGTTATCTCATTGTTGTTTGAGGGAGCTTGTTGTATGTAAATTGGCTGCCACATGTCCTACATTACGACAGTGTTGACAATTCAGGACTGTACTTCATGGGCTGTAAAGAGTTTCGAGGATATACTGAGGTTGTGAAAGGCATTATGTAAATGCAAGTCTTCATTTTTATGAAACTTTATTTCAGCTTTCTTGACTCCTGTTCCAACTAAATTGCGAAATAACCACCAAACCTTCCTGGCCCTCATGATAGCTGCCAACCTCCACCGTGACCTCAACGCATCCATTTTTGAAATCCTCACCTCATCGCCTAAAGGCCTGGTTTCTGCTCTGCTCTTCTGGCTGGTTTCCAGTCCTTCATCCCGTGTAGATTTCAGCTCAACCAAAACCCTTTTTTCCCCTATGTCATGCCCAAGTCCCATTCACTTATCACCCCAAGTCCTTTCTGGAGTTCCATTTAATCTCCTCAACCCAACATTTTGAATTCAAAATTCTCATCCTCATATTGAAATCCCATCATGGCCTCTCCCCTCCCTATCTCCCTCCAGGGCTACAAGCCCCCCCCCCCCCAACATTCTCGTATGCAGTCCTCTCTTGCCTGTGCCCCAATATAAGCGGCTGCACTTTCGCTGCCCAAGCTCTGTAATTCTCTTCATTAACTCCTCTCCATCCCTCAGGATGCAGTAGTTAGCACTGCTCCTTCACGGCGCCGAGGACCCGGGTTTGATCCCGGCCCCTGTTTACTGTCCGTGTGGAGTTTTCACATTCTCCCAGTGTCTGCATGGATCTCAACCCCACAACCTTGGCCACGCTAAATTGCCCCTTAATTGGAAAATAAATGTATTGAGTACTTTAAATTTATTTTACAAATTAAAATTTTAAAAACAGCATTTTGACCATGCTATGATCATTTCTTTTATTTTGTCAGTTTCTCTGTGACAGACTTTGGAGTGTTTTCTATTGTTAAGACACTATATAAATGCACATTGTTGTCAGCTTCTGATTTAATTGATCATTTACTCCTATTTATTGTGCTAGAAAACCGGATTTTATGCATTGGAAATTGTCCAGTGTGGAAAACTATTCCCGCATGAGGTTTAAGCTGGTCCAGGACTACAGCTTTGACCCCCATACTGATGCCAGTGCACTACGTGATAATCTTGGTGAGTGCCTGAACCATTTGGGGCTCAGTTTAATTTCAATGTCTGTAACATGAACCAATGGCACTAAAGCAGTTGCTTTCTCTTTGGAAAGTTTCTCACGTATAGGTTCGGATTCAGAATAAGATGGTATCCTGCTACAGGATCACATCTCCAGCTGCCCCTGCCATCTATTTGCATTTTTTAAAAATACACGTTCTATGGATCGGATTAGATCGGGTGCATTTTGCCTGTCCCTTAACACTCAAAATATTAGGAATAAACTTGGCTGGAATTTAAAATGGCCACATGCAAAATTGCCTAATGTCAGCTCCTTCAGTCTTTGTGGCCTTTTGTGAATATTTTAGACTGAACTCAGACTATTCTCCATCTGTATAGGGGTCCAGCAGACTGCACCATCAAATGATTCTTTGCTGCTGCAAGCAGTGAAACAGGCCAAGGTCAGTGACCTGGAGGATGATCGCCTGGCTGATGAAGATCTGAGCGTGCTCAGTAACATGTAAGTGCTGTCTTGTCGGAATGTCAGTCTGGAAAGCTCTCAAATGCAGCCCCCTGCTCCACCATCGCAAAAAAAGTGTTGTGATTATGATGTGTTTGAAATAGTAAATGCCTGAGGGTCGTGATATAGTGGGGATGAACAGAAGCATTTGAGGCGTTGAAAGCAGGTTATGCACTAGTTATCGAGTATTTGAGAAAAATAACTAAAATATTGTCTTATTCCCCCTTTCGCAAATAATTCTACAGTTGAAAATCTCACCGGTTTTCAATGATTCTTCTTTCTCCTCTGCTGTGAAGCCATTTAAAATGAAAGAAAGTTAAATGTAATATATACCACACTTGATGCCATGGTTGATATATGCATGTTTCCCAGTCATCTATTATGAATGATTTCTTACTTAAACTTGCAACACGTTAACTTACAGTATAACACTGACTCGTCAATTGATTGAAGACTGTTGAATTTAATATAAATTGCATTTTTAATTGTCCTCCAGAATTTATTAGAACTATCACTTTCCCTTCAAGCTTCACAAATGCTTGTGCAAAGGTTTTGTACTTTATAGAATTGTACAATATCACTGTACAAAGTGAAATATTGCCACCTGGTGACAGCAAAGATCTATGCTGTTTCTCAACACTGCCATCATTAGGGTGCTGCAAATATGACGAGTCAAAAGCAATTTCCACATTACTGTTGTATTTCATCCTTCCATGCTAGCAGGAGTGTGCCATTTAGCCCCTTGAGCCTGGGCTAAATTACAGATTTCACATCTTTCCTCGGGAATGGTTTTCTTCCGGTATGGCTCATCAGCTGCACCGGATGTGAACGGTAGACTTATTTCTCTCGAGGTTGTCAGTGTCATCGTATCGCTCAACTGACAGTGAATTGAAGAAGGTGATCATTGTTCTGCTTGAACAGCCTGTCTGGAATAATCTCAGACCCATGCAGTGCAGTAGGAGGCCATTTGGCTCATTGCATCTGTGCTGACTCTTTGATTACTCTCACTCCTCAGCTCTGCCCCCATTGCCCCACCTATACTGCCTTTTCAATTATTTATCCATTTCCTTTTGAAAGTGACAGTGGATTATGCTTCCAGGCAGTGAATCCAAGACCAATTTAACTAGTGATGACACCAATTTAGTTAGTGTGAATGGCTTTAAATCCACAGTCCAATTGATTTAATCCATGCCAGTGGGATATACACTACAGTCCATCTCAATCCGGCCTCTTGCTGTTTTTAGCAACGAGAAGGAGGAGCAGAATCAGAAAGAAAAGCTGGTGATCTCCGAGGACTGTGACCTGATCACCATCATGGACGTCGTGTCAGGGCGCCTGGAGGTCACCACCCAGCACATCAACTTTTTTGATGGGAGCGTGGACAAGGAGGAAGGTAAGAGATGGTCCACATACTCTGAACTGGAAAATCTCCCACTTTGCAAGAACCTCTTGTTAAACCGTGCCACCTTTTTTATTCACCTCAGGCTGTAAATACGTGTGAGGAAAATTGGTTTATTTTTGAATGATTGAGTAAAGGCTACTTTGCCTTCAGTTGGGGGATTGTATTGGTCCATCCTAAATAACAGTCAGTTCTCTTTAAGTCTTGGTATGTTGAGAATCATGTAACACAGGAAGAGAGTGTTCAGCCTGTGCCAGCCCTTTGAAAGTACGTTCCAGCTGGTCCACTTTCCTGCTATTTCCCCACAGCTCTGTAAATTTTTGTCCTTTTAAGAATAGGTAGATGCTTGATGACCAGCGCAGACAGGCCGGACCAATGGACCTCTTTTTGTGCTGTAAAATTCCGTAACTCTATTTCACCCATTCCCTCTTTAAAGTTACTGTGGAATCTGCCTCCACCACCATTTCAGATCATAACATCTCTCTGCGCAGAAGGAAAACAACCTCCTAATCTCCCTTCTGGGTCTTTTGCCAATTACCTCAGATTTGTCTCCCCTGCTTACCCTAGCCATTGTGGTTAACCCTTACTTTCCCTATCAAATTCCTTCTTTACTTGAAACAACTCTCTTAAAAGTCGCCGTAGCCTCCTTAAACCACTTGTGGGGTTTCCAACTGAGCTGGAAACATTGCAAGAAATCAGTGAAACAAATGGTTTCTTCCAAAGCTCTCGTGTGAGTGGAAAGGTAAAAGATGTTTACTGATTGCCCGAACTGTCCTAGGGGAACAGTGCATGGCTACACAATGGTTAGACACAGGCTGGCAATCAGATGGGTTGGTTGGAGGACTGTCAAACAAAAGCAAAATTTAGAAAGAATTGCTCCGAGGAAGTGTGCTATTAAAAGCAGATTGGGCCATGTTGAGGAGCTGCAACATGCTTCAGAGCAGAGCCAGAAATTCAACACTAATCTCTGCCATAAGTAAGCTCGGAGAAAGATCATAGGGGCATTAAAAACTTTTGGTTCTATACGCCATTCAATAAATAAGTTATAGAACAAATAAAGTACAAGACAGGCCAGTTCCCATCTTCATAAAAGTCATA
Source organism: Scyliorhinus torazame (assembly GCF_047496885.1). Lineage (NCBI taxonomy): Eukaryota > Metazoa > Chordata > Chondrichthyes > Carcharhiniformes > Scyliorhinidae > Scyliorhinus > Scyliorhinus torazame. The sequence goes on along the minus strand of NC_092708.1, from coordinate 191,173,140 downwards.
AATAGTATGTACATTATTGAGACTTTGAAGAACTCAACCTGGCATGATCTCTCACTGCACTGGGGAGTTCTGACGAGTGGAGTGCCCCACTGTACAAAACGGGGCTAGAGGCCGCACGTTGCCCATTCAGGCCCCTTATACAACGTGAGTTGCATTGAATAGCAATGTGTTTCTCGGCACTGCGAGCACTGAGAAACACGCAGCTAAACACGCTCAGTACGGGACATTGTTCCCTTTTGGGACATGTTGATTGTCATGTGCAAAATGCTTGACAAATTCTTTAGATTTGCTTTCACTGAGCACTGACCTTTGTTCTCCCAGAACACATTCTGATATCTTAACTTTATGTCACTACTGGCACCTCCTCTCCTGCCATTAACGTTTCCTCTGTCTCCTGACATACTCAACCTTGTTGCAATCTCTCTCATCTCCCGCCAACCACTGACCTTCTACTCTGCTCCAGTTGCTCCAGCCCCTCTCGTCAACAGTATTTCATATTTCTCCCTCTCTTTCGCTCTAAAGAAGTCATACGGACTCAAAACATTAATTCTTTTCCTCTCTCCACAGATGCTGCCTGACCTGCTGCGTTGTTCCAGCATTTTCTGTTTGATTTCCAGCATCTGTAGTATTTTGCTTTTATGATTAACAAATTGCATGTGCCCTCCTTGAGTATTGCATTTTGTAAATACGAATACAAACTGTTGGGGGATGTGTGACCTCACATCGTTTCTGCACTTCTCTTTTATATAAGGACATAAAATGAAAATGTGGTTTTTTTGCACTGCAGGGGTAGGGCACGATTTTAAGTGGCCCCTCTCTCAGCTGCGTGAGATCCACCTGCGCCGTTACAATTTGAGACGCTCGGCGTTGGAGATCTTTCTGATCGACCAAACTAACTACTTCCTCAACTTCAAAAAAGAGGTGAGACCAAAATGAATCCTCAGAATAATGGTGCTCATTGCCTCAGGCAAGTGGAAATTCTGCCCCAAAAAACAGCAAAATGTGCCTGAGCATCCCTTCGCTCCCATCACTCTTGTCTGAGGTGATGGTTTACTTCATATATTCTTTTTCCACTAATGAGACCCATTTGCTTCCCACACCTCAATGAAACTGGAATACGAACAGGAGGAGGTCATTTAACCCCTTGAGCCGTCCCACCATTCAGTGTGATTATGGCTAATTTGCAACGTAACTCCATATACCCACATTTGACTCATCGCCCTTATTACTGTTGGTCATCAAAAATTTAGTTATGCCTCTTAGTTCCGGACTCCCCAACCAGCAAAAACAGTGGGCGGGATTCTCCACTCCCACGCCGAAGTGGCCGCGCCGTCGTGAACGCCGTTGAGGTTCACGACGGCGCGAAACAGCCCCGGTCCCGAACGATTCAGGCCCTGACAATGGGCCAGGATCGAGGCCGCGTCATCTACACGCGCCAGGCCTTGTCGCCCGCGTAAAAGCGGCGCCGCATAGATGACGCGGCCGGCGCCGCATAACGGGCGTCATCTGCGCATGCGTGGTTGCCGTCCTCTCTAAGTCCGCCCCGCAAGAAGATGGCGGACGGATCTTGCGGGGCCGCGGAAGGAAGGAGGTCCTCCTTCACAGAGGACGGCCCGACGATCTGTGGGCACCGATCGCGGGCCACCCCGCATCTGAGGTACCCCCCGGTGCAGGATCCCCCCTCGCCCCCCCGCAGGCCGCCCCCCCCCCCCCCCCCAGCGTTCACCCACCGCTCAGGACTGCAGCGACCAGGTGTGGACGGTGCCGGGGGGGAACCCGCCGTTTTTGCCTGGCCGCTCGGCCCATCCGGGCCTCAGAATAGCGGGGGTGCCAGAGAATCGCCATTTTCGGTGTCTCCGGCGATTCTCCGACCTGCGGCCCGCGAAACGCGACCGGGCCGTTCCCGCCGCTTGGGAGAATCGTGGGAGGGCGTCGGACCGGCGTCCCGGGAAATTTTGGCGGCCCTGGCGATTCTCCCAACCGGCGTGGGAGTGGAGAATCGCGCCCAGTTTCTTTTTATCTTCCCTATTGGTTCCCCATAATACTTTGAAATTTTGACCAAACTATTTGTTAACCTTCTAAATTACAGGAAAGAGAACCCCAGTTTATGCAAGATCTCCTTGTAAAAGGTATCATTAATGTAATCCTAAAGTGCATTCGCTCCTAGGCCAATATATCCTTCGTACGGTATGATGCTCAAAACTGCTCAAAGTAACTCCCAAGTGTGGCCAAACTAGAGCTTTATATGGCTGAAGCATGACTCTTACCCCCTTGTATTGTCCTCCTATTGCCAGCTGCCTATTATCCTTCTCGATTATTTTCTATAACTGCTCATGATATTGTAACAATATGTGTATCAGGGCTGCCAGTCTCTTTGGAGCCCCACTGTTCTAGCGTTTCATCAATTAGAATCATTTTAAGGTCCAAAGTGGATGATCTCATGTTTGCGTACATTGAAATCCATTTGACACCATTTTGCCCACTTAACATTATAAAGTGATATTAATAGATTACGCTTCCATTTATGCCGACTATCTTGGTATATAAGCAATATGTGGCTCATGATCCCATCAGCTAAGTTGTTATTAGCTAATAGTTAATTGTGAATAGTTGAAGCCCCAACATAGTTCCTTGAGAGATACCACTAGTCATATTCGCCTGTTATCACGACGCTCTGTCTCCTTCCACTCAACTAATTTCCTAACCAGATCCATAATTTGCCTTCAGTACCTTGGACTTCAACTATAGTTAACGATCTCTTCTGAGGATCGTCATCAGATGCCTTCTGGAAGTCCATATAAATAACATCCATAGGCATTTCCCTGTACAATAATCCAGTCATCTCTGCAAAAAATTCAATCAGGTTTGTCAGGGATGACTAACCCCTTGCAAACCCAAGTTGGCTGTTTCTCTGATCAGCTGAAACTTTTGAGATGTTCACTCATCTTATCACAGATTTTTGGTTAATTGCCACGACTACTAAGAAACTATTAGGGTAGTGACTGGAATCCTGAATGTAACGTGTCGTCATCTGCAGGGAAACTAAATAAGAGAGGGCACTTTTTTCTGAAACTGAGAAATAACTGCTGTGTAAGTCCAAGTCAAAAGGTGGAGTGGTTGCATTGCTTTCCTCCACCAGTCCCTCTTAGAGCATTGTTCAGACATAATTGAGATCAGGGATATATTTGTGTTCACTGCTGTCCTTTGCCACTCTTGCCAAATGATCTGTTCTTTCCTTCCACCTCCATTTCAGGTGAGGAACAAAGTCTACAGCCGTATATTGTCCCTGCGACCGCCCAACCTCTATGGCACACGATCACCCCAGGAGCTGCTGAAGGCTTCAGGACTTACACAGGTATTATTATCATAAGGGTTAAACACCAACCAGAAATTTCCTTCAGCAGTGGCAATGTTGTCACAACATGAGCCGCAATACTGTTAAGGCTCAGGGTTCCCCCTTTGCAACAGGAGGCTGCAAAATAGGAAAAGGTGATGCATGCAGATTCATCCCCAAATAATGAATTGAAAACAAATATGTGACATTGGGATTTTCCAGCCTTTCCCGCCAGCGAGATCTTCTGGTCGGTCCTGCTGAAGGTGACCCCCACCCCCTTCCCAGTGACAGGATGGGCAAGCCGTGCAAAACGTCGTGGACGTTGGCAGGACCAGAAGATTTAGTGGCGAGCCGCCTCCACCGCTGGAAAACATGCCGTGCGGGGAGCCAGAAGACAATAGCAGTGAATTCTGACCCTACAAACCCGGGCAGCTGCCGGAGGTAGGGTGGGAACAGGAGGAGGCCATTCAGCCATTCTAGCTTGTTCCTCCACTCAGTTAGATTGTGGCTAAGCTGTACCTCAGTTTGATTTATCCTAGTTGATTCCATACTCTTACGTCACACCCTTTGTGTCTTATGGTAGAAGTGCGCTTAGTTTTCTCATGAGAATCACAGTGGATGTAAAAGTTCATCCTTAAGCTCTGCCAGTCATTGCTCCTCATGAAATGCACGTCACAGGGCACGTGCCTAAATTTAAGGGATCAGATTATTAGAGATATTTAGCAATAGGAGGAGGCGATTCAGCCCTTCATACCTGCTCCACCATTCAATGAGATCATGACTGATGATCAACTCCACATAACAGCCTTGGTACCATATTCCTTAAAAAGAAAAAGTAACAAGTCTAAAAATCTCAGTTTTTAAACTTTCAATTAACCCCCCCCACAGAAGGTTTCCCACCAGAGGAAGTCGAAGGGCACTGTAAATTATTCCATGTGGGGTGTGTACTGAAAAGTTGCCAGAAACCCAAAGATGCATATTAGCAAATGGTCATCATATAGCCATGCACACTGATACAACAAATCATGACTGGCTGTAAAATGATGGAATACATCATTGGGAGATTGCAGAGGACATGGTGGCGTAGTGGTATTATCACTGGACTAATAATCCAGAAACCCAGGCCAATGATCTGGTGACAGTGGTTCAAATCCCACAACAGCTATTGGAATTTAAATTCGATCAATAAATCTAGAATATAAATAGAAGGAAATGTGCCACCCTCATCGGTCTGGGCTACATGTGGTTGACTCTTAAATGGCTTAGTGAGCCATTCGACTCGAGGGCAATTAGGAATGGACAACAAATGGTGACCTTGCTGTGACGCCCACATCCCATGAAAGAATAAGGAAAAAAAGATACATAATAAATTATCTCATGCTGTGAACAATTGGGTTCATGTTTGACCTTGGAAGAAACAAAATTGCATTTATGTAGCACAACATTGCATCCTCCTAACGTTCATAGCATTGTGCAGCCAATTGATTTGATTCTGAAGTACACTGTATGTGGTAAATCATGGCACTCAGTTTGCAAACAGCAAAGTCCCACCGACGAATGTTCAACAGATCCATTTTTGTCAACATTGGTCGCAGGGAGCAACAAGAGCATTGTGACCAATGGCCTACTCCTTTCCAAATAGTGCCATGGGATCTTTTACAGTCATATGTGAGCCGATAGATGGGACCTCAGTTTAACCTCATGTCCTCAACATGTCCAGCTCTGGGAAAAGCAGCAGTCCCTCAGTATTGTACTGAACCATCAGCAGAGGTTTTGAATTCCTGGTGACGATTGATTCCGAGATCTTCCTCACAAGTGAATAACGTGACAACATCTGTCCTCTTCTAAGCAGTCATACGGACTCGAAACATTAACTGTTTCTCTCTCCACAGATGCTGCCAAACTTGCTGAGTTTTCCCAGCATTCTCTGGGTTTTTTAACATTTCAGATTTCCAGCATCTGCAGTACTTTGATTTTATTTAACCTACTGCCAGGGTGTGATGATAATGGCTGTTAGGATTGTGGGACAGCCCTGCTTAATTTTCTTCCTGTGGGTTTTTTCTACCTCTGAAGCCCAAATCTTTCCAAAGGTGACCATTTATTAGAGATTCAACTGGACTGATAAAGATAGTTCAATGTGCTGGCAACTCTCCTATTTATGTTCCATTGTCCTGCACGTTATCCCAAAGTGATGGGGTTAGGAGAGAATAGAAGACTCACTTGTATCTGTTTTCTCCTTCAGAAATGGGTGAACCGAGAGATTTCAAACTTTGAATATCTCATACAATTAAACTCCATCGCAGGAAGGACTTACAATGACCTTGCTCAGTATCCAGTGGTATGTAGCAGAATAATTTTCAAATCCAGCATGTAAGTGTGACTAGCCATTGGCCTGCTAATTGCTGTATGTTTTGTGAAGTGACCGGGACCATCACCAATGCTTCTTTGCAGTGAACCTCACTGCAAAACAAAGCCACAAGTTCAGTGCCTTCCAGTTGACGCTTATCCCCAAATTTCCCCATATCATTGATAGCTCCCCATATCATTGGACAGGTCAAAGGGCTGTAAAATCTTGCTGAATTGACATGGCCTTTTCCCAAATCAATCACTGCCCTTTTGCAAAGCTCCTTTCACCAGTTGCATTTAATGCTTTAAAAATAAGGTGCATTATGTCTTCCTCTCCAGGAGAGAGCTTGAGTCCAGCTCGTGTTGCTGGAATGGAAGTGAAGATCTTGCATCTAGCTTTCAGATGTGTTTGTACCAAATTCAGAACACTGATGAGTCTAAATCAAACAGCTCAGTGCAGATGCAGCACTTGTGGTATTGTATTTTGATGTTCCGAATGTTTCTATGCATTTGTCACATTGGGCAGGATGTACTACATCCTCAATTAATCCATTACCTTCAGGGAATAGTTTTTACAAGAAGTGATAAGGTAGTGTTCCCAATATTATTGTGTATTCACTAAATCCAAGAACGCTAAAATCTGTATTTCAAACGGACACAAGGTAGGGTCTGGTCACATCTCAGACAATTGACACATTGGTTTCTTGATTTCAGTTTCCTTGGATTCTCAGTGATTATACCTCAGAGGAGCTGGATTTGAACAACCCTGAAGTCTTCAGGGACCTCTCCAAGCCCATTGGAGTTGTGAATGAAAAGAATGCCAAAGCTGTCCGGGAAAAGTGAGAACCTCTTCTGAACTAAAATTGTCTCCTCTATCCTACTTCTTTCCCTGTCGGAACTTTCCTACTGCCTAGAGGAACCTGCAGAACTCTGTAACAGACTCTAGCCAATGTCACCCTAGACCCAGATTTTTTTTAAAAGATGTACTGATGAACAGTCAGACTGTCTTCTCTCCACTGTCCCTGGACCCTGTGTGTTGTGACTCCTGCCAGTTTTTATTAGGCATATTATGCACTGCTCTCTTGTGGGGAGATTGCTTCACATCATCTTAACCATGTCAGGCAGGGCTTAATGTTCAGGCTCATACCTGAGTTTTAAGGTCACGTGCTCAAGATCTACTCCGGAGCCTTCAGCACAACATCCAAGTTGACGCTTTGCTGCAGTACTGAGAGCATGCTACAACTTTGGAGATGCCTTATTTTCACAAAAAACACCGGCTGTCCCCTCAGGTGGACATAACAGATCTTATGGCACTATCCAAAAAAGAGCAGGGCAACTCCCGCTGATCTGCAGGCCAACATTTATCCCTCAACCAACACATTTGAAAACTTGAGGGTGAGGTCTGCGATCTCACATGCCCACCAACGGTACACCCCACTGCAAGTTTCCCAGCGGCGTGGAGTGGATTCAGTGGAAAATCCCATTGACAATGGCGGGAGCAGAAAATCCTGCCAACAGCGGGCTGCCGGGAAGCATGCGACAGGGTGGCCAGAGAATCTTGCCCAGATTGTCTGATCATTATCACATCACTGCGTGTGGGACTTTCCTGTGAGCAAATTGGCTGCTGTGTGTTCCACAGTACGGCTGTGACTCCTCCTTGTCCTCCCAAGAGGGTGTTGATGACCAGGGACTTCCATTGGATTGGTCCATGATTATGTTTGCAAAGTACTGCAGTGATTTACCTTTGCCACCTGCAGTATGATTGACCAGGAAGCTCTGCTGCTCTTACCACCTGCCATAAGGGGTATTGGAAGAATTTACAACTTGTTTGGCCAGGTTGTGAACACCCCTTCAGTGGCTATCAAGTCCAGAAGTGGGACTTGAACCTGGAGCTTCTTGCCCAGCAGTAGAGTCACTACCCACTGTGCCGCAAGATCTCCCTACAGCTGTGACTGTACTTCAGAAAGTATTTCATTGCTGTGGAGCACTTTGGGACGTAAACGTTACTTTAAATGCAGCTTCCTTGTCTGTCGTGCCATATTTGAGAGGCTTGAAAAACAAAGGCATCTTGAATTAAATGAAGGTTTCCATCAGTTACAATTTTGGAATATGATGCTATTGATTCAGTGATATTTATCTGCAATCGATGACCAACTGCCTTTTGTTTAACTTTCTCTGTCAGTTCTAGTCCAGCCTAGCATAGTCTGATGCTGGTGTTTGCCAGATTATCATTTTTTATACAGCTATATCCACACACATTGTGACAGAAGTCAATAAGAGATGTTGAGAGACTTCTGCATCACCTCACAAATATTGCCTTTCACAATAGAGAAGATCATTCTTTGGTCTCATTTTGTAAGCATATAACCCAGAAAGCTGTTTGCTCTGAGGTCCCCACAAGACACTCATCTGTCTCTTTCATCTTGTGCTATAGGTTTGATAATTTTGAGGATCCAACAGGGACGATTGACAAATTTCACTATGGCACTCACTACTCCAATGCAGCTGGTGTCATGCACTACCTGATCCGGGTTGAACCCTTCACTACTTTGCACATCCAGCTACAAAGTGGCAGGTAAAGTTCTTTCTCAGATACTTGACTGTCTCCATTAATGAAATATCAGCAGGGTGGGAACTCTTTTGTCACATGGATATTCAAGAGGCTGACTTTGTGCCAACTTCTCAAGCCAGAGATTGGCAATAAATGCTGACCTGACCAGCTTCACCAACATGCCAAGAGTAACTGACATGATTTGGGTTGGTGTGGAGGGAGGAGGTTCAAATAGCTTTATAGAAGGGAAATGCCCCAGAGGGAGGGGTTCATTTGACTAGTGGACACTGGGTACTGTAGTGGTAATAAGACCATAAGGACATAAGACATAGGAGCAGAATTAGGCCACTCGGCCCATCGAGTCTGCTCCGCCGTTCAATCATGGCTGATATTTTTCTCATCCCCATTCTCCTGCCTTCTCCCCATAACCCCTGACCCCCTTATTGATCAAAAACTTATCTATCTCTGTCTTAAAGACACTCAGTGATTTGGCCTCCACAGCCTTCTGCAGCAAAGAGTTCCACAGATTCACCACCCTCTGGCTGAAGAAATTCCTCCTCTTCTCAGTTTTAAAGGATCGTCCCTTTAGTCTGAGATTGTGTCCTCTGCTTCTAGTTTTTCCTGCAAGTGCAAACATCCTCTCATGTCCACTCTATCTAGGCCATGCAGTATCCTGTAAGTTGCAGCTCACTGAGCTCGTAATCCAAAGGCCCAGATTAATTCTACTGGGCATGGGTTCAAATCCCATCGAGGCAGTTGGTGCTATTTAAATACAATTAATAATTCTGGAATACAAAGCTAATCTTGATAGACATTAAGCTATTTAGGGAAGGAAATCTGCCATCCTTACCTGGTCTGACCCACGGCAATGTCGCTGACTCTTAACTGTCCTCTGAAATGGCCGAGTGAAACGCTCAGTTCAAAGGCAATTAGGGATGGGCAACAAATGCTGGCCTTGCCAGCGAGGAACACATCTCCTGAAAGAATAAAAACACTTCAATGCTGGTCTTTATTACTTTGGGAGGCGCAGCATCATTTGTGGAAGAGATGTTTCTAATGATTATACTTGAGGTGTTTTTCATGGCAGCTGGATGTGACATCACTGTCTGATATTAGCAACTAACTGACCCCTCAGTATTGATGTGTTCTGGATTTTATGCTCCTTTAACTGCAGTGTTTTTATAAATGCTACAGCACAGTTGGACACTAGTGACAGCAGGACAACAGGGGAAGAAAATTGTCAGTAATTCCCAGATCAGACAATTTCTCCCTTGCCCGGACACGATGCTATAAATCCACATTCAAAATTTCAAGTTGTCTTTCTTGAGAGAAGAAACTGAAAATGGTGTAAAAAGCCCATCAGTAGCCTGACAAAGGGTTAATGTTAACTTGACTTTTCACCTTACGAATGATAACCGATTTTTTTTGTTTACTATTCCCTGTTGTGGTTTGATTTTTCCGACATTTACAGTGCTCTGTTACACATAATGTGATGAACTATAAGCTTTATAATGTCTATTTATTCCTTTCTATACTACCTTTATCTTCAAGGTTCGATTGTGCGGATCGCCAATTCCATTCCATTCCTGCTACGTGGCAGGCTCTCATGGAGAATCCCAATGATGTAAAAGAACTCATTCCTGAATTCTTCTATTTTCCAGAATTTTTAGAAAATAAGAACCGTGAGTATTTCAGCGGAACTGATCGAGGAGGGGAGTTCTGTTTCAAACATGTTTCTGACTTTGTTATTTCGAGAGGGAGACCGGACACAGACTAGCTTCTTATGCAATGTATAATCCGTTTAAAAGATCAATTCCCACTTAGCCCAGCAAATCCAAAATAGTGTTTGTGCCCAGTAACATTTTGTCACGTAATGAACAGTCTTCGAATCTAGAGAACAGCTATATTTCTAGAGAATTCAGAATCTGAATTGTTTTCTTCTCGAGGCTTAGTTAACAAGGCATCATCTGTGAACCTCCCACTTTTTACTCAATACTATAACCCCACCCTTGCTCAACTGCTCTCTGCAGGTCTGTAACCGTAGAAATTTACATGATAACTGGTTTATTGATCTATTGTTGGAGTGCACTGATTTAATGAAATACTTTGTAACATAGCTTCTCATTGGAACAATTGTATATCTTCCAAAGGCAGTTTCTTAGTTTATTTAAGTTAGCTTGTCACCAAGCACTGACAGCTTGGACTAACACATATATTTCTCAACTATTAAAGAGCTGGACCTGGGACGTTTGCAGATTTCCAAGGAGAGGGTTAATGATGTGATACTTCCGAGATGGGCCACGTCACCTGAGGACTTCATCTACAAGCACAGGAAAGCCCTGGTGAGGACTGCTTCGTAATCTCTATATTTTAATGCACGAAAAGTATATGGAGAATTGAATTTTTCAATTCTTAACTTGCCCCATTCCATCATCTCACGCTAGTCAATCATGCCCTAATTTTAGGGGATACGTTTAAAACAGGCCACCATTTGAATAAGCCTAAACCAACAGGTAGTTGCATTAATGTTATTTTTTTTGTTGCTAAAACATACTTTATTTATAAAATTTGTAAAAGTACATTCAACATTTCAAATTGTATATTACAGAAAGTGCAATGAAATTCATGTTTTCTCTATACAGTTTGATGCAACCTGAGGAGCCTCAATCCAATTTTTTATTAATTCATGGGGATGAGGGCTTCACCGGTTGAGCCAACATTTGTTAACTTGATCTGAGTGGCTTGCTAGGCCATTTCAGAATGCAGTTGAGTTTTTTTCTCAATTTTTCCAATTAAATGGCAATTTAGCGTGGCCAAACCACCTACCCTGTACATCTTTGGGTTGTGGGGTGAGACCCAGGCAGTGGTGAGGGAACCAACAAGAGGGAAAAACATACTTGACCTCATCCTCTCAAATCTGCCTGCTGCAGATGCATCTGTTCATGACAATATCGGTAGAAGTGACCACCACACAGTCCTTATGGAGACAAAATCCCATCTTCACAATGAGGATGCAGTCCATTGTATTGTGTGGTACTAACACCGTGCTAAATGGGATAGACTTCGAACAGATCTAACAACTCAAGACTGGGCATCCATGAGGCGCTGTGTGGCATCAGCAGAATTATATTCAACCACAATCTGCAATCTCATCGCCCACTCTACCATTACCGCCCAGCCAGGGAATCAACCCTGGTTCAATGAAGAGTGCAGGAAAGCATGACAGGATCAACATCAGGCATACCAAAAAATGAGGTGTCAACCTGGTGAAGCTACAACACAGGACTACGTGTGTGCCAAACAGCATGAGCAGCAAGTAATAGACAGAGCTAGGCGATTCCACAACAAACACATCAGATCTGTGTTCCTGCTACATCCAACTGAGAATAGTGGGGACAATTAAACAACTCACTGGAGGAGGAGGCTCCACAAATACCCCCATCCTCAATGATGGAGGAGCTCAGCACATATGTGCAAAAGACGAGGCTGAGGCATTCGCAACAACCTGAAGTGCCGAGTGGATGATTCATCTCGGTCTCCTCCAGAATTCCCAGCATCACAGATGTCAGTCTTCAGCCAATACGATTCACCCAACGTGATATCAAGAAATAGCTAAAGGCACTGGATACTGCAAAAACTATGGGCCCTGACAATATTCCGGCAGTAGTACTGAAGACTTGTGCTCCAGAACTTGCCACACCCCTCGTCAAGCTGTTCCAGTACAGATGCAATGATGGCATCTACCCGGCAATGTGGAAAATTGCCCAGGTGTGTCCTATACTCAAGAAACAGGAAAAATCCAACCCAGCCAATTACTGCTCTAACAGTCTACTCTCCACCGTCAGCAAAGGGATGGAAGGAGTCATCAAAAGTGCTATCCAGCAGCACTTACTCGGCAATAATCTGCTCAGTTTGGATTCCACCAGGGACACTCTGCTCCTGACCTCATTACAGCCTTGGTTCAAACATGGACAAAAGAGCTGAATGCCAGAGGTAAGGTGAGAATGACTACCCTTGACATCAAAGCAGCATTTGACCAAGTATGGCATCAAGGAGCCCTAGCTAAACTGGAGTCAATGGGAATCAGGAGGGAAACTTTGGAGTCAAACCTTGCACAAAGGAAGATAGTAAGAAGTCTAACAATACCAGGTTAAAGTCCAGCAGCTTTGTTTGGAGTCACTAGCTTTCGGAGCGCTGCTCCTTCATCAGGTGAGTCACCTGATTAGAATATCCCTCAGCACATTCCTGGACTTTGGAATGTGACAATTTGCAACACTTGGTTGCGGACACTTCTTTGCACTGGAAGTCCAAAGAGCGTCTTTCACCGAGTTGATGGTCCTTCTGCTGCAGTTGATGTTTAACTTGCTGTTCATCCCTGGGAACGGTCACAGTGCACCCAGCCCTATGTCACAGAACTTCATGGGATGAATCTCGACAGAAACCATTCCATCTCTTCCTGGACTCTTTGCGAAGGCACGGGGCGCAATTCAGCAGACAAAAATTTAAGTCCGCTTTTGGGCGTGTTTGGCGGGGTGTTTTGCAATGGCTGCAATGCCGAGAATCACCCTGCTATTCAATGGCACAGTTTTTGGGGGCCTCGGGGACTTTCTCCCTGCCAAGGCCACACTCAGAGACATTTACTCGTCAGAAAGACCTGCTGCTGGCAGACCCAATCTTCCCGTCCGATACTTACAGCCTCCTGCCCGCTGCCACCCCCTCCCCCCAAAAAATCTAGTTGAGGCCCATGGGAACCCCACCAAACCTGGTTGTGTCAGGGTGCCTGGGTGGCACTGCCAAGGTGGCCAGGTGTCAGGGTACCACCCTGCCCCGTCACCGACCACCCGATGGTCTCTAATGGCCTACGAGACCGAGGTGCCATTAGGCCTGGTCCATGCTTGTGTAGACCAAAACTAAATGGCGAGGTCTCTTGCAGGCTCATGTAAATATGCAGATCTGGATCTTGTAAGGCAGAGTGAGTCGGGTGACTCGCGATCGACCTGTCGCCTGGCGCAGAGCCCAATTTGGGGCTCTCGCGCGATTAAATCATCAGCCCGGATCCGTGCCGAGTGCAACAGGGTCGCTGAATCGTGGCCACAAGCAATTAGTTGCCTGTTCAAACATTGTACATTTTCAACTTCCTTTGTGCAGCAACAGTTGTGATTATTCCCTAGTTGGCATCTCATTTAACTGCAGTGAGTGCAAGAACAAAATGTAACTAAGAAACAAAAACAGAAAATGCTAACTAAGCAAATTAGGCCGGCTCTGCAGAGGGAGAAACACAATTGGCTGAATTCTTCAGTCCCCCAGCCGCATGTTTCTCGATGGCGTGCCATTCTATGGCAGCGGGATTTACTATTCCTGTCGCTTGTCAATGGGATTTCTCGTTGAAGCCACGCCATGCGCCGGAAAACATGTAGGCGGGGGTGCTCTGCCAGTGGGAAAAGTGAATCGCAACGGCCGGAGAATTCCACCCAAGGTTTCTCGTTGCCGATAGATCATTGACTTGAAATGTTATCTTTAAATTTCTCTTTCCGCAGATGCTACCAGACCTGCTACATTTCTGTTTTTATTTCAGATCCCAAGCATCTGTTTTTGAGTTTTGTAAATCTACACCTTGATTTCATGTCCTTTTGCCTTTTGTGTGATTAAAGCCTTTTCTTATCCGCTCTGACTGATGTGTGATTTGTACTAAGCACTAATTGACGTTTAAATAAAGCTGAGGAGGTGAAAACAACTGGGCGAAAGGTTACTGGACAAAAGAAACATTCATGTTATGTATTTGATTAACGTAATGGCACTACCACATTATACTGGCCACCACAGATAGCCAGCAAATCATGTTCATATCAGCGCACCCACTATAAGCAGTGCAAACTGTATTGGAAAATTCCATTGATTTTTTTTCTCATGATATCCCAATTGCACAGCCTCAGTACAGGAATTTGACTGAGGTCCTGTCAAGAGGATCGGCAAAGTTATTATAGGAGATTTTCACAGTTACTTCATTGCAGTGTTCATAGAAGCCTACTTGTGACAATAATAAAGATTATTATTAATGTTTCTCAGAGTTGTATTTCTCTCATTCCTACAGGAGTCCGATTTTGTGTCTGCTCATCTTCACGAGTGGATCGATCTGATATTTGGATATAAACAAAGAGGTCCAGATGCAGCCGAGGCGCTAAATGTTTTCTACTACTGTACCTATGAAGGTAAATAATAATGGCCTGGGAGGAGGTATACCGCTGAAATCTCCAGCTGCCATTCAAGGAAGCACATTAGCAAACTGTTTTTTCCCATCAAAATGAAAAAGGGCTTGAAGCATTACTTTAAATGGCATGTGTTTATTTCAATAGTGAGTTAAAATATTCACAATCCAAACTTTCCTGGTGTTTCCCATCAAACATTTGGGTGTCAGTTGTGAACACCAGTCAACCCAGGGGAGCCGGTGCATTGAAAAATACCAGTCGCACTGAGAGAAAAGACCAGCTGAAGGTTTTGTAGGTAAAGGTCACATATGGACCAAAAGGCTTATGGCAGGGCTGAGCTCAGACAACCCCCATCCTAACTTTCGTCCACCGTTTTTTTAATGCAAGAATTCTTGCCAGTTTGAGAAATGTTGGCAGTGTTAATTTGCTGAAATCAAGCTGGCAAAGCAGCCAGCTGGCTCCAGTCTGCCTTCAATGTGGGTTTATTTATAAAACCCAGTGTGGCGAAAATGCAGCTTTTTCCTTCCACACAGCTTCCCTCCACCAGTGAAAACTGGTTCTTATAACTGTGCCCTAACCTTTCCCCAGGTGGTATCAGCTGCTCTGCATCACGACAAGAGCGTGCACGCAACTGTCACAGTATTTGCAACATTAACAGGCAGCTCTATATCCTGGTCCACTGTTTAAATACCCTGTGATGAATGGTTACCCTTAACACCATGTAGGTGATGCCCCTTTAAGACCGGGTTTGGAACCCTGGGGGGCTCCGCCCACCAGGGAGCCGTATATAAGGTGACGCCCTGTAGGTGGCACTCAGTAAGCACATGTCTCAGTCACTGACTAGTTCTCTGCTTATTAAAGCCTTCATTTACCATTCTGCACTCGTGTCGTTATTGAGGGTACTACAATTTAATAAGCAGACTACATTAAGATGGACGCCGGTCTCAGGCCAAAAAAGCTCAACCTGGAAGCACGGACACCGGAGGCCAAAGAAATTTTTGAGTACTGGCTCCGCTGCTTCGAGGCTTACCTGGAATCGTTGGAAACTCCCGTCTTAGGGTCTCGCAAGCTGCGCCTACTCCACGCCCGGGTGAGCCATAGAATCTCTGCCATGATTGAGAAAGCGACCACTTACGACGAGGCAATCGAGATCCTGCGAAGGCGTTTCCTCAAACCCATAAACGGGTAACGACATACCCTTTACTTCATAGCAGGGTCGAAATGGCGATGATTGGCAGGCAGTTTGATTGGAGGGTATCAAAGTGGAGTCTCAGTTCAACTTACTTGACTTGGGTTAATTTACAAAGACTATTTGGAAGCAATCAGGAGCTGAAACTGTCTTTATTTTGCCATCAGATTTTCAGAACTCTGTGCCATGACCTGCACCTCCATTTCTTAGCACAGTTTTATTGATGATGGAGATTAGGCTTTGACCCACATAGAATTCCATAGATTTCCTTCAGTGCAGAAGGAGGCCATTTCACCCATCAAATCTGCACTGCCCTCTGAAAGAGCCCTTACCTAGGCCCACTCCCTCACCCCATCCCATAACCCCATCTAGCCTGCACATCCCTGGACACCAAGGAGAAATTTAGTATGGTTAATCCACCTAACCTGCACATCTTTGGACTGTGGGAGGAACCCCACGCAGACATGGGGAGAACATGCAAACTCCACACAGTCACCTAAGGCCGGAATTGAACCCAGGACTCTGGCGCAGTGCTAACCACTGTGCCACCGTTCTGCTGCAAAGGCCAGATTCAGCGATGGTTAATGTTGGGAAGAATTAAACTTGTTGCCATCTCAATCTTCGAAACCTGTGCTGCAAGTAAGCGGGAGCCTTTCCTGAATGCTTAGTCGGGCAGTGGTAGTCGGCCTGACTGAGTCTGTCCAGGAAAAGCCCATATTTCTCCCCAGCATAAGGTGGTGCTAAAGCACTCGTGCAAATTTTATTTACTAAATGGTTATATTATAAACAAATAGTGCAGAGGAGGCCATTCGGCCCATCATGCCAGTGCCATCTTGCTGAAAGATTTATCCATTTATTCTCAGCTCCCCTGCTCTTTCCTCACAGCCCTGCCAATTTATCCAATTCCCTTTTGAAAGTTCCTATTGGATTTTTCACACCCTTTCAGGCAGCGCATTGCAGATCAGAACAACTCCAGCAACCTGCTTGCCTCGCACTTGGCTTTTTTTCCAAATTACAATAAAAGTGTGTCCACTGGTTACCAGCCCTCCTACCAATGGAAACTGGTTCTCCCTATGCACACTCAGAATTTGAACATGTCCAGTAAATTACTCCTTGACCTCTGCTGTAAAGGGAACAAGCTCGGCTTTAATAGTCTTCTGTGAGATTTAACTGCTTTCATTTCAAAAGTTGGGTTTGGATCGGACTCCATGGTGAAGGAACATAATCGGTGACCCCCCCCCCCACCTCTCTTTCTTTCTCTCTCTCTCTCTCTCTGATGTGTGGAATAAAGCACAATGAGTTAAATAGGCCTGCATTTTATTGTGTCACATTACAGGAGCTGTTGACCTGGATGCAGTCACAGATGAAAAAGAGCGAAAAGCGTTGGAAGGGATGATCAGTAATTTTGGGCAGACTCCCTGTCAGCTCCTCAAGGTACTGCTTTAACAGCTCCACAGCGCCAATTTCCATTTATGTAAAAGATAAAGTTGCCATAGTCCCAGATAACCATAGGCTGCTTTCCCCTTTGAATGAAAAATGAAATGAAAATGAAAAAATGAAAATCGCTTATTGTCACAAGTAGGCTTCAAATGAAGTTACTGTGAAAAGCCCCTAGTTGCCACATTCCGGCACCTGTTCAGGGAGGCTGGTACGGGAATTGAACCGTGCTGCTGGCCTTCCTTGGTCTGTTTTAAAAGCCAGCGATTTAGCTCAGTGTGCTAAACCAGCCCCTGAGGGGGAGAACTGACTGGTGGTGATTTAACCTGAGGGTCACCACACCTCAGGTAAGGGATAAGGTTGAGATGGGCGGGCCTGATCAAGAAAACGAGAGTGGGATGCTGAATTTGCATGATCAACCATGGTCATATTGAATGGTGGTGCAGGCTCAAAGGGCCGAAAGGCCTACTCCTGCACCTATTTTCTATGTTTCTATGAATAACCTCAGCCTGTACGGCAATTGAACAAGCACTGCTAGCCTCACTCTGTATCATGAACCAGCTGTCTAACCAACCGAACTAAACCAGCCCCCATGTATGTAACATTCTTAACATGGGCAAATGCCCTAGGGCACTTCACAGGAGTATAATCGGTCAAATATTTACACTGATGTTATGTGGGTGCCCAAATTTTGGTTGTTGTGGTAGGTATTATAAAGAGTCTAGAAGGAGGGAGAGATGGAAAAGTTTAGGGAGGTATTTTCAGAGTTAAAGAGCCATACAGTTGAAAGCACAGCCAGCAAAGGAAATCAGGATGTACAAGTGGCTTGTGTTTGACTAATGCTGAGTTCATGGAGAATTATAGGGCTGGGGGACGTTGCAGAGACAGAAAGAGACCAAGCTAGGGAGGGAATAGAACACAAGGGTGAGAATTTCCAAATCGAGATGTTGCTGAAACAGGAATCTTTGTAGGTCAGAGCGCAGGGAGTGATGGGTGAAGGGGATCTGGGGCAGGTTTGGATGTGGGGCAATGAGTTCAATTTTATGGAGGGAGACTGGCCAGGTTCATATGGGAGTAGTCGGGTTTCGAGGTAACAAAAGCGCATGGATAAGAGTTTCAACAGCACTGGAACTGAGACAGGGTAAGGTGGAAACAGGTAATGTTATGGAGATCAAAGCTGGTGTTCTTCCTGATAGAGACAGTTCAGTATCGGAAGCTGACCTTTGCCTCGGATAGGAAGCAGAGGATGCAACGTGCCTGGTTCAGCCTGGGACGGTGGTCAGGGAGGGGGATGGAATTACCAGTACGAGAATGGGGTTTGTGGTGTGGGTCAAAGATAATGGCAGCAGTCTTCCCTATGCTTCACTGGAGGTAATTGTGGCTCATCCAGAACTAGATGTTGAACTAGCTGTCTGGCATCACGCAAGCAGTGGAGGAGTGAGTGACATGTGATAATGAGGTGGAGTTGCCTGTCATATAGTGTACATTGGGCGGCAGGGTGGCATAGAGGTTAGCACTGCTGCCTGACAGCTCCAGGGACCCGGGTTCAAATCCGCCCAAGGGTGCTCCTGCCTGTGTGGGATTTGCACTTTCTCCCTGTGGGTTTCCTCCAGGTGCTCCGGTTTCCTCCCACAGTCCAAAGATGTGCAGGTTAGGTGGATTGGCCATGATAAAATTGCCCCTTATTTCCCTTACCAGCCTCCCCGAACAGGTGCCGGAATGTGGCGACTAGGGGCTTTTCACGGTAACTTCATTGAAGCCTACTTGTGACAATAAGCGATTATTATTACTGTCCAAAAAGGTTATGGGGATAGGGTGGAGGTGTGGGGGGCTCTTTCAAAGGGCCGGTGCAGACTTGATGGGCCAAATGGCTTCCTTCTGCACTGTAAATTCTATGATTTGGAACAGAGGAGCAGGAGTGGAACATTCGGCCCTTCCGGCTGCTCTGTGATTTAATAAAATCATGGCCGATCTAATTGCGGCCTCAACTCCACTTTCCTGTCTGTTCCCCATAACACTCGACTCTCTTGTCGATCAAAAATCCATCTAACTCAGCCTTGAATAAGTTCAGTGTCCCAGCCCCCACTGTGCTGTGGGAGAAAATTCCACAGACTAACGACCCTCTGAGAAAAATAAATTCTCCTCATCTCTGTCTTGAAAGGGAGACCTTGTACTGTTCACTGTTAAACTGTACTGTACTGTTGAAGGGCAGCACGGTAGCATTGTGGATAGCACAATTGCTTCACAGCTCCAGGGTCCCAGGTTCGATTCCAGCTTGGGTCACTGTCTGTGCGGAGTCTGCACATCCTCCCCGTATGTGCGTGGGTTTCCTCCGGGTGCTCCGGTTTCCTCCCACAGTCCAAAGATGTGCAGGTTAGGTGGATTGGCCATGATAAATTACCCTTAGTGTCCAAAATTGCCCTTAGTGTTGGGTGGGGTTACTGGGTTATGGGGATAGGGTGGAAGTGTTGACCTTGGGTAGGGTGCTCTTTCCAAGAGCCGGTGCAGACTTGACGGGCCAAATGGCCTCCTTCTGCACTGTAAATTCTATGAAACTGTGTCCCCGGTTCTCGTGTTGGAACCGAAGTCATGCATTAAGGCAGATTGTAGATGAGGGCCAGTTTAGCTCAATTGGCTGGACAGCTGGTTCTTGATGCAGCACGAGGCCAGTATTCAATTCCTGTACCAGCTGGGGCTATTGATGAAGGACCCACCTTTTCAACCTTGCCCCTCACCTGAGCTGTGGTGATCCTCAGGTTAAATCACCACCAGGTAGCTCTCCCCCTCAAGGAGGAAAGTAGCCTACAGTCATCTTGGACTATGGGGACTTTACCTTTTACTTTAGATGAGGAATAGAAGGAGAACCAGCCTCTTCCTGGAGGGGGATCGAAGAAGCAAGCTTTGTGGGGAGTGGAAATAGAGTTTCCACAGATTTTTCACGAATGGCTTGCGTGTTTCAGAAACTAAAACTAAATGTGTAATGTCAGTTGAAATAAGCACACACACAAACAGCCAGCAGACCGTTTACATTACCCGCTGTGTTTGGTAAGTGTCAACACAAAGATTTGTTGCATTGAATTTGCAAATAACGGAGGCACTTTATTCCAGTTAGAGAGCTGAGGAAAATAGATTGGATGATTTGAGATCCTTTTTGGTCCAGTGATGTTGCTTTTGGAGCAAATGTATTCAGTTACACCTGATAAACGTTATCTGTCGTGGCTTACCACAGGAGTCGCATCCATCCAGGTTATCAGCCGAAGAAGCTTTGAAGCGACAGGCTAAGATGGACAGCTGCCCACTGAATATCTTTCAGCATCTGACCGAGCTTAAGTCCTTCTTTGTGGAGGTAAGTGTTGGAGGCTTTACTGCTTGTCTGCTGGTGATATCTGTATAGTTTATTTCAGTCAATTTATTTTTGTCTTTGAGCTTTAGTGATGCCTAAAAACACGCCTGGGGACTTCCGGTTGCGGCTATGCGGAGCTAAGTCGCACGTTCGGCAGCTCCCGCTAAAACCGGACTTTTGGGCTCTTTTTATGGCCCGTAACGGCGCTTGTTCGACGTTTCCCGGTGTGGGAAGGGGACAGCAACATTCCCCCGATAGTGTATGGAGTGGACCAGGAGTGGGGCGATCTAAAAAGTGGCATTGAAGCAAAGAAAGGTGCGAGGGAGGAGGACCAAGATGGCGGCGGGCGGAGACCAGGCAGCGTGGAGGCAGTGGGCGCAAGAGCAGCAGGAGCTTCTCCAACGCTGTTTTAAGGAACTGAAAGCAGAGCTGTTGGAGCCGATGAAGGCTTCAATCGATAAGCTGCTGGAGACCCAGATGGCCCAAGGGGCGGCGATCCGGGAGGTCCGGCAGAAGGTCTCGGAGAATAAGGACGAGATCCTGGGCCTGGCGGTGAAGGTGGAGGTGCACGAGGCGCTCCACAAGAAATGGCAGGCGAGGTTCGAGGAGATGGAGAACCGGTCGAGGTGGAAAAATCTGCGGATCCTGGGTCTCCCGGAGGGGCTGGAGGGGCCGGACGTGGGGGCCTACCATTCACCATGCTGAATTCGCTGATGGGAGCGGGGGCCTTTCAGGGGCTCTTGGAGCTGGAGGGGGCCCACCGAGTGCTGGCAAGGAGGCCCAAGCCCAGTGAGCCGCCGCGGGCGGTGCTGATGCGGTTCCATCGGTTTGCTGATCGGGAGTGTGTGTTAAGGTGGGCCAAGAAGGGGCGGAGCAGCAGGTGGGAGAACGCGGAGGTCCGGATCTACCAGGATTGGAGCGCGGAGATGGCGAAGAAGAGGGCCGGTTACAACTGGGCGAAGGCGGTGCTGCACAGGAAGGGGGTGAAGTTCGATATGCTGCAGCCGGCGCGTCTGTGGGTCACCTATAAGGATCAACACCATTATTTCGAGCCACCGGAGGAGCCGAGGGCCTTTGTTCAGGCCGAAAAACTGGACTCGGACTAAGGGTCGGGGGCGAGGGGTCGCGATGGAGGGATGATTGGGGATTGTTGGGTTGTGTTTCGAGGGCGAGTTCTTTGTTTTTCGGGGGTTGATTGGGCATTGTTTTGATTAGGTCCGCCGGGTGGTCTCGTGGTGGGGGGTAGGTAAACTGCTTGGGGAGTTGATGGTCGGCGGGGGAGATGGGGCCCCGCGGGGTGGGGGGAGGGGGCGCCTGAGTTGGGGGTAGTGGGACCGGGCCTGGAAAGGGAGCTGCGCCAGGGAAGGCGGGGCCGGGCGAGTGGAAAGCGCGGGCTTTTTCCCGTGCTTAGGGTTGAAGGGGCGGGGCCGGAGCTGGGAAGCGCGGACTTTTTCTCCCGCGCTGGGAGTGGAATGGATGAGATCCTGCTGGTGGACAAGGGGGGGGGCGGGAAGTTCCACACCGGGGGGGGGGTTTTGAAGGAGCGGCAGGAGAGGCCGGGGTCAGCAGGAGTCAGCTGACTTACGGGAGTGCAATGGGGGGAGCAATGCAGCTAGGGGGGGACCTAGCTGGGGCGGGGGGGGGGGGGGGGGGGGGGGGGGAGAACCGGGTTGCTGCTGGAATGCCCAAGGTGGAGCTGGAGTTGGTAGAGGAGGTCGGAGCGGGGGTCTGCCGCTGTGGGGAACGGGTCGTGCGGGGGGGCGCGGGCGCGTGGCTGGCCTAGGAAGGGCTATGGCTAGTCGGCGGGGGAGGGGGGTGAGTAGCCCCCTGATCCGGCTGATAACCTGGAATGTAAGGGGACTGAATGGGCCGGTCAAGCGGGCCCGGGTGTTCGCGCACCTGAAGGGGCTGAATGCGGATGTGGCCACCTTCAGGAGATGCACCTGAGGGTGGTGGATCAGGAAAGGTTGAGAAAGGGGTGGGTAGGGCAGGTGTTTCATTCGGGTTTGGATGGGAAAAATCGGGGGGGGGGGTGTGGTGGCGATCTTGGTGGGGAGGAGAGTGTCGTTCGAGGCATCGAGCATTGCGGCAGACATTGGCGGTAAATATGTGATGGTAAGTGGCAAGCGTGTGGTGTTGGTCAATGTATATGCCCCGAATTGAGCCGATGCGGGGTTCATGCGGCGAATGCTGGGCTGGATTCCGGACCTGGAGACGGGGGGCCTGTTAATGGGGGGGGGGGGGGGGGGATTTCAACACGGTGCTGGACCCGGCACTGGATCGCTCTAGGTCTAGGATGGGTAGGAGGCCGGCGGCGGCCAAGGTGCTGAGGGGGTTCATGGACCAGATGGGAGTGGTGGATCCATGGAGGTTCGCGAGGCCGGGGGCCAGGGAATTTTCATTCTTCTCCCATGTCCACAAGGCCTACTCCCGGATTGACTTTTTTGTCATGAGCAGTTTCCGAGGGTGGAGGATACGGAGTACTCGGCGATAGCCATTTCTGATCATGCTCCGCACTGGGTGAACCTCGAGTTGGGGGAGGAGAGGGACTAGCGCCCGCTGTGGCACCTAGAGGTGGGGTTGCTGGCGGACGAGGAGGTGAACGGGCGGGTCCGGTAGTGTATAGAGAGGTACCTGGAGGCTAATGACAATGGGGAGGTGCAAGTAGGGGTGGTCTGGGAGGCGCTGAAGGCGGTGGTCAGAGGATAGCTGATCTCCATTAGGGCACACAAGGAGAGGGGGGAGAGGTTGGTGGGGGAGATGGTGAGGGTGGATAGGAGCTATGTGGGGGCACCAGAGGAGGGATTGATTAGGGAGCGGCGTAGCCTCCAGGTTGAGTTCGATTTGTTGACCACCAGGAAGGCAGAGGCACAGTGGAGGAAGGGGCAGTGGGCGGTATATGAATACGGAGAAAAGGCGAGCCGGATGCTATCGCACCAGCTTCGGAAGCGAGAGGCAGCTAGGGAGATCGGGGGAGTTAGGGATGGAGGAGGGAGCACGGTGCAAAGTGCGGTGGGTATCAATGGGGTCTTCAGGGACTTCTACGAGGAACTGTACCGGTCTGAGCCCCCACTGGAGGAGGGAGGGATGGGTCGCTTCCTGGACTGGCTGGGGTTTCCGAGGGTGGAGGAGGGGCAGGTGGCGGGGTTGGGGGCGCCCGTTGGGTTGGAGGAGTTGGTCAAAGGGATAAGGGAACATGCAGGCGGGGAAGGCACCGGGGCCGGATGGGTTCCCGGTTGAATTTTACAAGAAGTATGCGGACCTGCTGGGCCTGCTGTTGGTGAGGACCTTCAACGAGGCAAGGGAAGGGGGGGCTCTGCCCCCGACGATGTCTAGAGCGCTGATTTCCCTGATCCTGAAGCGGGACAGGGATCCCCTACAGTGTGGGTCATATAGGCCGATCCCACTCTTAAATGTAGATGCAAAGTTGCTGGCAAAGATTTTGGCCATGAGGATAGAGGACTGTGTGCCGCAGGTCATACACGAGGATCAGATGGGGTTCGTGAGAGGGAGGCAGTTGAATACTAATGTATGGAGTCTCTTGAATGTTATATTGATGCCGGCGATGGAAGGGGAGGCGGGGATAGTGGCGGCGATGGATGTGGAGAAGGTCTTTGATAGGGTGGAATGGGGGTACCTGTGGGAGGTGTTGAAAAGTTTTGGGTAGGGGTTCGTCAGGTGGGTGAGGCTGCTATATGAGGCCCTGGTGACGAGTGTTGCCACGAACGGAAGGAGGTCAGAGTATTTCCGGCTACACCGGGGGACGAGGCAGGGGTGTCCCCTGTCCCCCCTGCTCTTTGCGCTGGCGATTGAACCCCTGGCCATGGCGTTGAGGGGGCTGGTGTGGGGTGGGGAGGAGCATCGGGTGTCGCTCTATGCAGATGATTTGCTGCTATATGTAGCGGACCCGGTGGGGGGAATGCCGGAGGTGATGAGGATCCTTAGGGAGTTTGGAAATTTCTCCGGGTACAAGCTTAATATGGGGAAGAGCGAGTTTTTCGTGGTGCACCCAGGGAACCAGGAGAGGGGGATTGGTGAGCTCCCGCTAAAAAGGGCGGAGTGGAGTTTCAGGTGCCTGGGGGTCCAGGTGGCTCGGAGCTGGGGGGGCCCTGCATAAGCTTAACTTCACGAGGCTGGTGGAGCAGATGGAGGAGGAGTTTAAGAGGTGGGACGTGCTGCCACTCTCCCTGGTGGGTAGGGTGCAGTCAGTTAAAATGAAGGTGCTCCCGAGGTTTTTGTTCCTGTTCCAAGGCCTCCCCATCCTGATCCCTAGGGCCTTCTTCAGGCGGGTTAACAGGAGCGTTATGGGGTTTGTGTGGACGCAGAAGACCCCGAAGGTGAGAAAGGTGTTCCTGGAGCGGTGCAGGGACGGGGGGGTTTGGCACTGCCTAACCTCTGTGGGTGTTATTGGGCCGCCAACGTGGCGTAAGTGGGCGATGGAGGGGGATGAGGCGCCATGGAAGAGGCTGGAGATGGCGTCCTGTGGGCACGAGCCTGGAGGCGCTGGTGACGGCGCGGCTGCCGCTTCCTCCAACGAGGTATACCACGAGCCCGGTGGTGGCAGCTACCCTCAAAATCTGGGGCAATGGAGACGTCACAGGGGGGCCTCGGTGTGGTCCCCGATTCGGGGAACCACCTGTTCGTCCCGGGGAGGATGGACGGAGTGTTTTTGAGCTGGCACAGGGTAGGTATTAGAAGGATGGGGGACTTGTTTGTGGACGGGAAGTTTGCGAGCCTGGGTGAGCTGGAGGAGATGTTCGGGCTCCACCTGGGGAACACCTTCAGATATATGCAGGTAAGGGCGTTTGTTCGGCAGCAGGTGGTGGAGTTCCCACTGTTGCCGCCACGCAGGGTCCAAGACAGGGTGCTGTCGGGGGTGTGGGTTGGAGAGGGGAGGATCTCGGCAACGTATCAGGTGATGCAGGAGGAGGAGGAGGCGTCGGTGGAGGAGCTAAAGGGTAAGTGGGAGGAGGAGTTGGGTGAGGAGATTGACGAGGGGATGCGGGCAGATGCCCTGGGGAGGGTGAATTCTTCCTCCTCTTGCGCGAGGCTCAGCCTGATACAATTTAAGGTGCTGCATGAGGCTCACATGACCGGGGCACGGATAAGCCGGTTCTTTGGGGGCGAGGACAGGTGTGTTAGGTGCTCAGGGAGCCCGGCAAACCACACCCACATGTTCTGGGCTTGCCCAGCGCTGGAGGACTTTTGGAAGGCTGTAGGGAGGACGTTGTCGAGGGTGGTAGGTTCCAGGGTCAAGCCGGGCTGGGGGCTCGCAATATTTGGGGTTGCAGAGGAGCCGGGAGTGCAGGAGGCGAAAGAGGCCGGTATTCTGGCCTTTGCGTCCCTGGTAGCCCGGCGAAGGATTCTTCTTCAGTGGAAGGATGCGAGGCCCCCAAGCGGGAATCCTTGATCAGCGATATGGCAGGGTTCATTGAATTGGAGAGGGTGAAATTTGCCTTCAGGGGATCGGTGCAAGGGTTCTTCAGGCGGTGGGAACCGTTCCTAGACTTCCTGGCAGCAGCAACCCGGGGGGGCGGGGGGGGAGTTGGTTTGTTTTTCTTGAGTGGGCATGTATTCAACTCTTTGTGTTGACGAAGGCTGTTCATTTATTATTTATGTATATGGGGGGGGTTGTTCTTTTCTTTCTGTATTTTGTTGTTGATATTTTGTGAAAATTTGAATCAAAATTATTATTTTTAAAAACACGCCTGTGTTAATCTGTGATATAACACTCAAAAAAAAGGACCATTTGTACAGGCTCTTGCATCAGCATTTTCTATAATTTGGATGTATCACCTGTTGAAGTTGGAATTCTCTGTAAATTGGAGCTTAGAAACCAAAACCATATTTTGTCACACTGAACCCACTTATGTCAAATAACTCTGTGACCTCTACCGAGACTTCTCTAAGTAAATCCATAAAAAAACCTGACAGAGGTGTTTGGTGTGACTATATGAGGAATTTGTCAGGATATAATAATATAATATAAGAATGCGTAACTCACGGTTATGATTTTTGATGTCCCTCAGTATTGTTTGTCCTTGTGCATTTTCTTCAGCGAGTTATCACTCAATAATTAATTCTGTGAGGAAACAGTGGCTTGGATGGACTTTCACTGCCTTTTTTTTTCTTTTGAAGGGAATCAGTGACACCATTCCCATCATGAAAGCAGTGGTGCCCAAAAGTCAGGCTCGCTCCTTCATGTCACAGGGAAGCCCAGATACCCTGGTAAGTTTTTTATTGCAGCCCTTAAGAAGCAAATTGTCACACTTAAGAACGCGACCTGAATAGAAACAAGAGAACCAACTGAGTGGAGGGGTGGGGGTGGGGGGTCATACCTCAATTTCCTTAACTCGAGTTTCTGACCCACATCAGCATTGCGTCCTTTCAACAGCTGAAGGAAAGAAGTGATTCTGAGAGGAGATGGAGTAGGGGGGGTGGGGGGGGGGGGGGGATGTGAAATTGTAATGGGCTCTAAGCTGAATTGGGGTGCAGGGGAAGAGGAGGAAGAGTAACGCAGTGAATTGTTGTTGGAAGATGGTGATGAGAGCACAGGAAGTGGGGAGAGGAAGAAATGTAGGAGTCTGGAGGCCGAACAATGATAAAAAGTCAAACCACCTGACTTGTGGAAAGCTTTACAAAGTGACAGGTGTTATGGAAAGTGCAGTGACTCGTCTTAAGATGTTAATTGTCCACAAATTTCACCTGGTGTAACAAGAGATTAGTGCCATTGTGAAAAACTGGCTCTAGGTTTGATATTGAGGGAAATGCGGCCTCGTGTTTCAGTATAACAAAGGAGTTTATTTCACTTCAGAAAGAAACTTGTGCTGTGATTGAGCCCATTTTAATCCATGGAAAAGTTTGGCGTGAACCAGAAGCGAAGCTTGATCCATTTTGTAGCTGCAGCATATTTTGTAGCATAGGAGATGGAGACCTGTTTAAAGAGAGAGAGTGAGTAAGATGTTTACTATAGTATATATTGCAGAGGATAGTATGGTTTATTGCTTTGTGTACCATTCTTTTTTTAACCTATTTAAATTAAATCTGTTGATTGTTAGCTCGAGGCTCGGTTGTGTTTGAGTGTGTATGTTAGTCTGCCTTTCAAAACAAATTGTATAGCCACATGATGCATTGCAGTAGCTGGTGCATAGAGTAAGGGCTCACTTGTTGTGACCTTCGAGTGCTGCGGTTTATTTAGATATTGGAAAGATAAAAGAATGCTGTGCATCAAACCCAAGTTTAAAAACCCCAAACTCTCAGCTCGAGCGCTCCAATTAACAAAAGATTAATGGAAGTTGAAGTACAATTATGTCGCATGAAACATTCACCAGCAGTAAATCACTGCAACTGCACCCTTGGGGTATCATAGAAACATGTTAACAATGCAGCAATTACCTACCTCCTGTGGAATGCTTAAATGCACACAATGCAGGTGGAACGATTGTCTGAGTCACTAAAGCCTCAAGTGCTCAATGTGCAGCTTAGAATGGTTGTCACCATATGTATGCCCTTAAACATCCGAAAAACTGTTTGATATTTCTTCAGGAGAGAAATTAAGTCTTCACTGTGCAGCAGTAAATAACGCTTAATAGACCACTTGATGAAATAGATATAGAAACATGATTTACCATATGCCTTTTTTTATGTGTTTTATTTTGTAAAGTCAATATGGTAATGGGCAGGCTTTACTGGGTGCACCCCAATGCTGGTGTTGTGTTTATTTACGGGAGGACAGAGTTCCCCACTCTATATCTCAGTGTCTGTACCTTGGCTCCACAGGTGACTCTGAGTCAGAATTGCCTGATGGGAACTCATGGGTGGCTGCCTTACGATAAGAACATTTCCAACTACTTCACATTCTCCCGGGACCCAACAGTAGCTAATTCAAAGTAAGTAATTCTCACGGGTGACTTCTAGTCGTGGACCGAAACCGAGAACGAATGAACTACCGAGAGCTGTGATCATCTGTTTTCACAATTTTCAAGTGAAGGAGAAGGTGCTGAGGTGGGCGAAGCAGAAGCGGGAGGTAGAGTGGGATGGCAAGGGTGTAGGCATATACCAAGCCTTGATGATGGAGTTGGCAAGGAGGCTGGCTGCCTTTGTCCAGCTTGGGCAGCATTGTATAAATGCAATGTGCAGTTTGGTATGGCCGATCC
This sequence comes from Scyliorhinus torazame, assembly GCF_047496885.1. Lineage (NCBI taxonomy): Eukaryota > Metazoa > Chordata > Chondrichthyes > Carcharhiniformes > Scyliorhinidae > Scyliorhinus > Scyliorhinus torazame. Next base: position 191,144,578 of record NC_092708.1, on the reverse strand, counting down.
GGCGAAGCTGTGGGTCACGCAAAATGGCAGGGACTATGATTTTGTGAAGGCAGAAGGCCTAGGACTGGACTGCATTTGGACTTTGACAGTTTTTGACTGAGTTCTTCCTTGTTTTTTTTCTTGTTCTTTCCTTGTAAGGGTGTTATGGTTTAACTTTTTGCTGTACCAGGCGTTTGGGCCTGGGTGCTTCGGGATTTATGGTTGTTGGCGTTTTGGGGGGTTTTGTTTGGATGCAGGGTATGGGGAGTTTAGAAAGGGTTGGTTTGCTGGGGGACGTTGGAGTTGATTTTTTTTTTTCTAGATATGGGAGGGTGGTCTGACAGGGGTTGCCATGCTAGTATTGTTGGCTAGTGAACCGGAACTAGGTGGGCAGAGGGGCCACGGTTGTTGGACCCTGTATGAGCAGGTTTTAATGAGCCGAGGAGGTGTGAGTGGTGGAGAGATGGAGACGATACTGGGTGAGGTGTTTTCAAGAGGAAGTAGTAGAGCATTTTGCTGGGAAGGCGGAGGCAATGGAGTGGTGGACAGGGCCAAGGCTGGGTCCTGCCTGTCTGTCGGGGCCTGGAATGATGGTCATGGTGCGTAGGAGGGGCAGGGTTTGGGGTGGGGGTGGCATGTGAGAGACCCCGTGGTAAGAGTGGTGATGTGGAATGTGTGAGGATTGGAGGGACCGGTGAAGAGAACTCGAGTTTTCTCGCATTTACAGGAGACCCATCTGAGGGCAAAGGAATCAGATGAGGCTAAGAAAGGGCTGGGTGAGCCAGGTGTTCCATCGGGCTTCGACCTTAGGGCCTGAGGGGCGGCGATATTGATGGGTAAATAGGTGAGTTTGCAGATGGAGATGGTGGTGGCGGACCAAGGGGCAGGTATGTGATAGTGATGGGTGTGTTGGAAGGGAGGCTAGTGGTGTTGGTTAGCATATATGCCCCAAACTGGGATAACACTGGGTTTGTGAGGAAGATGTTAGTGGCCATACCAGACCTGGATACTCACCAGTTGATATTGGGGGGGATTGAAATATGATGTTGGACCCGAAGGTGGACAGGTCCCGGTCGCGCTCGCTGGTCCCTTCGGGGGGACGAAGGAGATGGGAGGGGCAGATCCGTGCAGGTTTCTGCACCCGCGCTTATAGGGATTCATTCCTTTGACCGGTGCATAAGGTGTACTCCGGGATCAACTTTGTTTGGTAGGGAAAGCACTGCTAGCTGGGGTGAAGAAGGCAGAGTATTCTACTATTGTGGTGTCGGACAATGTTCTGCACTGGGTGGACAAAGGCTGGCATGGAGGCCAGATATGGGCTTGTTGGCAAACCTGAATGAGTCGGAAATGAGGGAATTTCTGCAGTGGCTGGAGGTGGGAGAGGAGACGAGGGCCAGTTTGGAGGAGCCATTGGGGGTGGAGGAAGTGCAGGCAGAGCTAGGGAAGGTGCAGTCGGGCAAGGCATTGGGGCCGGATGGGTTCCAAGTTTTATAAGAAGCTTAAGGATAAGTTGGCACAGTTGATGGTGGTAGCCACGCTGAAGACTTGAGGGGAATTTCGGCAGCACTTCAAGTTGAGGGCAGGTTCGAGGGTGATGCTGATAAGAGAGAATCACTGGTTTGAGACAGGGAGGATGGATGCGAGGTTCCAGGGATGGGAGGAGAAAGGGTAAGGATCTGTTTCTGGAGGGGTGATTTGAAAGTTTGGAGAGGCTGGGGGGTGAAGAATGGGCTCCAGCATAGGGAGGGTTTCAGGTATATGCAGGTGTGGAACTTTGCAAGAAAGATTTTCCCGAGCTTCCTGGTGGCACTGTCCTCCTCGTGTTTGGAGAAGGTGCTGTCGGTGGGGGGTTGGAGAATGGGGTCGTCTTAGCGATCTACAGCAGGATTATGAAGGAAGATAAGGAGTCCATAGAAGGGATTAAGTGCAAGTGGGAGGAAGAGTTGGGGAGGGGGCTGGAAGAAGGTTTATGGTGCGAAGTGTAGCGAAGGGTCAGTGCCTCGACCTCGTGTATGAGGCTGGGGTTGATTCGGTTAAAAGAGATGTAAGGGCAGCACGGTGGTGCAGTGGTTAGCATTGCTGCCTCACGGCGCTGAGGTTCCAGGTTCGATCCCGGCTCTGGGTCACTGTCCGTGTGGAGTTTGCACATTCTCCCTGTGTTTGCGTGGGTTTCGCCCCCACAACCCAAAGATGTGCAGGGTGTGGATTGGCCACGCTAAATTGCCCTTTAATTGGAGAAAAATGAATTGGGTACACTAAATTTATTTTTAAAAAAGAGATGTATAGGGCGCACTTAATGAAGGCAAGGATGAGCCGGCTGTTTGAGAGGATGGAGGACAGTTTGAGGGTCGTTTTTCAGCGCCATGTCTGAGGTTCCGCATGTGGGTCCCCTGGAGACCATCTTCAGGGAGTCAGACCTGCCGGAGTTGCAGAAGGGAGCAGGGGCAGACGTTTTAGCCTTCGCCTCATTGAATAGCTTGGAGGCGGATTCTGTTGGAGTGGAGGTCAGCTTCTCCCGTGCCTCGTCGTGGCTGGGGGAATCTAATGAAGTTCCTATATCTGGAGAAGCTGAAATTTGCTCTGAGAGAGACAGATAAGGGCTTGTTTGTGAGGTCATTTTGGTGACCTCTCGGTGGGGAGGGGGTTTGTGTATTATTATAAAAATGTAAACATTTTGAAAATTTGTATAAAAGTATATATTTTGTTAAGTAATTCTCACAGACCGTGACTGCCAACTCCGACAGCTGAATGCTAATCTCACCAAAATCAAGTTTGCAGGCATGCTTCTGTAACCAATATTTTTTCGTATTGCTGAAGAAGGAGAGATTCTGTCAAAGCTTTTCATTTTGGACTCATCAGGACAGGTACGCAAGAATACCAGCTGTCAAGGGAACAACAATACCGCCTTGGCATATGTTAGTATAAATTGTTGTTCCCTTTACAATGAGTGTTCTGGTGTATCTGTCCTGATGAGTACGGATGAAAAGCTTCAACAACATGTTTTTTATAGCAGTACCCACTCTGTGTACTACCAAACAACTATCAGTACATTTTGGTGCAGGAGATGGAGAGTAGGGATAACAAGCAAGTACTTAAATTAGCAGAATGAATAGTGGGTGTCTAACAAGTATCTGTCCTGGACTGTCAGATACTCCGTGTTTATTAACCATTTAGATGATGGGATGGAGAACCTTTATATCCAAGTTTGACAATGCCAGAGATAGGTGGCATTATAAGCAATTATGGATGGAAGTATAGAATTACCAAGAGATATTAATAGACTTAATGAACTGTCAAAACTGTGGCAAATGGATTTCAGAGTAGACAAATATGAGGCCATTCACCTAGGTCCTCAAAGGGATAAACAGGATACACCCTAAATAATGAAAATCAAGAAACCGTAGTGGTCCAAAGAGTTTCACAAATCATTAAAGTTCCATAAGAAGGTAGAGAAAATGATGAAAAAGGGCTGATGAAATGACGGACTTTAAATCAAGAGGACCAGAATGCAAAAGGTTCGAAGTCATACTTCAGCTACACAAAGCCTTGGTTAGACCCCAGCTGTGGTTACTGAGTTCAGTTGCGGGCATCACACCTCGGGAAGCTTATATTGGATTAGAGGGAGTGCAGCCTAGGTTCACCATAATGATGCCTGAACTACACAGGGGTTGAATTATGAGGAGAGATTACACAAAGGGGAAAAAACCAGATATATGGGCCGGGATTCTCCGAGCCCGCACTGGGTCAGAGAATCGCTGTTGACGCTGAAAATTCCCGCATGCCGCTCCGACGCCAGGCGTGATTCTCCGGCGACCAGAGAATCGGCACCAGTCGTGCACGCGCAGTCGTCACGGCGCCAGTCGGTGGCCATTGAAAGAGGCCCCAGCGGCGATTCTCTGCGGTCAACTGGCCTGGTTCCGCCAGCGCGGTTCACATATGGTACCACCCGGTGGGAGCTCTGACCCACGACTGCGGTGGCAGTCCTGGTGGGGAAGCAGAGGGATCAGACCCCGGGGGGGCCTCCACGATGGCCAGGCCTGTGATCGGGGGCTACCGATTGGCAGGCGCGCACTATCTGGGAGGGGCCTACCTTCTTCCGCGTGGGCCTGCTGTGTCACTGCACCATGTTGCGCGGCGCCGAAATGACCGCTGCGCGCATGCACCGGCACAGAAACGGTCACCGTGGGCATGTGCCGACAGTGCAGGGCCGCATATCAGCGGCGGAGCTGCAGGGAGCATTCCGGCGCCGTGCTGGCCCTCTGTGGGCCACTGAATCGCTGGGCCAAGAGGCCTGTTGACGCCGGCGTGAAACATTCTCATGTTTACGCCGGCGTCAACAATTAGCCGGGATTTGGGAGAATCTCGGCCTTGGAGTCAGGTCACAGATCAGCCATGATCTCATTAAACATCAGAATAGGCTTGAAGGCATTGACCCCAGGGAACAGGAGTATTCGGTTTTCTCCTCTGTTCACAAGGTTTATTCAAGGATGGATTTTTTTTGTGGTCGGGAAGGCGCTATTGGCTGGGGTTAAGGAATCAGAATTTGGCGAAAGTAGTTTTGGATCATGCGCCGCATTGGGTGGACATGGTTTTGGAGAAGGGGCCAGTGCAGAGGCCGGGGTGGTGATTGGAAGTGGGGTTGTTGGGGGACCGAAGTTTTGTGAAAAGATCGGGAGGGTAATTGAGGAATGCTTGGGTTTTAACTGCACGAGGAGATATCACATGCGGTGGTATGGAAGGCCCTGAAGGCGGCGGTGGTGAGGGGGGAGGTGATATCATTTAAGGCGAAGGTGAATAAAGAGGAGAGGGTAAAGCGGCAAAGGCTGATAGATGAGAATGTTGGAGGTGGACAGGAGGTATGCGGGTATCGGATCCAGCACTTTTAGATAGGAGGGAGCTACACGCTAGCTTTAATCGGTTGTCCAAGGGGAAGGCGGTGCTCCAATTGAGGCGGGCGAGGGGAGCAGTTTATGAGTATGGGGAGAAGGCATGCTGGCAGGCCAACTTCGGAGGGAGGCGGTGACAAGGGAAATTGTCCAGGTGCGGGATAAGACGGGGAAATTGGTGGTGGCCCTAGACCAGATCAACAGGGTGTTTGAGGAGTTCTATGAAAATTTGTGTAGATTGGAGCCACCGGCGGATGCAGGAGTTCCTGGTCTGGAGTACCCGAGGATGGGGGAGGTAGATAGGGGCACATTGGAGTGGTCGGTAGGGGAAACGGGAGATAAAGGATGCAGTTGTGGAAGGTGGCAGGACCAGATGCGTTTCCAGTGGAGAATTATAAGAAATTTAAGGAATGTTGGCGCCGCTGATGGTGGGGTGTTTGAGGAGGTGATAGGGAAGGTGGTGCTGCCCACAGACTTTGGGGCAGGCCTCAATTTCCTTGTTGCTGAAGAAGGATAAGGACCCGACAAAAGTGTGGGTCGTACAGGCCTATATTGCTACTGAGCGTGGATGCAAAGATATTGGCGAAGATTCTGGCAGCTAGATAGGAGGGGTATCTCAAGAAGGTGATAGGGGAGGACCAGATGGGGTTTGTGAAAGGGAGGCAGCTATTCTAGAATATTAGGATTGTGCTAAATGTAGTTATGACGCCAGCTGAGGGAGAGGAGACAGGCGGTGGTTCGCTGGACGCAGAAAAGGCATTCGATCGGACAGAGTGGGGATAGATTACAGTGCTAGAGAGGTTTGGGATTGGGCCGAGATTTTTGGAGTGGGTATGGTTATATAAGGAACCGAGGGCAAGCATCCGTACAAACAATATGAGTTTGTGGTATTTTGCTCTGCACCGGGGGACCAGACAGGGGTGTCCTATGTCCCTCTGTTATTTGCACTAGCGATTGAGCCTTTGGCCATCTCACTCAGACGTTTGGGGGTGTGGAAGGGAATAGTGCGGTGGTGGAACATAGGGTGCTTCTGTACGTGGTTGATCTATTACTGTATGTGTCAGAGCCGATGGGGAGTATATTGGGGCTTCTCCGAATGTTTGGGTCCTTTTCAGGGTATAAATTAAACCTGGAAAAAAGTGAAAACTTTGTGGTGTCCCGGCCAGAGGGGCTGCCATTCCGCAGGTAAGTAACCCATTTTAAGTATCTGGGAGGTGCAGGTGGCGCGGGTCGGAGGGGAGGGGTGGCGCGGGTCGGGGGGGATGGGGTGCTCCGTAGGTGCAATCTTACTAGCCTGGCGGGGAGGGGGAGGGTGGATCTGGCAAGGTGGGATAGTGTCCCTCTGTCGCTGACAGGTCGGGTGCAGGTGATTAACATGAACTTGTTTACTCGGTTCTTGTTTATTTTTCACTGCCTGTCAATCTTTTTGCCGAAGGCGTTTTTCAAGGAGATGGATAAGTTGATCATCTCATTTATTTGAAAGGGGGGGGGGGGGGGGGTGGAGGTAGCCAGGGTTTGAAAGCCAGTAGCAGAAAGGATGGCAGGCAGGGGGGTTAGGCCTCCCAAATTTAGTAGATTACTAGTGAGCGGTGAATGCCAAAAAGGTGAGGAGTTATGTTGGAGGGGTGAGGTCCAGTGGGTCAGAATGGAGGAGACTCTGTACAGAGGGTCGGGGCTGAGGTTGTTGGCAACAGTGCCACTCCTGATGGCCCCGGGGAAATATTCTGGGAGTCGGTTTGGAGGCAGCACTTTAAGCTGTGGGTGGGGTCACGAGAGATGCTAATTAGGGGGAACCATAGGTTTAAGCCAGGGAAGTTGGACGGGAGGTTTGGGAGATGGGACAAGAGGGGGGGCGGGGTATCAAAAGAGCTGTTTCTGAGACATCGTTTTGCGAGGCTTGACGGGTTGGGGGAGAAATATGGACTAGGGCAGGGGGATGTATTAAGGTACCTACAGCTCCGGGACTTTTCCAGGAAGGAGGTTCAGAGCTTCCGATGGTGCCGGCCCCCTCGTTGTTGGAAGAGGTATTGACTGCAGGGGGAATGTCGAAGGGGATAGTATCAGCGACATATGGGAGGATTCTGGGGGAGGATAAGGTATCCTTGGAGGGGGATTAAAGAGTTGGGGGAGGCTATGGAAAACGGTCTGTGGTGTGAGGTGCCCCGGAGGGTAAACACCTCAACCTTGTGCGTGAGGTTGGGGCTGATACAGCTGAAGGTCGTGTATAGGGCGCACCTCACAAAGGTGAGTGAGGATGAGCCGAGTCTGAGGGAATAGAGGATGTACGTGAGCACTGTGGGAGGAGCCCCGCAAACCATGTTCGCATGTTTGGTCCGGCCCGAAGCTGGAGGTGTATTGGAATGAGGTTTTTAAGGTCATCTTGGGGGTAGTACATGTGAGTTGGAGCCAGGGCCCTGGAAGCCATTTTCGGAGTGTCGGGCCGGCCTGGGCTGCAGGCTGGTGCAGAGGCAGATGTTTTAGCCTTCGCCTCGCTGATTGCCCGGAGGTGGGTCCTGCTGGGGTGGAGATCAGCTTCTCCGCCCTGTGCCTCAGCGTGGCGGGGGGATCTGCTGGAATTTTTGACTCTCGAGATTGAACTGAGGGGGAGGATGGAAGAGTTCTACAATTCATGGGGATTGTTTATCATGCACTTCCAGGAAGTGCATGCCATCGAACATTGGGGAGCGAGGGGGTGCTATTGGTGGGGTTGAGAACATTGTTTAAGGGATGATCGTTAATTCTCTTTTGGTCTCTGTTTTGTTTTATTTGAAATGAATGGGTGATGTTTGGGTTTGTATGTTGAAGGGGATGTTTGGGGGACTGATACTGTATTTGTTATTGTTGGTTGTCTTGTGTATTTGATGAAAATGAGAATAAAAAAGGATTTAAAAAAAAAGAGATTTTGAGGTAATAACAAGCATCAGTTAACTGAGGCAGTGTTAGGAAAAAAAATCAAATACAAAAAGGCTTGAAAGCTTGAGCTGTTTTCTCATTAGAAGAGGTGATTTGATAAAGGCGTTCAAAATTATGAAGAATTGGGGCAGGGTAGCTAGCAACAAAGGGTTGAAATGAATGGTATTAGGATTGCTGCTTGTGCGGAGGTTGAATGCTGAGAGGGATTGAGTGGGTCAACTGGCCTGTTTGTTATAGTCACCAGGCAACTCTGTATTTTATTTCCTGCCCCTCAGTTCAATCTCGAGAGTCATAAATGCCAGCAGATTAACTCTGTATTTCATCTTATTTGCTCTGAATGGTATTGATGTCAGCAATCAAAGTTCGTAGACTGGGATGGTCTGCGTAGCTAGAACCTGTCGTTAGTTCAGCCAATTCTTACCAGTTTGTTACTTTTGCATGTCTCTACAGAACGCAACGAAGCGTCACTGGCCCCTTTGCCCCTGGGCTGGAAGTGAACTCCAAGTTGTTTGTGATGTCACATGATGGGAAACTGCTTTTCAGTGGAGGACACTGGGATAATAGCATTCGTGTGACCTCTATTGCAAAGGGCAAGCTTACCGGGCAACATATCAGGCACATGGGTAAGTGTCATCAGCACAGCCGGTAACGAGGGGTAACCAAGAACCAATATTCCCTATACATCCATTGGCTCCCACAGCTACCTTGACTCCACTTCCTCACTGCTCGCCTCCTGGAATGACCATTCCATTCTCCTAATTTGTGCACTGAGCTCTGGATGTTTAACAGGATGATTCACAACGTCAACAGAAGTGATGAAGCTCTTAGATACTGAAAAGTTGACAAAAGTGCTTGCAGATTTTTTTTAATTGAATCTTTCATGGAATTCATTGATTAATTATTTTTCCAGCATAATGCTGTGTGGCAGATCCATAGAATCCCTACTGTGCAGAAGGAGGCCATTCAGCCCATTGAGTGTCCGAAAGAGCACCCTACCTAGGTCTACTCCACCGCCCTTTCTGCATATCTTTGGACTGTGGGAGGAAACCAGAGCACCCGAAGGAAACCCACGCAGACACTGGGAGAGCATGTAAACTCCATACAGTCACCCAAGGCAGGAATTGAACCCAGGCCCCTGGCACGATGAGGCAACAATGCTATCCACTGTGCCACCGCTACGTAAAATAAATCCTCGTCATTTGCAGCAGTGCAGTCTGGCAGGTTTGATGGCTAATTGCACAATTGTCTCCATTCTGTCTGAGACTTGAGCTATTATTGTATACGGTCACTCTGTTGTTATAAGACACTGTCTCATCTAATTCACCATATGCCACCATCATGGGTGATGTGCCAGTGATGGATATCGATAGCTATGAGATGCTACGGCGGATGGGCTGACATTATTTGAACATGCTGCAGTTGCAGAAAGGTTAGTACCACTCATTGTCTGGAATTTGGAGTGTATTTATCCCATTTTCTGCTCCCGTTTCAGACATTGTGACCTGCCTGGCAACCGATTATTGTGGGATCCATTTGATATCAGGCTCACGTGACACAACGTGCATGATCTGGCAAATTTTGCAGCAGGTCTGTATTGATAGCTTTATTTCCTGTGCATTTTGTGGTTTGCAGCATGTTAGGGTTGTTAATGGGATCCAGGCCAGTCGATGAAGTCAAAACCAAAACTTAGGCCTTTTCTTTACTAAAGGTTTATTGGGCGCGATTGTCCGCTCCCGCGCTGGTTGGGAGAATCGCCTGGGTCGCCAGATTTTCCCGCGACGCTGGTCCGACGCCCTCCCGCGATTCTCCCAAGTGAGAACGGCCCCGCCGAGTTCCCCGCGGCGCAGGCCGGAGAATCGCCCGAGACACCCAAAATGGCGATTCTCCGGCACCCCTGCTATTCTCAGGCCCGGATGGGCCGAGCGGCCAGCCCAAAACGGCGGGTTCCCCCCGGCGTCGTCCACACCTGGTCGCTGCCGGCGGGAACCGCACAGTAACGCTGGGGGGGGGGGGGGGGGATCCTGCACCGGGGGGGCCTCAAATGGGATGTGGCCCGCGATCGGTGCCCACTGACCGTCGGGCAGTCCTCTCTGAAGGAGGACCTCCTTTCTTCCGCAGCCCCACAAGATCCGTCTGACACCTTCTTGCAGGGCGGACTCGGAGAGGACGGCAACCACGCATGCGCGGGTGACGCCAGTTATGCGGCGCCGGCCGTGTCATATACGCGGCGCTGCCTTTGCGCAGCGCCAAGGCCTGGTGCGTGTAAATGACGCGGTGCCGCTCCTAGCCCATTATCAGGCCCTGAATCGGTCGGGATAGGGGCCATTTCGCGCCGTCGTGAACCTCGACGGCGCGAACACTCTGCCTCCATTTCGGACAATCCTGCCCATTGTCTTTGCTCAGTCTGAACTCTCCTCTCTCACCTAGTGTCCCAACTGTCCCTTATTTTTATGTGCTCAGAGTACTAAATTAAATAATGCCCTTCACTCGTGTATGTTATCATTGGCATGCTGCTGTACATCTCCAAACTGATATTCAGTAATGTTTATTCATCATCTTTTGATTCAGGGAGGAATAGCTGTTGGCCTAGCACTGAAGCCTATGCAGATTTTATATGGGCACACCGAGGAAATAACAAGTGTAGCTATAAGTACAGAGCTGGATATGGCCGTCTCAGGCTCCAAGGTAAGATTCAGGAGTCAAGCAGTTAATGATTGCTTCCTGATAAGGTAGACAGGTTTCTGAGGGAGACGGAAAGGATACGATGATACATTTCAATGAGGAAAAAGGGGTGGAGACAGGTTGGCCCTATCGCTCAACTGTGTCTGCTTATGTATTTACATTGTGTATTTATGCATGGTCTTTATTTTTTTATGTATGGAACGATCAGTCTGGACTGTACGGAGAACATACTTTTCATTGTACCTCAATACACGTGACAGTAAATCGAACCCAATCAATCCTCGCAGGGAGCAGCAAAGGAAATTATTGAGCTGTCCCCCTCCCCAACATCACTAGCTGTTGTATTCTGGCAGGTATAAGGGTCCCAAAGCTTTGAGAAGCAGAGAAAGATAAGGGTAAATGGGTGAGGGGAATAGGTTGGGAAGTAAGCGTGTGAGATGGTTGGCTGGTGGGGAGTGGGTTGGGGAGCAGCTACGTGGGTGAGGGGGTAGGGTGACAGGTATGGGGTTCTTCACGGGTCCAGAAGGCAGTCGAAGGGGTTGTTGCGCAGGGAAAGGGGGGGGGGGTCACTGATGTCAGTAGTATGGTTACCCAGGCTGGAATGGCTCCGTTGGAGATAACACAAGAGCAATGAAGAAAGTCCCATGACGGTGGAAGAGGAAAGACCGTTAGTGAATCTCATCAGGAAAAGGCAACCAGTTGGGATTGGACGCAATCTAAAGCATAAGAACTTGCTGAAGAGGTGATTGAAGGAAGATTATAGGGACGTAGGCCAAGAGGGAGAAAGAGCATAATGTTAGACAACTTGAAATTGAAAATGGGAACTTGCTACAAGCGAGAAAAATATGAGACTGCGAGTTGTGGAGAAATGAGCAGAGGATGTGTTCCTGCGAGGATAACTGCTATTACAGTGTAGAATGAATTTGTCATATATGTATTTATAAATTTATATTGAGATAAGGTGACAGTGGCTGTACTATCTGCCACACCACTTACTCTGGTGCCTTTTTCTATCATATATCAGATCATGCAAAGGTTGTCATCTTTGCTTTGTAAATTTATAGCAAGTCCTTGTTTTAATTTGTTTTTTTAATGTATTTTATTACCAACCTGTATCAAAACAGATTGCAACACATAAACACCCCCAATGTTTTAATTTGTGACTGTGTACCTGGAACTCGTGACTTAATGAAACAACTTTGTGTGGATCATGGTTTCCCATAGGAATAATGTTAAAACTGGAGTTAGGTTCCATCAGATATTTCTCATCTGGAATAACTAATGTGCAGATTGAAGTACTGTACCACACTTGTGCAGCATTGTGCATTCTTAACTGAAATCATTTTCAAAATAAAATAAATCCCCAAGAACCAGAGAATCCTGTATAAATTCAAATTGGATAATACCTGCCAGTCTCAAAACATTTTAAAACATCCAATTTCATTGCTAGGCTAATGGCTTTCCTTGCCCCAACAGACACACTGCCAGCATTAATTAGGCATTGCTGCTTCATATTTGAAAGTAATTTAAAGTCTCACCCACTGAAGGCAGTCCTGAAACTCCAAAATTTAAATTAAATTTAAATCCAACTATTTGCATCCCAAAAAAACCAAATCTGGCTGTAAATGCCTGTGGGATTTTTTTAAAATCTATGCTTCCTTGAATACAGTACAGCCTCCTTAACAGTGGCACTGCTCGAGTCACAGGACCCGATGTTACATAAAGGGAGCCAATGCACAATGACAATGGTCTCATATCAGTGGTAGGGAAACTATTGGAGAAAATTCTGAAGGAAAACATAGAACATAGAACGATACAGCGCAGTACAGGCCCTTCGGCCCACGATGTTGCACCGAAACAAAAGCCATCTAACCTACACTATACCATTATCATCCATATGTTTATCCAATAAACTTTTAAATGCCCTCAATGTTGGCGAGTTCACTACTGTAGCAGGTAGGGCATTCCACGGCCTCACTACTCTTTGCGTAAAGAACCTACCTCTGACCTCTGTCCTATATCTATTACCCCTCAGTTTAAAGCTATGTCCCCTCGTGCCAGCCATTTCCATCCGCGGGAGAAGGCTCTCACTGTCCACCCTATCTAACCAGTCACAAGTGGAGTACCACAAGGATCTGTTCTGGGGCCGTTGCTGTTTGTCATTTTTATCAATGACCTAGAGGAAGGCGCAGAAGGGTGGGTGAGTAAATTTGCAGACGATACTAAAGTCGGTGGTGTTGTCGATAGTGTGGAAGGATGTAGCAGGTTACAGAGGGATATAGATAAGCTGCAGAGCTGGACTGAGAGGTGGCAAATGGAGTTTAATGTAGAGAAGTGTGAGGTGATTCACTTTGGAAGGAATAACAGGAATGTGGAATATTTGGCTAATGGTAAAGTTCTTGAATGTGTGGATGAGCAGAGGGATCTAGGTGTCCATGTACATAGATCCCTGAAAGTTGCCACCCAGGTTGATAGGGTTGTGAAGAAGGCCTATGGAGTGTTGGCCTTTATTGGTAGAGGGATTGAGTTCCGGAGTCAGGAGGTCATGTTGCAGCTGTACAGAACTCTGGTACGGCCGCATTTGGAGTATTGCGTACAGTTGTGGTCACCGCATTATAGGAAGGACGTGGAGGCTTTGGAGCGGGTGCAGAGGAGATTTACCAGGATGTTGCCTGGTATGGAGGGTAAATCTTATGCGGAAAGGCTGATGGACTTGAGGTTGTTTTCGTTGGAGAGAAGAAGGTTAAGAGGAGACTTAATAGAGGCATACAAAATGATCAGGGGGTTGGATAGGGTGGACAGTGAGAGCCTTCTCCCGCGGATGGAAATGGCTGGCACGAGGGGAAATAGCTTTAAACTGAGGGGTAATAGATATCGGTCAGAGGTAGGTTCTTTACGCAAAGAGTAGTGAGGCCGTGGAATGCCCTACCTGCTACAGTAGTGAACTCGCCAACATTGAGGGCATTTAAAAGTTTATTGGATAAACATATGGATGATAATGGTATAGTGTAGGTTAGATGGCTTTTGTTTCGGTGCAACATTGTGGGCCGAAGGGCCTGTACTGCGCTGTATTGTTCTATGTTCTAACCCCTGATCATTTTGTATGCCTCTATTAAGTCTCCTCTTAACCTTCTTCTCTCCAACGAAAACAACCTCAAGTCCATCAGCCTTTCCTCATAAGATTTTCCCTCCATACCAGGCAACATCCTGGTAAATCTCCTCTGCACCCGCTCCAAAGCCTCCACGTCCTTCCTATAATGCGGTGACCAGAACTGTACGCAATAGTCCAAATGCGGCCGTACCAGAGTTCTGTACAGCTGCAACATGACCTCCTGACTCCGGAACTCAATCCCTCTACCAATAAAGGCCAACACTCCATAGGCCTTCTTCACAACCCTATCAACCTGGGTGGCAACTTTCAGGGATCTATGTACATGGACACCTAGATCCCTCTGCTCATCCACACTTCCAAGAACTTTACCATTAGCCAAATATTCCGCATTCCTGTTATTCCTGCCAAAGTGAATCACCTCACACTTCTCTACATTAAACTCCATTTGCCACCTCTCAGCCCAGCTCTGCAGCTTATCTATATCCCTCTGTAACCTGCTACATCCTTCCACACTATCGACAACACCAGTTCCACTTGGAGAGGCAAGGTTTGATCAGGAATAGTCAGCATGGCTTTGCCAGAGGGAGGTCATGCCTAATAAATTTATTATTTTAAAAATAAATTTAGAGTACCCAATTCCTTTTTTCCAATTAAGGGGCAATTAAGCGTGGGCAATCCAACTGCCCTGCACATCTTTTGGGTTGTGGGGGCGAAACCCACGCAAACACGGGGAGAATGTAAGAATACTTTTCACTGTACCTCGGTACATGTGACAATGAACAAAATCCAATCCAATCCAAACTCCACAAGGACAATGACCCAGAGCCGGGATCGAACCTCGGACCTCGATGCCGTGAGACAGCAGTGCACTGCCCCACTGTGCTGTCTCAATGTCTAACAAATTTAATCAAATTTTTTGAGGAGGTGGCCAGGTATGCAGATGAAGGTAGTGCTTATAGATATAGTTTATATGGATTTCAGCAAAGCCTTTGACAAGGTCCCACATGGGAGACTTACAAAGAAGGCAAATGCACAGGGTAATTTGATAAGGTGGATTCAAAATTGGCTTAGTTGTAAGAGACAGAGGGTGATAACAGATGGCTGCTTTAGGGACTGGAAGCCAGTGTCCAGCGGGGTACCACAGGGATCTGTGCTGGGTCCCCTATTAATCGTCATTTATATAAATGACTTGGATGACTATCTGGGGGGTAGGATCTGTAAGTTTCTGAATGACACAAAGGTGGCCGGCTGGCTAACAGTGAGATTGAGTGTCTTGGGTTACAGGAAGATTTGGACAGTTTGGTCAAATGGGCGATATGTGGCAGATGGAATTTAACCCTAAAGGTGTGAGGTGATACACTTTGGAAGGAGAAATTTGACAAGGAAGTATTCAATGAATGGCATAACACTGGGGATTTCCGAGGAACAAAAGGACCTTGGTGTGTTTGTCCATAGATCTCCTGAAGGCGGGAGCGCAGGTTAATCGGATGGTGAAAAGGGCATATGAGATACTTGCCTTTACCAATCGAGGCCTGGATAACAAAAACAGGGAGGTCATGTTGGAGTTGTATAGAACTTTGGTGAGGCCACAGCTGGAGTACTGCGTGCAATTCTGGTCGCCACAGTATAAGAAGGATGTGATTGCACTGGTGGGGGTGCAGAGGAGATTCAGGATGTTGCCTGGGATGGAACATTTAAGTTATGAAGAGAGATTGGATAGGCTTGAGCTGCTTTCATTGGAGCAGAGAAGGCTGAGAGGTGACCTGATCGAGGTGTTCAGGATTATGACGGACATGGACAGGGTGGAGAGGGAGCAGCTGTTCCCCTTAGATGAAGGGTCAGTCACAAGAAAGTTCAAGGTGAGGGGCAGGAGATTTAAGGGGGATGTGAGGAAAAACCTTTTTACCCAGAGGATGTTGACGGTCTGGAACGCACTATCTGGGAGGGTGATAGAGGTGGGGGTGCCTCACATCCTTTAAAAAAGTACCTGGGTGAGCACTTGGAATGTCATAACATTCAAGGCTATGGGCCAAATGCTGGCAAATGGGGTTAGGTAGGTAGATCAGGTGTTTTTCATGTGAAGGTGCAGACACAATGGGCCTCTTTTTCTGCACTGGAGTTTCTATGATTCTGTGAATGGGTTACAATCACATGCGGACGGGCAATGAAATCGGATGGCAATTATGTGAGGAAGGCTATGATGCGAAATGACTCTAAAGCTGAACTCAGTTTAAATGAAGGATAACGGACCAAAACCAAAAACAGCTTTAAAATGAAACAACATAAAATGAGGACTTGCTATATATTGACCAGTTGTGACCAGACAACTGTAAGATTCCTTTTGTGTGTCTCCCCTAGGATGGAACAGTCATCATTCATACCATCCGACTGGGACAGTACATGAGAACACTTCAACCGCCATGTGAGAGCTCGCTACCTCTCATTATTCCCAACCTGTCTGTGTCATGGGAGGGACACATCATTGTCAACACTGTGATTGAGGGAAAATCCAATTTTAAGGTACCATCTCTATGGCCTTCTCGGTGGATATGTAACCTTATGCCTGAAACACTTAATCTCCCAAAGTGTTGTGAAATAAAAACCTGAATTGCTCAGGATTGCGCGATCCATTTAAAAATGTTACCAGAATAGATTTCCATAAGCTTACTGATTTTAATAACCAGTAACTATTTATTCCCATATTGTGGCAACATGAACCATGAGGTTGGAGCATACTCTCCAGGGCACACGCCTGGGCAACTAGTATGGAGACTATTGCTGAAGCATCACGACACCCACTCCTCAGCATTGCTGATATTGTCCAAAGAAAATAATTAAACCAGTACTGTTTGTACCGGCTCTGCTACAAGAGTCGGCAGAAGGCTACCCGAGAGATGACAGACTATCCCTACGGGACTCCACACTACATTTTCAGTCAAGATTTACTCTTCTATCTTCTTCTATCCCAAGACATCTGCAAGGCCGTGAGGTTATTTGGCCATAGCTGAGGGTCTGGTTCATGGGCACCAAGGCCTACAATACATGAGTGGGCTGGTATGCCTTGCATCCGGGACCCAGGCCTCTTCTGAGCCCCACGCAGTTTAACCTGGGACCGCAAATGTCAACATGGGATGGTGATACAGAGGGCTTGCTGATGAAGAGGCTATATACTGGCGGGAGAGCTTCGGTGCGCAACTGCCTTTTCACAGTAGTTATATTGCTAGCCAGCGGTAATAGCTGAAAGCAAGAGGTGATGCGGAGACTGAGCACCACCCACTACACTAATATATTTGGTGTGTCGCATCAACTGGAGACGCAAGTGTTACAATATGTATTACATACACGTTATGTGTGTCATATGTATATCCTCCATGCATCCTGGCTGCAGTCGGAGAGTCCACAATGAGCAAACGGCACAGAATGGAGAAAAGGAGTAAAATTGAATAACATCCCAGATTTTAATTAACTGTGTGTCACACAGCATGGTAGCCACCCCTTTATGGCCCACTTTAATTGCATCCTCTAAAGCTCTGACTTCCAATCAAGACCAGTAAGGGGGGGGGGGGGGGGTCACCTTTGGCGGGACCGAAAGGTCCCACTGATGGGAAGGTCTGGAAAATCCTACCCATAAGAATATGGTAAAGACCTCACAGGAATAACACCATATACACATTAATCCCTGCCTCTTCTACCCACCTACAAACTTCTAAAATTTGGACAGGAAAATCGGCTGTTCTTTGTGAATACTAGAATCAAGTTTATTATTTGTTAGGCTGTACTGGGCTAAATCTCACTCAGAACTACCATCCTTTCCCCCCTTTTTCTGCAGGATAAAAATGCTTTACACCTCTACTCTGTGAATGGCAAACACTTGGCAAGCGAGACTATAAAAGAACAAGTGACTGACCTGTGTGTCAGTGGAGAATATATAGTCGTGGGCAGCATGGAGGGATTTCTGTCTATAAGAGATTTGTACAGGTGAGCTTGAACATTGGAAAACATCAAGTGAAATCAATCCCAAACTGTACTGTGGCGCACTGTTGGGATCAACACATTATTAACAAAACTTATCACGAAAAGAACAAAGAAAAGTACAGCACAGGAACAGGCCCTTCGGCCCTCTAAGCCTGTGCTGATCGTTATGCCCTAACTAGAAAAGAAAACCTTCTGCCTTTACTCGGCCCGTATCCCTCTATTTCCTCCCTATTCATGTATCCATCAAGATGCCTCTTAAATGTTGCTAATGTGCCTGCTTCCACCACATTGTCTGGCAGCCCGTTCCAGCCACCCACCATTCTCTGCGTGAAAAACGTATCTGAACATCTCCCTTAAACTTTTCCCTCTCACCTTGAACCTGTACCCCCTTGTAATTGACACTTCCACCCTTGGAAAAAACCTTGGACTATCCACCCTGTCTATGCCTCATAATTTTGTAGACCTCTATCAGGTCTCCTCTCAGCCTCCGTCTTTCCAGTGAAAACAATCCTAGTCTATTCAACCTCTCCTCATAGACAACACCCTCGAGACCGGGCAACATCCTGGTGAACCTTTTTTGCACTCTTTCCAAAGCTTCCATGTCCTGATAATGTGGTGACCAGAACTGCATGCAATACTCTAAATGCGGCCTAACCAAGGTTTTATATAGCTGCAACATGATTTCCAAACTCTTTTACTCGATGCCCTGGCTGTTGAACGCAAGCATGCCATATGCCTTCTTAATCACTTTGGTCACCTGTGTTGCCACTTTTAGGGAACTGTGGACCTGCATGTCCAGATCCCTCTGTATGTTAGTGTTCCGAAGGGTTCTGCCATTTACAATATAATTCATACCTAGATTTGATCCTCCAAAATGCCTCACCTCTCATTTGTCTGGATTAAACTTCATCTGCTATTTCTGTACACAAGTCTACAATCTATCTCTATCCTGTTGTATCCTCTGCACTATCAGAAACTCCGCCAATCTGCGGGTCATCCACAAACTTGCTAATCAAACCACCCACATTTTCCTCCAGATCATTTATGTATACTACAAACAGCAGAGGTCCCAGCACTGATCCCTGTGGAACACCACTAGCTACAGATCTCCATTATGAAAAACACCCTTCCACCACTACTCTGTCTTCTCTCACCAAGCCAGTTCTGTGTCCATCTAGTCAGCCCACCCCGAACCCCATGTGATTTTAGTTTTTGTACCAGTCTGCCATGTGGGACCTTGTCAAACACCTTACTAAAGTCCATATAAACTGCATCCACAGCTCTTCCCTCATTAATTATCTTTGTCACCTCTTACAAAAACTCAATCAAGTTGGTGAGACATGACCTTCCCCGTACAAAACCATGCTGCCTGTCACTAACTAGTCCATTTTCCTCCAAATGTGCATATATTCTGTCCCGCAGTATCTTTTCCAAAAGCTTCCCACCACTGATGTCAGGCTTACCCACCTATAATTTACTGGATTTTGCTTCCTTTTTTAAACAAGGGAATAACATTGGCTATTCTCTAGTCCTCTGGAACTTCGCATGTGGTCAAAGAGGATGTGAAGATATTTTTTAAGGCCCCAGCTATTCCTCCCCTTGTCTCCCGTAGTAACCTGGGATAGATCCCATCTGGCCCCAGGGACTTGATGCAATTTAGGATAATCAACACTTCCTCCTTTGATATACTGACATTCTCAAGAGAGTTCACACACCTATCCCTGGCCTCAACATCCATCATGTCCTTCTCCCTGATGAATACCGCTACAAAGTACTCATTAAGGATTTGCGCCCACTTCCTGTGGTTCCACGGATAACTTCCCTCCATTGTCCTTAAGTGGGCCTACTCTTTCTCTTGCTACCCTCTTGCTCCTAATGTATGCATAAAAAGCCTTGGGATTCTCCTTGACCATGTTTGCTAAAGAACAATGCAGTACAGGAACAGGCCCATCGGCCCTCCAAGCCTATACCGGTCATGATACCACCCTTGGCCAAAACCCTCAGCACTTCCTGGTGCCGCATCCCCCTATACCCATCCTATCAATGTATTCCTCAAGATGCCTTTTGAACGCCATTAATATATCTACTTCCACAACCTCCCCTGGCAACGTGTTCCAGGCACTCACCACCCTTTGTGTAAAAACACCTGACTCGCACATCTCCTCTAAACTTTGCCCCACGGATCTTAAACCTATACCCCTAGTGACTGGCCTCTCCACCCTGGGAAAGAGTGCCTGCCCATCCACTTTGTCCATGCCCCTCATAAACTTGCAGACCCTGTAAAGACATTTCATGGCCCCTTTTAGCCCTCCTAATTCCACCTTTAAGTTCCTTCCTACTTTCACTGTACACCGCAAGGGCTTTGTCAGTTTTTAGATGCCCCGACCTAGTGTATGATTCCTTATTCCTTTTGACTAAGCTAACAATTTCCCTTGTCATCCATGGTTCCTGAATCCTGCCATTTCTATCCTTCATTTTTGCGTGGACATGCCGGTCCTGCACTTCAATCAAATTGCCTTTAAAAATGTCCCCCTTGTCAGACGTGGATTTGCCCTCAAGTAGCGCTTCCAATTCACATCCCAGTGATCCATATATCTAAAGCCCTTCTCTCCTACATCCGTTCTTTAGCCACATGTTCAACTGTACTAGCTCCCTGTCCCAAGCCTCACCAGCACGTGGCACAGGAAGTAATCCTGAAATTACTACTCTGGAGGTTCTGCATTTTAGCTCCTGACTTAACTCCCTGAATTGTCTTGGCAGGACCCCTTCTCTCTTCCTTCATTTATGTGAAAGAGAGAGCAGCCTCTTTATAAATATTTGATTTTAATCTGCCACATGTTAAGTGTAACCAGATCGGTAGACTGGAATTTCAGGCGTTCAACACTAGAGATGTGCTTGACCCAGACAACGAAGTGGTGTTCAGTGTGTCTGGTGTTCATCAGTGTGTGTGTGTAAATGCACCATTCATTCCCCCCCCCCCCACACCTTTTGTTTCGATTATACTTTAAAATTATTCTTATCTCTGTTCATTGCACCTACTTGTAAAGCACCTTGAGACATGCTTTACTTCCATATTTGCTTCAAATTCTTCATCTGAAATCTGGTATTTTTAAAAATGAAGTCGAGTTTTAAGATGTAAATCCTTAATTTGGCCCCTGTGATCTCCTCAGTGCTTCGCAGATTCTTTGACAGCACCTTCCGCACCACAGTCTTTACTACCTAGACTGACCAGGGTAGCAGGTACATGGGATCACCAATACCTGCAAATTCCACTCACCACCCTGACTAGGAAATATATACTGTCACTGAATCAAAATCTGAAACTCCCTCCCTACCCTGGGTATACCTTCCTTCACCACACAGACTGCAGCGGTTCAGGAAGGCAGCTCACCACCACCTTCTCAAGGGTTGGGTAGTATATGCTGACCTGGCCAGTGACACTGACCTCCCAAGAATGATTTTTTTTTTAAATTACCATGAGATGAAAGGTGATATCTTCAAGTCCTTGTTCAGTTGGTAGCTCTCTCACCTCTCAAAAGAGTTCATGCCCCAGTCCAAAGAATTGAGCACAAAAGCTAGACAGAGGGATATATCAACAAGATCTTAAAGGATTTTACAAAAAAAGTTGTAAATTGAATGATACTGTCTCACAAGTACAGTGATAATCTAATTTTATAAACCTGAAACAAGCCAATTATTTATCATTGAGATGGATTTGATCGCTCAAAGTCAGGAGTCACAGGAGTGTTTAATGAGCCACATGCAGCTTGGAGCCTCAGGACACTGAGCCCTGCTTTAAACAAATCTCTAAACAGTAACTTGCAGTGGTTTTTGTCGGAGCTGGCTGCTGTATCTGAAGTGGCTCCATTGGCTGGAAAGTGTTCCTGAGGTTTTGAAAGGTGTTCTGTATCCCTTTTTAATCATCATAACTCAACCTTGCTATCACATTTAATTTCAGCCTGACTCTCAGTGCGGCCCCAATGGCAATGCGATTACCAATTCACTGTGTGTCCATCACCAAGGAGAACAGTCACATCCTGGTGGGACTGGAGGACGGCAAGCTGATCATTGTAGGCGTGGGCAAGCCAGCTGAGGTAAAGTCCACGGTCATGAACTACATCTACAAGACGATGGAGAGCTCCCACCTGGCTTTCGTATCACAGCTCAACCTAAAGTCACCCAGCCAACTCCTGGAGCATTGCAACAGGTTTCAGTTTCCAACAGCAAGCAAAGGATCAGAAAAGTAGATTTCAGCATTAGTGATAGAATGGGTGACCTAGGGTCAGAGTGGCCCCTTATCCCGGCCTCCCTTTCATTTCAGAAAGAGCCAGGAGGAGGAACGGAAGGTGGCGTTCCTTTAAAAGAGATGGATTATTCAGAGTTTAGTGAAATCAACCCATGTGCTTAGCAAAATCAGTAAATCCAATTAGCTGCAAATCTTCATCAATCAAGGACATGGTTTTAAGGGAAAGACTTGATTGCATGCAGCAGGATTGTAGATCCAAAATGTAAGGGAAAGGAAAGAGATAAGAACATATATCATAGATTTTATTTTGAAAAAAGGATTAATATTGGATTGTAAAAAAAATTTTTTTAATTGCACCAGTTCACTTTTACATCAGATCTGCTTTGTTTGTGCCCTTCCCTCGGGTAAAGAGTATCCATTAATCCCAACATGATGATTGCTATCTCAAAAATGGCAGCTGTTTCTATTCTATGCTGGTGCCTACAAGACCCATAAAGAAATATACATGTCCTGACTCTAAATGGATGTAGTTAAATTTTAACCCCTACAAAATCTGTACATTTAAGATGTTGATTTAAAGAATTGGACGCAAACCCCTTTAGATTCCCCCAGGGTGTACACTTCCTCAGGAGTGGAAAGCGGGATTAGGCTATTGGGTTGGATGATCCACTATGATAATGAATGGCAGAGCAGGAGGAGCCTCCTCCTGCTCCTACTTTGTATGTTTCTATGTTTCCTGCATCATAATCATACTGAGTCTGTGAATTTGTTCTCATCACTTTTATCGCACAACTAATATACATGGGTTTGCTTTGTGTGAATGTTGTTCATCGTGAACAAGGGATGCTGGAAGCATTTAGCTCTTGCTGAATTAATTTTACTAGATTTTTCAAACTGCTGATCGTTTTCCCCTCTATTCTGCTTTCTCTCTTCCTCCCACCAACAGATGCGCTCAGGGCAACTCTCCAGGAAACTTTGGGGTTCCAGCAAGCGTCTGAACCAGATCTCGTCCGGGGAAACTGAGTACAACCCCCAAAGTGAACTCAAATGATGGGAACAAAAGACCGAAGGAGAGAAAAAAAATCCCGTGGCTTCCTGTCTGCTGTTACTGATAGTTTCTGATTTTCCTCTTTTCTCCATCTGATTGTTGGCCAAATGAGACTATGCAACAAATCAGCGCACCCGTTTCTGATCGTGCCGCACAGATTGTATTTCTGAAGAATCTTTCTCTGGATCCTGCCCTAGATGGCAATGGAGCCCACCTCTGCCCCTAAGAAATATTTCTGACTGTGTGTGTGCAAAGAAGGCCGGGCTCTCTCTTACTTTTTGGCTTTTCTTTCCTCAGAGGATCAAAGCACTGGCAGATTACTTTTCGAATGTTGTCACTTGGGCATTTTAAAACACTTAACAGGATCAGTTGAGAGTGAAATAAAGAAAGGAAGTGCTGGAAAAACTCAGCAAGTCTAGCAGGATCCGTGGAGAGAGAAGAGTTAACGTTTTGAGTGCAACATGGCTCCTCTTTGGTTAAAGAATGAATCCTATTGGCTTATTTTATATCTACCGAAGCAGCAAAACGACGCTTTCACATTAGCCAGCGCTGAAATAGGGAGCTCATTGCATCAGGGTCTCTCTCTGGAAGAGAATGGATGCGACTTACCGGCTATTGTGTCCCTGTGAGGAAAGATCTTGCAACCTCAAGGCAGTAACCCATTGTGGCTACTTGCCATCTACTTTTAAGGCTGAAGAGGTGATAGGTTTTCTTTCTTGCTCAGCGCAATGACTTTCAACTCCAGACGGGAAATACCAGCCAGCCCCAGCTGCACACACTTGAAATCTTCGGAACAATTTTCTTTCTCCAACCTTCCGCTCCCTGACATCCTTTGCCTAACAAAACTTTTTAAAAATCATTAGCTCTGTTTCATGTTAATCGAGCGCAATACTTCCTGGTGATATGATTTTGTTTTGCATGCCCACTCATTAATCAGTACTGTTGCACACTATTAACCTCTATTTCCCAGTTGTACTGTTCTTCTACGTGCACTTTATATTGTAAACATAATTTATGGAATCAGAATTATTTTTATTTAATTTTTTTCTCTTCAAATTACTACTTTGCCCGAGGTGTAAACTACTTTCCCAGCTGCTAGCAGAAGGGACCCAAAGCAGGATTTAAATATGTTTATATCCCCCTCAGCCCCCTGCAACCTAGCTTACCTCTTGTTAAGGAGCAGGGGATAGAATAATAAATTGTGGCGGTGTCTTCCTGCTCCACCGGCTGCTGTGGGGGGGGGGGGGGTTAGAATGTGAAATAAAGAGAGAGGAAAAGTGGATGAATAGGAAGTGGGTGAATAGGAAGTCCAACTTCAGGACCTCATCACTACCTGCACATTAGGGGTAGATGCTTGTGCTGTGGATCCTGTCATGATACCGATGCTGACACTGCACGGTAAAGGCATCTCGTGGTCGGAGCGACATACCACCGCAAGGCATGGTATATGTCCACCATTTTATTGAGCCATCGGCTTCAAAGATGATTTCTACTGATGAGAGCGGGATATTGGGCAAGTGGAATTGTGAAAGGCCTCCATATGTTTACAACTGGGAGAGGCTGAGAAGAGAGATGGAGGTAGAGTAGGATTGAGTAATAAAAAAAAGGTATAAATCATAGGCACAGCCTGACATATGTGGCCTATGAGCTACAAATGTATATATTTTTTGGTGAAGGGTGCAAAGAGTGCAGCCTAACTTTATTCTGAGTGAGGGCAAATTCAGAAGGTGAAGGAGACCGTTTTTAAAATTGAACACTAAAAGGAATGTGTACAGCCACGGAGTTGAGGGATTAATTGGTGCATTGGGCAGATTTGCTCTTCTCCCAGGATTAAATTCTATTGCTTTACAGGTGGCTCAATGATCACATTATTTCTATATAGGAATAAATTTAGCTTCAGCCAGCAGAGCTGGCAAGTGGAGCCACTGCCTTGTTTAGAAGTGGCATGTGCCTGGTAGGGAAATGTATGAGTTCATTCAATCCTGTACACCAATAATCTGAACATTGTCTATATCTGTAACATGGAGATGTTATTAAACAGATGGATAGAAAGGTGTTTCAGATCAGTGAAAGAAGAGGGTAACTTGCATGAGTTTCAGAAACCATCTCTGTTTTGCCACTGTCTTTAATTGTTTTTTTTCTAAAATGATGTCTTGCATTTGTAAAGCAGCATTATCATGAAAACACCCTAAACTCTCACCTCCTAGCGACCCAAGAGTGTGTTGGGTTGTGAGACCAAATGACATTAATGAACAAATATTAAATCATTTGTATGATCCTTCCCTTCGTGTTTCCATCCCTTTGAATGACCAGCTCCGTTTTCCTCTTGTTAGCAAAGAGAGGGCAGGGCATTTCCCTATTTTAGTGCATGTGAAAATGGGCTTTAAGGAGATCGCAAATTGGGTATCTGCAGTGTTTGTATCTGTTGGTCTGTGCTGGTGAAACTGGCCTCGCACATTGCCTGGAGTTGCTCTGTGTTTTGAAGGGTAGGTTTATTCTCGTATTGTTTCTAAATGCTGATGAGGAGGAAGAAAATTCTGCTGAGTAAGGCCTATCCGAGGGATGAGATGCATGGCTCATTCACCACATTCTGTCACTCAGAAGTCACTTAACCAACTCAAATAGTAACGCCAGTCCACAAGGTTAGGAGCCACAATGTCAAGCGGAGTGTCTAGCTGCCAGTGAACCGAGGTTGTGTGTACTTGGTATGATAGCTAAGGAACTGTGAGTCCGATGCAGATCAGGCCTTGCAGGTATTAGGATCTCAAACTGTCCTGTTAACTATCTCAACAAGACCCACTCACTCCAGCTGAATGTTTCTTCAACCCAATTCATCATTCCATGTTAGTCTAATGCAGGCTCAATCAGGAACTTGGATCTGCTGCAACATTGCATTTGGACCTAGATCGCTGCAAACCTAAACTGGACTTCCATGTGATCCCAATAGATTTTTTCATTCGAATTAGGATTACCATTCCATGCAAGCATTATTTGATCATAGTATATAATTGTATCAGGAAACTAATTAAGGTAATATAAATAAATTGAGGAAAATATTCAGACTTTATAGTTTTTCCAATAACTGCTTAGGCATTTTACTACAGAAATAGTTTATCATGTACAATTCATTTTGGGAAATGTTTTTTGCCAAATTGGGTGTTTGTGCTTTAGTCTCTTGATTTTAAATCTGATTTGTGGAAGTGAATTGTGTATAATATTGATATTCTATGATTTTTAAAGAAAAATCTCATCAACCATGTCTCCAGCCACGTTTGTGCGGTGCCCAGGAGGTGACAGATCCTAACTTTATTTTAGATTGTCCTGGAGTTTAACCATACACTTCTCTGCTTGTATATTTGATTTTTTTAAAAATATATATATAGTGTATTTGTTGAAGGATTCCTTTTTTTTTTGCACTTTTCAGGTACTCCAGATTGTAAAATGTAAAGCTCTGATGTACACATTATCTGTACATAACAAATTTATCAGATTAGCTTTGTATACAGAATCAATAGGACTAAAGGCAATAAAGATGGGACTTTTAAGGGGTGTGATGTTTGTGTTTTGTGTAAATATTAATAGGAAGGACTGTTGCAGCATTTTTGCACTGGAATAATAAAGAATTTTAAAGTAAAGTGTCTTAATTTAAGAAACAAAAACCCACTGATCTACCCAATGACAACCTTTTCTCACAAGCTAAAGGGATTGGATTAATGTGACGTGAGAGGTAAAACTGTCCTCTCCACGCTGTTTGAGGAGCAACATAAAGACATTGTTGTAGAAATATAACTTAAAACAAGGCTTCAGGGCATTTAAGTTCCTTGTTTATAATCTGCAAAGCTTTCTGGTCTTGCAAAACAAAATTCTTTTAAAAACATGACTACTGCAGTCAAGCACACTCTAACCCAGGCATTTAATCTTTAACTTTACAAATGTTTATCTTCCAATATATCTAAAATCCTGCATTCGTCTCAGCTGTGAGTCTAGAGTCACATGCAGACCAGAGCAGGTAAGGTGGCAGATTTCCTTCCCAAAAGGACATTATTAACAACAATCGATGAAAGTTTCCTGATCACCATATTGAAACTAGTTTACAATTCCAGATTTATGAATTAACTGAATCTTGCACTTCCATCACTGCTGTCCTCACTGCCTACACCCTGTGTGCCAAACTCTTATTTAACATCACCTGCAGACATTTTTTTAAAAATATATATATTTATTGAAGTTTTTTAACACAATTTGTCACCCTTACAAACAACCCCCCCCCCCCCCCCCCCTCGTAACAAAATAGAAAGAAAACGCACATAGCAAGATATAAACATGGTAAAACGATATGTTACAGAGCTTTGTACACTGAATTCCTCCCGTACATGCCAGTTTTCCAAATCTTTCATGTGTTCTCTTGCTCAAATACCCCCCAGGCAGACCCCCCTTCCCCCCCTCCCTTCACAAGACAAGATCCTTCGCCGGGCTACTAGGGACGCAAAGGCCAGAATGCCGGCCTCTTTCACCTCCTGCACTCCCGGCTCGTCCACTGCTCCAAATATTGCTAGCCCTCAGCTTGGCTTGACCCGGGCTTTCACCACCTTAGATATTGTTCCCGCCACTCCCCTCCAGAACCCCTCCAGTGCTGGGCATGACCAAAACATATGGACATGGTTCGCCGGACTTCCTGAGCACCTCCCACATCTGTCCTCTACCCCAAAGAACCTACTCAGCCTCGCCCCCGTCAAGTGCGCTCTGTGAACCACCTTAAAATGTATCAGGCTAAGCCTGGCACACGAGCAGGAGGAATTAACCCTACCTAGGGCATCAGCCCATAGCCCCTCCTCAATCTCCTCCCCCAGCTCCTCCTCCCATTTACCATTCAGCTCCTCTATCAACGCCTCCCCCTCTTTCATCTCCTGGTATACTGCCGACGCCTTGCCCTCTCCCACCCATACGCCCGAGATCACCCTGTCTTGAATTTCCTGTGCCGGGAGCAACGGGAATTCCCTCACCTGCCGCCTCACAAACGCCCTCACCTGCATGTATCTGAAATCATTTCCCGGGGGTATCCCAAACTTCTCCTCTAGTGCCCCTAGGCTCGCAAACGTCCCATCAATGAACAGGTCCCCCATTCTTCTAATCCCCGCCCAATGCCAGCTCTGAAACCCCCCGTCCATCCTCCCCGGGACAAACCGGTGGTTACCCCTGATCGGGGACCACACCGAGGCTCCCATTGCACCCCTGTGCTGTCTCCACTGGCCCCAGATCTTTAGCGTTGCCGCCACCACCGGACTCGTGGTGTACCTTGACGGCGAGAGTGGCAGCGGTGCCGTCACCAGCACCCCCAGGCTCGTTCCTTTGCAGGACGCCATCTCCAACCTCTTCCATTCCACCCCCTCTCCCTCCATCACCCACTTACGGATCATCGCCACATTTGCTGCCCAGTAGTAGCTCCCCAGATTCGGCAGCGCCAACCCTCCTCGGTCCCTACTGTGCTCCAAAAACCCTCTCCTTACCCTCGGGGTCTTATTCACCCACACAAACCCCATAATGCTCCTGCCTACCCTCTTAAAAAAGGCCTTGGGATTCATGATCCCAAACCTACGCAGCACTTCCCAGAGGTACTCCCACTCTACTCGGTCAAAGGCCTCCGCGTCCATAGCTGCCACTATCTCCGCCTCTCCCTGCACCGATGGCATCATTATCACGCTTAGGAGCCGCCGCACCTTGGTGTTTAGTTGCCTGCCCTTTAGAAATCCCGTCTGGTCCTCGTGAATCATCCCCGGGACACAGTCCTCGATCCTCGTAGCCAGCACTTTTGCCAGCAACTTCGCATCCACGTTGAGGAGCGAGATCGGCCTGTACGATCCACATTGCAGTGGGTCCTTGTCCCGCTTTAGGATCAAAGAAATCGTCGCCTCCGACATTGTCGAGGGCAGGGTCCCTCCCTCCCTTGCCTCATTAAAGGTCCCCACTAGCAGCGGGGCCAACAGGTCTACGTACTTCCTGTAGAACTCCACCGGGAACCCGTCCGGTCCCGGGGCCTTCCCTGCCTGCATACTCCCCAAACCCTTGCTCAGCTCCTCCAACCCAATTGGTGCCCCCAAACCAGCCACCTCTTGCTCCTCTACCCTCTGGAATCTCAGTTGGTCTAGGAATCGTCTCATCCCCTCTTTTCCCGCTGGGGGCTGGGATCTGTACAGCTCCTCATAGAAGGCCTTGAATGCCTAATTTATTTTCGTCGCACTCCGCACCGTAGCTCCCCTTCCAACCTTGACTCCACCTATTTCCCTCGCTGCCATCCTCTTACGGAGCTGGTGTGCCAGCATCCGACTCGCCTTCTCCCCATACTCGTAGGTCGCCCCCTCCGCTTTCCTCCACTGTGCCTCTGCCTTCCCTGTGGTCAACAGGTCAAACTCCGTCTGTCACCTGCAGACATTAACCCCTTATCTCTCTCTCTAGGGCAGCACGGTGGCGCAGTGGGTTAGCCCTGCTGCCTTACGGCGCCGAGGTCCCAGGTTCGATCCCGGTCTCTGGGTCACTGTCCATGTGGAGTTTGCACATTCTCCCCGTGTCTGCGTGGGTTTCGCCCCCACAACCCAAAGATGTGCAGGGTAGGTGGATTGGCCACGCTGAATTGCCCCTTAATTGGAAAAAATGAATTGGGTACTCTAAATTTATTTATTTTTAAATCTCTTTCTCAAACCCAAATTATCTCGCTCCCCACCGCACATAATTCAATTCCTTCCCTCCTCCAAAGTCTTCCGTAACCAACTTGGCCTCCATTTCCATTTATTTTATTACAATCTGGACCAGACCCCAACAGTGGCTAGGATCATGGACAGCAATCCCAATATTTTATTTTAGTTTTGTAAGATTGTGAGGAAAGTATACCTTGCTCCAGCAGGTATATGGATATTGAAGCAAATTTATTACCAACACAGTATTAAAATATCTTTAACATCACACACAAAATGAGCTTATAATGACCTCTTAAACACTGCTAATCTAAACAGTGACACTTAACTGCTATCTTTATTCCCACTCAAACAACAAACCCATCTGCAATCTCAATCCACTTTTAAATACAGTTAGCAGATCCAGGAATACTTGCTTGTTTTAAAAGGTAGGCCTGAATTCTGTCCGAACAATGCAGGATCTCCAGCTGAAGACTTCAGAAACTTTCTTCATAGTTTGACTTCCAGCTCCCAATTGAAATTTCATAGAATCCCTACATTACAGAAGGAGCCCATTGAGTCTGCACTGGCCCTCTAAAAGAGCAGCCACCTCGGCTCAATCCTCTGCCCTATTCCCGTAACCCCACCTAACCTTTGGACGCGAAGGGGCAATTTATCATGGCCAATCCACCTAACCTGCACATCTTTGGACTGTGGGAGGAAACTGGAGCACTCTGAGGAAACCCACACAGACACTGAGAGAATGTGCAAACTCCACCCAGACAGTCACCTAAAGCCAGAATTGAACACAGATCCCTGGCGATGTGAGGCAGCAGTGCTAACCGCCGTACCGACTTGATTTGATTTATTGTCACGTATCGAAGTACAGTGAAAAGTATTTTTCTGCGGCCGAGGGAATGTACACAGTACACAAAAAAAATGATCAACGGAGTACATTAACAAATGGTACATCGACAAACAGTGATTGGTTACAGTGCGGAACAAGGGGCCAAACAAAGCAAATACATGAGCCAGAGCAGCATAGGGTGTCATGAATAGTGTTCTTACAGGGATCAGATCAGTCCGAGGGGGAGCCGTTGAGTCTTGTAGCTGTGGGGAAGAAGCTATTCCTATGTCTGGATGTGCAGGTCTTCAGGCTTCTGTACCTTCTGCCTGATGGAAGGGTCTGGAAAAAAGCAATGCCTGGGTATGAGGGGTCTCTGATAATGCTGACTACCTTCCTGAGGCAGCGGGAGGTGTAGACAGAATCAATGTGGGGGTGGCAAGCTTGTGTGATGCGCTGGGCTGAGTTCACCACACTCTGCAGTTTCTTGCGATCTTGGACCGAGCAGTTGCCATACCAGGGTGTGATGCAGCCGGATTGGATGCTCTCTATAGCACATTTGTAGAAGTTTGTGAGAGTTGATGCAGACATGCCAAATTTCTTGAGCTTCCATAGGAAGTAGAGGCGTCGTTGGGCTTTCTTGACTGTTGCATCAACGTGAGTGGACCAGGACAGACTGTTGGTGATGGTGACCCCCAGGAACTTAAAGCTATCGACCATCTCCACTTCGGAGCCATTGACGCATGCGGGAGTGTGTGTCGTGCTAAACTTCCTGAAGTCGATGATCATCTCCTTGGTCTTTCCGACATTTAGAGAGAGGTTGTTTTCGGTACACCATGCAACCAAGTGATTTATCTCCCTCCTGTAGTCTGATTCGTCGTTGTTTTATGGCCCACCGCCGTTGTATCATCCGCAAACTTACAGATTGAGTTGGAGTTAAATCTTGCCACACAGTATGGGTGCATAGAGAGTACAGTAGAGGTCTGAGCACACATCCTTGTGGGGCTCTGGTGTTGAGGACTATTGTGGAAGAGGTGCTTATGAACAGCAGTCTTGCATAGATGTCCTTGTTGTAGGACATTTAGCGGCCATTTGCCTACTTTTCTGTAAAATGCCAGATACTCTGGTTCCTCCCATTCATTGCATCATCTTATCCAGTTGAAACACAACAGGTGGGATTCTCCGTCAGCTGACACCGAAATAGGGAAAGGCAGTTGGGTAAAGAATAGGTTGTGAAGCCATAAATCGTGGCTGATGCTAGGCGCACAGCAGAATGCCATGACGCCAATGCATCGACAACAGCATCAATGCATTCTACTCCGCAAGTAATAATAATAACCTTTATTAGTGTCACAAGAAGGCTTACATTAAGACTGCAATGAGATTACTGTGAAAAGCCCCTAGTCGCCACATTCCGGTGCCTGTTCGGGTGCACAGAGGTCGAATTCAGCATGTCCAATTCACCTAACAGCACGTCTTTCAGAATCGTGGGAGGAAAGTACAGTAAATGGCTTTCGCCATAATTAGCGGGCCTGACCCGCCATTGTCCGGGGCCTTCACAATGCTCCGCCTTCGCCAGGGGGAATTAACGACGGTGAGTTTCACTTGTGGTTTCAGATATTGGGAAGCAGGCACAGTGGCCGATAAGGGAGAGCGAGGACGTAGGGCCCAGACCCGCTACAACAACGGCCATGCAGTGACCAGGGGCTTCAGCATCCTGAAGATGCGGATCAGGCGCCTGGACCACTCTAGAGGGACCCTCCAGTATAGCATTAGGGAAGTCTTCCATGTCGTGGTAGCCTGCTGAGTCCTCCACAACATTGCTCAGCAGACGGGCAATGTGCTGGAGGAGGAGGATGAATGCCAGGCCTCGTCCGACAAGGAGGATGCGGGGAAGGGCAAGGATGGGCAAGACATGGGGGCCAGGCAGACACAGGAGACCACATAACAGGCACCTGAGCCAGAGTGCATAAGATGCTCTCATCACCTCCAGGTTCACCGTCTAGAGCAGTGTTGTTGATGGCTGGCTAATAAACTACTTTTGGCTCTTACACTTTTCTATTCCCAAGTGCCGTGCATGAAGTTTTTGAAGAATCATCGACCTGAACGAGTGTGGAATTACAATCCTTTGGTGTCGAAGGAAAATCCCATTGGCATTGCTTAATTCTGCCCTCACATTGTAATAGCTGGAGCAGGAACCTTTAGGCCATCCATCGTGGAGATATTTTATCACCTTTTATAAGACCGACTTTGGTAATTTTTGCCTTTATCAATCTTAATTTGCCATCAGATACAGGAAGGGATTCAGTGACCAGATTTACATGGGCTTGAACATCCTCATCAATCTGGTGTATCTCTTCCATGCCTGTGGCTCGAAATAATGCATCGGCTACGATGAGATGCCTGGCGTATAGATTAGATCAAAATCATATCTTTGTAGCTTTATCCTCAAGTGCTGGATCCTAGGAGACATCTCGTTCAGATTTGTTTAAAATATTGCTACAAGTGGTCTGTGGTCAGTTTCCACTATATACGTTCGCAGACCATATACATAGTAATGGAACTTCGTAAGACCATTAATTAAACCTAAGCATTGTTTTTCAATTTGAGCATACCCACGCTCTCTGTCTGTCATTGTCCTGGAAGCAAAGGCAATTGGGAGCCAGTTTCATCATTGTCTTGCTGCAATAACGCTGCTCCCAATCCATTTTTCAACACGTCTGTCAATATTTTGTTCCTTGTCGGGTCAAAAAATGTCAGCGCTGGCACTGTTGTCAATGCTTCTTGTAATGCTTGCCATTCCTGTTCATGTAGACCATTGGAATATCGTCTTTCTTGATTGTTTCTCTGAGGTGACATTTTTGCTGTGAGATTAGGAATAAATTTGCCAATGAAAACCCTAACATTCTTTTTAAAAAAATATATATTTAGTAAAGTTTTTCAACAACACAATTTTTTCCCCTTACAAACAATAACCCCCCGTAACAAAATAACACAAAATCGCACTGAGCAAGATATATACATGGCAAAATGACACATTTACATAGCTTTATACACTGGCTCTCTTCCGCACGTGCCAGTTTCCCCCGCCCTTCATGTTATCTCCTGCTCATCCATCCCCCCAAGCAATCCCCCATTCCACCCCCCTCCCCCCCCTTCCCAAGACGTTCCCCCCCCCAGGGTTGCTACTGCTGCTGACCGATCTTCCTCTAACGCTCCGCGTGATAGTCTAGGAACGGTTGCCACTGCCTGTAGAACCCCTGCGCAGACCCTCTCAAGGCAAACTTAATCCTCTCCAGCTTTATGAACCCAGCCATGTCATTTATCCAGGCCTCCACACTTCGACTCCTTCCACATTAGCAAGATCCTTCGCCGGGCTACTAGGGACGCAAAGGCCAGAATGCCGGCCTCTTTCGCCTCCTGCACTCCCGGCTCGTCCACTACTCCAAATATTGCTAGCCCCCAGCTTGGCTTGATCCGGACTTTCACCACCTGAGTTTTTGCTCCCGCTACTCCTCTCCAGAACCCCTCCAGTGCCGGGCATGACCAAAACATATGGACATGGTTCGCCGGGCTCCCTGAGCACCTTCCACATCTGTCCTCTACCCCAAAGAACCTACTCAACCTCGCCCCCGTCAAGTTCACTCTGTGAACCACCTTAAATTGTATCAGGCTGAGCCTGGCACACGAGGAGGAGGAATTAACCCTATCCAGGGCATCAGCCCACAGACCTTCCTCGATCTCCTCCCCCAGCTTCTCCTCCCATTTACCCTTCAACTCTTCTACTAGCGCTTCCCCCTCTTCTTTCATCTCTTGGTGTATTGTCGACACCTTGCCCTCCCCGACCCATACACCCGAGATCACCCTGTCTTGAATTTCTTGTGTCGGGAGCAACGGGAATTCCCTGACCTGTCGCCTCACAAAAGCCCTCACCTGCATATATCTAAAAGCATTTCCGGGGGTAACTCAAACTTCTCCTCCAGTGCCCCCATTCTTCTAATCCCAGCCCGATGCCAGCCCTGGAACCCCCCGTCCATCTTCCCCGGGACAAACCGGTGGTTACCCCTGATCGGGGACCACACCGATGCTCCCACTGCACCCCTGTGCCGTCTCCACTGGCCCCAGGTCCTTAACTTTGCCGCCACCACCGGGCTCGTGGTATACTTTGACGGCGAGAACGGCAGCGGTGCCGTCACCAACGCCCCCAAGCTCGTTCCTTTACAGGACGCCATCTCCATCCTCTTCCATGCGCCCCCTCTCCCTCCATGACCCACTTGCGGATCATCGCCACACTTGCTGCCCAGTAGTAGCTCCCTAGGTTTGGCAGCGCCAACCCGCCTCGGTCCCTACTGCATTCCAGGAACCCTCTCCTTACCCTCGGGGTCCTATTCGCCCACACAAACCCCATAATACTCCTACCTGCTTTCTTTAAAAAACCCTTGGTAATCACGATGGAAAGGCACTGAAACACAAACAGAAACCTCGGAAGGACCACCATTTTGACCGACTGCACTCTACCCGCCAGCGAGAGCGGTAACATGTCACTTTTGCCAATAAATTAGCGTCCACATTGAGGAGCGAAATCGGCCTGTACGATCCACATTGCAGTGGGTCCTTGTCCCGCTTTAGATTCAAGGAAATTGTCGCTTCCGACATTGTCGCTTCCGACATTGTTGGGGGCAGGGTCCCCTCCTCTCTTGCCTCGTGAAAGGTCCTCACTAGTAGCAGGGCCAACAGGTCTACGTACTTTCTGTAGAACTCCACCGGGAACCCGTCCGGCCCCGGGGCCTTCCCCGCCTGCATACTCCCCAAACCCTTGCTCAGCCCCTCCAACCCGATTGGTGCCCCCAAACCAGCCACCTCTTGCTCCTCCACCCTCGGGAACCTCAGTTGGTCTAGGAATCGTCTCATCCCCTCTTCCCCCACTGGGGGCTGGGATCTGTACAGCTCTTCATAGAAGGCCTTGAATACCTTGTTTATTTTCGTTACACTCCGAAACCTGGCTCCCCTTCCATCTTTGATTCCCCCTATTTCCCTCGCTGACGTCCTCTTACGGAGCTGGTGTGCCAGCATCCGACTAGCCTTTTCAACATACTCGTAGGTCGCCCCCTGCGCCTTCCTCCACTGTGCCTCCGCCTTCCCCGTGGTCAACAGGTCAAACTCCGTCTGGAGCCGTCGTCTTTCCCCAAGTAATCTTTCCTCCGGGGCCTCTGCGTATCTCCTGTCCACTCTCAAAATCTCCCCCACTAACCTCTCCCTTTCCATGCCCTCTGTCTTCTCCCTATGAGCCCTGATGGAGATTAACTCTCCCCTGATCACCGCCTTCAATGCCTCCCATACCACCCCCACTCGCACCTCCCCGTTATCGTTGGCCTCCAAGTACCTTTCAATACACCCCCTCATCTTCCCACACACCACCTCATCTGCCAGCAGTCCCACATCCAGCCGCCACGGCGGGCGTTGGTCCCTCTCCTCTCCCAGCCCAGTTCCACCCAGTGCGGGGCGTGGTCCGAAACGGCTATGGCCGAATACTCCGTCCCCACCACTCTCGGGATGAGCGCCCTGCCCAGAACAAAGAAATCTATCCGGGAGTAGGCTTTGTGCACGTGGGAGAAGAAAGAAAATTCCCTGGCCTGCGGCCTTGCAAACCTCCATGGGTCCACTCCCCCCATCTGATCCATAAACCCCCTGAGCACCTTGGCCGCCGCCGGCCTCCTTCCCGTCCTTGATCTGGAGCGGTCCAGTGCTGGGTCTAGTACTGTATTAAAGTCTCCTCCCATTATCAGGCCTCCTACCTCCAGGTCCAGAATGCGCCCCAACATGCGCTTCATGAATCCAGCATTATCCCAGTTCGGGGCGTATACGTTTACCAACACCACCCACGTCCCTTGCAACCTACCACTCACCATCACATATCTCCCTCCATTATCCACTACGATAGTCTTGGCGTCAAATGACACATGCTTTCCCACCAAAATTGCCACCCCTCTATTTTTCGCGTCCAGTTCCGAGTGGAATACCTGTCCTACCCATCCCCTTCTTAAACTGACCTGGTCCACCACCTTCAGGTGTGTCTCTTGGAGCATGGCCACGTCCGCCTTCAGTCCCTTCAAGTGCGCGAACACTCGAGCCCTCTTCACCGGCCCATTCAGGCTCCTCACATTCCACGTTATCAGCCGGATTGGAGGGGCTCTCACCCCCCCCACCCCTCCCCCCACCGACTAGCCATCTCCTTTTCTGGGCCAGTCCCGTGTCCGCGTCTCCCTCACCCTCCAGTCCCCCAGCCGAGGGACCTCCCTCACCCTCCGTCCCGACCACCTCTTCTGTGTCCGATTCCCTTTCGGCCAGTGCAGCAGCAACCCTTTCCCCCCCCCCCCTTCCCTCCCTCCTCTCCCCCCGCTAGACCCCTGTCTAGCTTTTTTGCTCCCCCCATATTATCATTCCCGTAAGTCAGCTGACACCTGCTGACCCCGGCTTCCCCCGCTGTCCCTTTGACCCCCCGTGTGGGAGTCTCCCAATCAATATACGTTCCTTCGTTCCCCTTCCCGCCTTTCTTCCTGCGCGCGGGAAAAACCCCGCGCTTTCCAAAGCCTGCCCTGCCCCCTTTGGCGCAGCTCCTGTCGCGGCCTTGTCTCTCTCCCCCAGCCCGTGTAACATTTCCTGCGCGTGATTGACCCCCTATATACAACAACCATCACATATCAACCCTCAAACATCCCCCACCCTCACAAACCCTCAGTTAGAGTCCAACTTTTCGGTTTGTATAAAGGTCCACGCCTCTTCAGGCGTTTCGAAGTAATAGTGTTGGTCCTTGTATGTGACCCACAGTCGCGCTGGCTGCAACATTCCGAATTTCACTCCTTTCCGGTGCAGCACCGCTTTGGCCCGGTTGAAACCCGCTCTCCGCTTTGCAACCTCCGTGCTCCAGTCCGGGTATATTCGGATCTCTGCATTGTCCCGCTAACTGCTCCGCTCCTTCTTGGCCCATCTCAGGACCCTCTCTCTGTCCGTGAACCGGTGAAATCTCACCACCATCGCCCTTGGCGGCTCATTTGCCTTGGGCTTCCTCGCCAGCACCCGGTGTGCCCCGTCCAGCTCCAGCGACCTCGAAGGGGCCTCCGCGCCCATCATCGCCCCGATCATCGTGCCCGCGTATGCCCCGGCATCAGTCCCCTCCACTCCTTCTGGGAGACCCAGGATCCGCAGATTATTTCTCCTCGACCTGTTCTCCAGGTCTTCGAGTCTTCCCGCCCACCTCTTGTGTAGCGCCTCGTGCTGCTCCACTCTCACCGCCAGGCCCAAGAGCTCGTCCTCATTCTCACTCACTCTTTTCTGTACCTCCTGGATCTTCACCTCGTGGGCCCTCTGGGTTATCCCTAGTCCTTCAATTACCGCCAGCATAGGCGCCAGCATCTCCTTGCGCAGCTCCTCGAAGCAGCGCTTGATGAATTCCTGCAGCTCCGGCCCGCACTCCGCTTTGGCCCTCGCTCCCGTATCGAGTTTGAAGTTAATTAATGTGTCATTATTCATTAATGTAACTGTCCATTTGTCTTTTGGAGTATTTGCATTTACTCTAGTATTGCTGCAAATCGTCAGCAAAACACTGTTATTTTGCATGCCTTGACTATCCTTGTCCTCACTAGAAACCATGTCTACGAAGAACGTGTCTCCGAGGCATACTTCATCAACCATGTTGATTGATTTTGTTTGTTCCGCTTTTTTACTGGTAAAGCTTTGCTTAGCAAAATGATTTTTTCCTTTACATTTGGAGCATATTTTTCCAAACGCTGGACATTGCCGTGGCAAATGTCGATTGCCGCATTTCTTGCATGAAATAAAGCTTTCAGTTGGTCACTTAAAATGGCCGCTGGTGCTAGGACCACATTTTGAACCAGTGTGCATCACTACACTAATGGTGTTGGCTTCCTCTCCTATCTTCGTGGCAAAATGTTTGAGATTCAAAGTGCTAATCTGCTGTACAGCTAGCTCGCTGGCATGACAAATTTTGATACCATCATCAAGCTGAAGCTCATTTTCTCTCAACAGCTTCTCGTATACCTTGTTACAAATCCTGAACACGATCTGATCGCATATTATCGATGCTTGTGGGGTAGCAAAATTACATGACTGCACCTTCAATCGCAAATCGGTCAGAAAACTCTCAAACGATTCGCCTGCCTTCTGGTGCACGTGTAAAATATGTAACGTTCGAATGTTTCATTTTTGTTTGGAGTGCAATGCTGATCAGATTGCTTTACAACTTCCTCTTAGTTCTTTCTATCCGCCTCGTTATCAAAAAACGAACGTATGAAATATTTCTATCGTTTGGGGACCTGCTAAAGTGAGCAGCAACACTATACGTCTCTCATCAGGCTGTGCCTGCAGACCAAGAGCTGCAACATAGAGAATGATTTACTGTTTGAATACACACCAATTCTCATCTACATTGCCAGTGACTTGAAGCTGGTGTGATGCCTTCAGACCTTCCATCCTGGGCTTCAAAGTCTTTCAATGCATTGGGTACAAGTTGCCAGTAGTTCACGAGGTTAGCAGAAGATGTTTTCTTTTTTCTTCTTTCTTTAGTTCTTTGGATCTTCAAAGAATCTTGTTGTAGATCTTCAGCCCTGGTACCATGTTACGTCCTGGTGCTTGGCCGGTCGGATTGATGCACAGAAGAATGTCCAGTTCTTCACTAGTTAAAGTGTTTTATTATAAAATAAATGCGTGGTAAAGATAACTATAAGAAATATATTACAAATGACTAATGCTGAAAAATTATTCTGGAACTACTGCAAGTATGACTATCCACTAACATGACTAACTCCCAACTCCTCAAGGTACAGAGTCACATGGTAGATTTACATTTCCATCTGCCGGTCAGAAGTCATTTACATCATTATATAATGATTGCTTATGCATATCATTACACTCGCGACCCACACCACGTCTGCTTCCTACTTAGGTGAGCCTGTGCTCCCTTTTATGCAGTTAAAATTAATCTAATTGATCTTCCTCACTTATGACGGTAAATTGTATTCAGTTCTCCATACTTAAAACGACAATGGGAACAAAATAATTCCACCTTGTATATTGCAAATTTCACTCACCGACAAACAGTTTCACATCCCTGACACTAAAATCGCTGGTTTTGTCCTGTCAGATGACTCCAACTCGAACCCGAGATTTTACTCTGGGCTCCAAAGTACCAAAAGGCTGCGAATCAATCTGAGAATTCGACACGCCGTGTACCATCCCACCTACCTAAACACATTTGCTGATCTCGGAGCATTGTATCAACATGGATAACTGAAGTCAGCTTTAAAGAAATACGAGAATCCTATTCCTCTTATCAGTATTTACATTCAAAATAAATGCCTGAAATCAGACAATACTCTCATTTACTGTGCATCAGCCATCCACGTTTTTCAGCCGTCATCTCATTTTACATTGATTCTACAGCAAAATACTTCAGTGCACATGGGGAAATATAATGAGTTGGATTGTGAGATAATGATGATACTCTTCAAACTCTGAAGCGATAGCCTGCCTTCACGGTGAGAAATCTGAGACTCGGGCAGAGTCCACTGATCAGGGATCAGTCACAATCCAAACAGGATTCAGTGAGCACTTAAAAATATACCTCTCTCCCAATTCTTACCTTTCCTTTTGATGAAATGCACATAACCGTAACTTGAATTGTCTGAGGCAGCTTTTACTTCACATCAAAAATCCTCATGCTGGCTATGTCATCATCTGCGAGATCTTTATTCTCATACCACCTTATACACAATGCGCGCTATAAACAGAACAGAACCAGACCAATGTTGATCCCATAGCCATTCCAAATATTAGATTTCATAATGAGACATTGTGTTTGTGTATTGGCTAGGTATTAAATTTAACTTAATGAATATACACGCTTTTCTTTGAACAGGACCAGTTCAAGGCAGCAACAATTTACCCAGAGAGAAAATAGGAAAAAAGATCAGGCGATCGTTGGGGATCATTTTTGGAGACCCATTTTTCAACATGCGGCCCACCAGTGGGTCGCCACCCCCACTGTGAAAAATACTGGTCTAGGGGGCCTGGCCAGTAGCAAGGAGATCCCATCCCACCTCCACATCTGCCCCCCACCCCCTCCCATGAACACCCTCCCTGCGCCACGCCACACACCCTCCTTGCAACACACTCCGTGATTCCTACCTGTCACACTACGGGGTGCAGACCCTGGGTTGGCAGTGACACTCGGTCTGGTCCATGGGATAGAGGATGATGATAACCCGCTTTGCGATGAGCTCTGGTGCTCCGCATCATCTGCCAACATCTGACTCCTGCCCACGGTAGAACTTTCCACCGTCCACCAGAGTGATCTCTGCATGTGAGCTGGACATTCCATCACACGATCGCATCCAATCCCGGTGGGGGGAGAGTGGTGGGGGGTGGGGAGAACACCGGAGCGGTGAGTGCAGGCTGAACTGGGGCCCCTGGCCCATGCCTACGCTCAACATCTTCCCAGCCCATCCCTCACACCCTTCTCACAGGTCACTGAGGCAGGTTCTAACGTTGTGAACATGTG
This sequence comes from Scyliorhinus torazame, assembly GCF_047496885.1. Taxonomy (NCBI): domain Eukaryota; kingdom Metazoa; phylum Chordata; class Chondrichthyes; order Carcharhiniformes; family Scyliorhinidae; genus Scyliorhinus; species Scyliorhinus torazame. The sequence goes on along the minus strand of NC_092708.1, from coordinate 191,103,649 downwards.
TTTACTGTGAATAAGTGAACATATATATACAGGTTTGTGCCCTAGCTCCTAACGCTATCCTATGTGCTGCACCCATGGCAACTCTATCGTTCTGGCCTTATGGGCTCTCACACTACGCCTTGGTGGATCTCCAGGTGGTAGGTACATCAGGAGTGGAAGCGGCCTGCTGTGATTCTCGCCCTGTGACCTGGATCTCCTTTGCTGGCCGACGCCTGGGGCGACCAGGCCTGGGGGGGCCTGGCTGCTGCTCAGATGTCCCAGGTTTTGTAGTGCTGCCCTCTTCTGCCCACTGCCCATCGGATGCGCCGGCATGGCCGCATCACCTCCTCCTCCCTCGGGGTGTCTGATGGCCCTCGGGCACTCCGTGGGATGGAGATACAGCGGAGTAACCTGTTGGATCTCTTATTTTCTAATAAGAGTTGGGGTCCAGTGATAGGTTGAGATCAAGTTTATTGCAAAACTTGGTACCACCCCTTGTTTGCCCCCTATTGATTAACAAATTCTGAATTGTGACTTCTGATTGGCGCTCCATACCAACATTCACACTTGTATCTAACTTACTGGCTGTGTTTACATTGATACCTTGTCAGAGTTGTGGTCTGGATTCTGAAAAGCTGATGTGTGCTCACAGTATATTTTCCCACAGTTACAATATTTTAAATTGAGTTCCAATATTCTAAAAATTAAAAGAGAATGAATCAATAAAAGGAAGCAAGCAGAAAATAACACAGGGAACACATTCACAGATACCTTTGATGGTCCCTTTGTTTAGGAACAGCCTTCAGCACTAAGGCATCCCCCACCCCCGCCTCAGCTGAGACCTCAATCCTCCTTGGAGAAGTCGATGAACAGCTTCCACCTCCAGGCAAACCCATCGAACGAGCCTCTCAAGGTGGTCCACTCCGACTTCCGGGTGCGGCGATGACCAGCTGAGTCGCACGTTTCGGCAGCTCCCGGTGAAACGGACTTTTGGGCTCTTGATAGGAGCCCCAACGGCAATTTTGACGGCTAAAAACACTGTATGGTAAACCAGAAGGGAATCCCCCCTGGATACAGATGAAAAAAGGAGGAGAAAGTGGCCGGATTGAAGTGGATCCTTTAGAACAGCGGCAAGGAAGGCAAGCAAAAACCAAGATGGCGTCGGAAGGTGGCAGTTTAACATGGGGCCCTGAACAACAAGAGTTCTTGAAATGCTGTGTGGAAGAGCTCAAAAAGGAAATGAAGAAAGAGCTGTTGGCCCCGATACTACAGGCGATCGAAGGGCTAAAGGAGGAACAAAAGACCCAGGAGCGGGAGCTTCGGGTCGTGAAGGCAAAGGCAGCCGAGAATGAGGACGACATACAGGGCCTGGTGGTGAAGACGGAGACGCATGAGGAACATCAGAAACGATGTGTGGAAAGGTTGGAGGCACTGGAGAACAACGCAAGGAGGAACAACCTGAGGATTCTTGGTCTTCCTGAAGGTGTGGAGGGAGGGGACGTCGGGGCATATGTGAGCACGATGCTGCACTCGTTAATGGGAGCGGAGGCCCCGGCGGGTCCGTTGGAGGTGGAGGGAGCATACAGAGTGATGGCGCGAGGACCGAGAGCAGGAGAAATTCCCAGAGCCATAGTGGTGAGATTCCTCCGTTTTAAGGATAGAGAAATGGTCCTTAGATGGGCGAAGAAAACTCGGAGCAGTAAATGGGAGAACGCGGTGATCCGCGTTTATCAAGACTGGAGTGCGGAGGTGGCGAGAAGGAGGGCGAGCTTTAATCGGGCCAAGGCGGTGCTTCATAAAAAGAAGATAAAATTTGGAATGCTGCAACCGGCAAGACTGTGGGTCACATATCGAGGGAGGCACCACTACTTTGAGACGGCGGATGAAGCGTGGACTTTTATTGTGGAAGAAAAACTGGAATGAGCGGGTTATTAAAAAGAACGTTTGAACAAAGTGGTGGGGCGAATGTGGGGAGCAAAGAGGGGGGTTAAAAAGGGGGGAAAGAGGAGTTTTATGTACTAATCCTGCGATGTGGTAACTTTTCTCTCTTCCACAGGTGGTGATGGGGGGAGGAGGGGAGGTGGAGGAGATGGGGCGTTGGCCATTGGGGGCGGGGCCAAGGGAGAAGCGCGGGCTTGGTTCCCGCGCTATGATAATCATGGCGGGAATAGAGAAGCAGGAAGGAGGGGGCGTCGCACGGTGCGAGCCGAGGTCACGGGGGGAAGCCGAGGTCGGACAGAGTTTGCTGACTTCTGGGAGCAACATGGGGGGAGTAATTACGCTAGCGGGGGATCTAGCAGGGGGGGTGGGAGGGGGGAATTACTGGGTTGCTGCTGCTGGGGTGAGGGGGGAGCTGGTATGGGAGGGGATGGGCGGGGGGGCACCGCCTGGGGGAGATACAGCTGTGTGGGAACCGGGTGAGGAGCTGGAAAAAGGTGATGGCTAATCGACAAGGGGGGGGGGGGGGTAGGAAGCCCCCCAACCCGGCTGATCACGTGGAACGTGAGAGGGCTGAACGGGCCAATAAAGAGGGCACGGGTACTCGCACACCTTAAGAAACTTAAGGCAGATGGTGGTTATGTTACAGGAAACGCACCTGAAACTGATAGACCAGGTTAGGCTACGCAAAGGATGGGTGGGGCAGGTGTTCCATTCGGGGCTAGATGCGAAAAACAGGGGGGTGGCTATATTAGTGGGGAAGCGGGTAATGTTCGAGGCAAAGACTATAGTGGCAGATAACGGGGGCAGATACGTGATGGTGAGTGGCAAACTACAGGGGGAGACGGTGGTTTTGGTAAACGTATATGCCCCGAACTGGGATGATGCCAATTTTATGAGGCGGATGCTAGGACGCATTCCGGACCTAGAGATGGGAAAGCTGATAATGGGGGGAGATTTTAATACGGTGTTGGAACCAGGGCTGGATAGGTCGAAGTCCAGGACTGGAAGGAGGCCGGCAGCAGCCAAGGTACTTAAAGATTTTATGGAGCAGATGGGAGGTGTAGACCCGTGGAGATTTAGCAGACCTAGGAGTAAGGAGTTCTCGTTTTTCTCCTATGTCCATAAAGTCTACTCGCGAATCGACTTTTTTGTGCTGGGAAGGGTGTTGATCCCGAAGGTGAGGGGAACGGAGTATACGGCTATAGCCATTTCGGATCACGCTCCACACTGGGTAGACTTGGAGATAGGGGAGGAAACAGGAGGGCGCCCACCCTGGAGAATGGACATGGGACTAATGGCAGATGAGGGGATGTGTCTAAGGGTGAGGGGGTGCATTGAAAAGTACTTGGAACTCAATGATAATGGGGAGGTCCAGGTGGGAGTGGTCTGGGAGGCGTTGAAGGCGGTGGTTAGAGGGGAGCTGATATCAATAAGGGCACATAAAGGGAAGCAGGAGAGTAAGGAACGGGAGCGGTTGCTGCAAGAACTTTTGAGGGTGGACAGACAATATGCGGAAGCACCGGAGGAGGGACTGTACAGGGAAAGCAAAGGCTACATGTAGAATTTGACTTGCTGACTACGGGCACTGCAGAGGCACAATGGAGGAAGGCACAGGGTGTACAGTACCAATATGGGGAGAAGGCGAGCAGGTTGCTGGCACACCAATTGAGGAAAAGGGGAGCAGCGAGGGAAATAGGGGGAGTGAGGGATGAGGAAGGAGAGATGGAGCGGGGAGCGGAGAGAGTGAATGGAGTGTTCAAGACATTTTATAAAAAATTATATGAAGCTCAACCCCCGGATGGGAGGGAGAGAATGATGGGCTTCTTGGATCGGCTGGAATTTCCCAAGGTGGAAGAGCAGGAAAGGGTGGGACTGGGAGCACAGATCGAGGTAGAAGAAGTGGTGAAAGGAATTAGGAGCATGCAGGCGGGAAAGGCCCCGGGACCGGATGGATTCCCAGTCGAATTCTATAGAAAATATGTGGACTTGCTCGCCCCGGTATTGACGAGGACCTTTAATGAGGCAAAGGAAAGGGGACAACTGCCCCCGACTATGTCTGAAGCAACGATATCGCTTCTCTTAAAGAAGGAAAAGGACCCGCTACAATGCGGGTCCTATAGACCTAATTCCCTCCTAAATGTAGATGCCAAGATCCTGGCCAAGGTAATGGCAATGAGAATAGAGGAATGTGTCCCGGGGGTGGTCCACGAGGACCAAACTGGGTTTGTGAAGGGGAGACAGCTGAACACGAATATACGGAGGCTGTTAGGGGTAATGATGATGGCCCCACCAGAGGGGGAAACGGAGATAGTAGTGGCGATGGATGCCGAGAAAGCATTTGATAGAGTGGAGTGGGATTATTTGTGGGAGGTGTTGAGGAGATTTGGTTTATGGAGAGGGGTATGTTAGATGGGTGCAGCTGTTGTATAGGGCCCCGATGGCGAGCGTGGTCACGAATGGACGGGGATCTGCATATTTTCGGCTCCATAGAGGGACAAGGCAGGGATGCCCTCTGTCCCCATTATTGTTTGCACTGGCGATTGAGCCCCTGGCGATAGCGTTGAGGGGTTCCAAGAAGTGGAGGGGAGTACTTAGAGGAGGAGAAGAACACCGGGTATCTTTGTATGCGGACGATTTGCTACTATACGTGGCAGACCCGGCGGAGGGGATGCCAGAAATAATGCGGATACTTGGGGAGTTTGGGGATTTTTCAGGGTATAAATTGAACATGGGGAAAAGTGAGTTGTTTGTGGTGCATCCAGGGGAGCAGAGTAGAGAAATAGAGGACCTACCGTTGAGGAAGGTAACAGGGGACTTTCGTTACCTGGGGATCCAGATAGCGAAGAATTGGGGCACATTGCATAGGTTAAATTTAACGCGGTTGGTGGAACAAATGGGGAGGATTTTAAGAGATGGGGTATGGTATCCCTGTCACTGGCAGGGAGGGTGCAGGCGGTTAAGATGGTGGTCCTCCCGAGATTCCTCTTGGTGTTTCAGTGCCTCCCGGTGGTGATCACAAAGGCTTTTTTTAAAAGGATTGAAAAGAGCATCATGGGTTTTGTGTGGGCCGGGAAGACCCCGAGAGTGAGGAAGGGATTCTTACAGCGTAGCAGGGATGGTGGGGGGGGGGGGGGGCTGGCACTACCGAGCCTAAGTGAGTATTATTGGGCCGTTAATATTTCAATGGTGAGTAAGTGGATGGGAGAGGAGGAGGGAGCGGCGTGGAAGAGATTAGAGAGGGCGTCCTGTGGGGGGACTAGCCTACAGGCTATGGTGACAGCCCCATTGCCGTTCTCACCGAGGAACTACACCACAAGCCCGGTGGTGGTGGCTACACTGAAGATTTGGGGACAGTGGAGACGGCATAGGGGAAAGACTGGAGCCTTGGGGGGGTCCCCGATAAGAAACAACCATAGCTTTGCCCCGGGGGGAATGGATGGGGGGTATGGAATGTGGCAAAGAGCAGGAATAACGCAACTGAAAGATCAGTTTGTGGATGGGAAGTTCGCGAGTCTGGGAGCGCTGACCGAGAAATATGGGTTGCCCCAAGGGAATGCATTCAGGTATATGCAACTGAGGGCTTTTGCGAGGCAACAGGTGAGGGAATTCCCGCAGCTCCCGACACAAGAGGTGCAGGACAGAGTGATCTCAAAGACATGGATGGGGGATGGTAAGGTGTCAGATATATATAGGGAAATGAGGGACGAAGGGGAGACTATGGTAGATGAACTAAAAGGGAAATGTGAAGAAGAGCTGGGGGAGGAGATCGAGGAGGGGCTGTGGGCAGATGCCCTAAGCAGGGTAAACTCGTCGTCCTCGTGTGCCAGGCTAAGCCTGATTCAGTTTAAGGTATTACACAGGGCGCATATGACTGGAGCACGGCTCAGTAAATTTTTGGGGGTGGAGGATAGGTGTGCGAGGTGCTCGAGAAGCCCAGCGAATCATACCCATATGTTTTGGTCATGCCCGGCACTACAGGGGTTTTGGATGGGGGTGACAAAGGTGCTTTCAAAAGTAGTGGGGGTCCGGGTCGAACCAAGCTGGGGGTTGGCTATATTTGGGATTGCACAAGAGCCGGGAGTGCAGGAGGCGAGAGAGGCCGATGTTTTGGCCTTTGTGTCCCTAGTAGCCCGGCGCAGGATATTGTTAATGTGGAAAGAAGCCAAGCCCCCGGGGGTGGAGACCTGAATAAATGACATGGCAGGGTTTATAAAGCTAGAGCGGATTAAGTTCGTTCTCAGGGGGTCGGCTCAAGGGTTCACCAGGCGGTGGCAACCGTTCGTCGAATACCTCGCAGAAAGATAGATGGAATGGAAAAAAGAAGGCAGCAGCAGCAGCCCAGGAGGGAGGGGGGGGGGGGGGGGGGGGGGTGGAGGAGGAACCAGAAGGACTCGCAGGGTTGTTAATATATACTGTATAATATGTATAGGTCGTTGCGACAGATAATTATATATTGGACTGTTAAATTATATTTTTGGAGAGTGTTACTTGTGATAAGGCAGTTGCCAATTAGGGTTAGTTTTCATTTTTGTTATTTATTACTTATTCATTTTTTGTTTATAAAATAGGTCATTGTTATTTGTGTTGTTATAATATTGTGTAAAGGATGCACAATGTACTGTGTTGGTTGACCAAAAATTTTCAATAAAATATTTATTAAAAAAAAGATGGTCCACTCCGCCAGATCACTCAGCCACACCTTCGATTTCTGTCACTCCGAGTCCTGTCGCTCGAGCAAAATCTGTCTCCAGGCTACCATGGAGGCAAAAGCCAGGACATCGGCCTCTCTTGCCCCCTGGACTCCTGGAGTGGTGGCGGAGGCCACTACGTGTGGAGTAAAAGACCCCCGACATGGGTCCTTTAGACCCAGTTTGGTAAACTTAGCCCCTTTCTCTGTACCCCACCTGGTCGACTGATTACCATTTCATGTCTGTCTCGATGGATGTTCAGAAAATTTAATTTGTACAGGGAGACCAATAAATTTGGGAATAGTCCCAAATCTTAAATCCTCGATGACTGAACGACCATCCACTAGCAGGTCTTGGGCTAAGTTATTAGTGTCATTCTTTACTTCCTATGTAGATGTCTTTTCAACTTCTGAGTCACGTATAATAAGGTTCCAGCTTTCAAAGCGAGCTTCCAGGCACTCAAGGCTGGCAACGCTATTCAACGTTAATTGATCCACTTAACGAGGCCTCACAGGATTCGTGCCACAAATGAAGGCTTGCCAACCGATTCACTGGCACCGTGCTCACCAGCCCCCCGCTAACAAGGTTGAGCCGCACTTAGGCTGCACTTGCTCAGCCAACCCCAGCCAGCTCGCAACAATGGCCCGAGGAGACCGGTCCCAATTTTGTGGGGTGCAGGTCTGGCCAGGCTCCTAGATGCAGTGGAGGCCAGGAGGGATGTCCTGTTCCCCCCAGGGTCCTGGAGGGGCACCAGTGCTGTCTGGGATGAGGTGGTGGCAGCTGTGAACGCCGGGAGTGTGATCAGGAGGACCAGCCTCCAGTGTTGGGTCCAAAATCTCTGCCACAACGTTCAATATTTGTAAGGCATTGGGAGAGGGTGTTAGACTGACAAACAGCGGTGGATCCCACTCCGGGACCCTCCATAAGACGTCGGAGCAGAATTAGGCCACTTGGCCCATCAAGTTTGCTCCCCCATTCATTCACGGCTGATATTTTCTCATCCCCATTCTTCTGCCTTCTCCCCTTAACCCCTGATCTCCTTATTAATCAAGAACCTATCTATCTCGGTCTTAAAGACACTCAGTGATTTGGCCTCCGCAGCCTTCTGCGGCAAAGAGTTCCACAGATTCACCACCCTCTGGCTGAAGAAATTCCTCCTCATCTCTGTTTTAAAGGATCGTCCCTTTAATCTGAGATGGTGTCCTCGGCTTCTAGTTTTTCCTACAAGTGGAAACATCCTCTCCACGTCCACTCTATCCAGGCCTCGTAGTATCTTGTAAGTTTCAATAAGATCCCCTCTCATCCTTCTAAACTCCAACGAGTACAGACCCAGAGTCCTCAAACGTTCCTCTGGATCCTTTCCAAGGCCAGCACATCATTCCTTAGATATGGGGCCCAAAACTGCTCACAATACTCCAAATGGGGTCTGACCAGAGCCTTATACAGCCTCAGAAGTACATCCCTGGTCTTGTATTCTAGCCCTCTTGACATGAATGCTAACATTGCATTTGCCTTCTTAACTGCCGACTGAACCTGAACATTAACCTGAAGAGAATCGTGAACAAGGACTCCCAAGTCACTTGGTGCTTCTGTTTTCCGAAGCATTTCGCCATTTAGAAAATAGTCTGTGCCTAAATTCCTCCTTCCAAAATGCATAACCTCACACTTTTCCACATTGCATTTCATTTGCCACTTCATTGCCCACTCTGCTAGCTTGTCCAAGTCCTTCTGCAGCCCCCTTGCTTCCTCAATACTACCTGTCCCTCTGCATATCTTTGTATCATCTGCAAACTTGGCAACAGTGCCTTCAGTTCCTTCTTCCAGATCATTAATGTATATTGTGAAAAGTTGTGGTCCCAGCGCAGACCCCTGAGGCACACCATTAATCACCGGCTGCCATCCTGAAAAAGACCCCTTTATCCCCACTCTCTGCCTTCTGTCAGTCAGCCATGCCAGGATCTTACCCTGAACACCATGGGCTCTTAACTTATTTAACAGTCTCCTCTGCTGCACCTTGTCAAAGGCCTTTTGGAAATCTAAATAAATCACGTCCACTGAGTCTCCTTTGTCTAACTTCCTTGTTACCTCGTCAAAGAACTCTAACAGATTTGTTAGACACGACCTCCCTTTGACGAAGCCGTGCTGACTCAGTCCTATTTTACCATGCAGTTCCAAGTGCTTCGCGGTCTCATCTTTAATAACAGACTTTAAAATCTTACCAATGACCGAAGTCAGGCTAACCGGCCTATAATTTCCCATCTTCTGCCTCCCTCCCTTCTTCAACAGCGGTGTTACATTAGCCACCTTCCAGTCCTCTGGGACCCTTCCTGCCTCCAGTGATTCCTAAAAGATCATCACTAATGCCTCCACAATTTCCTCAGCTGTCTTTTTAGGGTCCTGGGGTGTAGTCCATCCGGTCCAGGTGACTTATCCACCTTCAGACCTTTCAGTTTCCCCAGAACATTCTCCTTACTGCACTCACCTCAGCCCCATGGTTCTCCTGGAACGCTGGCATCCCACTGGTGTCTTCCACCGTGAAGACTGATGCAAAGTAACTGTTCAGTTTGTCTGCCATTCCTTCACTGATTGCCCCCACTCCCCCCTGCAACCTGGAAATGTACTGCCCATGCACACCCGCCCACAGGTCCCAGACCCCTCACCGGATCCCAGACCCTGTACCCCGGACACCCGCTCATAATGTCACCTGGACCGTCCCCTCCCCGTGGCACTCACCCATCCTCCGGCCGTGGACATGTCCCCAGAGCTCTATCCCATCCCCTGGGTGTTCAGATGTTGGCTGCTGCATGTGTGGTTCAGGCATCAAGGTGTGATTGGGAGGCTAGGCAATAACCCCCACATGCTACATGGCCCGCCCACCCACGGGAATCCACTTGGGTTGCGTGAAGTGCTCACTTAACCACAATTGCCAATTCCCTATTAGTACTAGCCTTCAGCTGCACGGCCAGAGTCCTTGGCAGTCGGTGGGGGTTACGGGTGGTTGGTGGAACAGCTGGGGAGGGACAAGGGTTGCCACCGGAATGGATACACACAATCCAAGGGTTGGCATGGTGGTGCCGCAAGCAGTTGCTCCCTGGCTGCCCTTCCCCCCCCCTCCAGCATCTCCTCCCCACCCCCTATGGTGGCCCAGCCCTGCGGAGGGCCCCCCCAACTGACGGTCCCCCATTCCCCGCCGAGCCAGGGGGCAACTGCTTGCGGCACCACCATGCCAACCCTTGGATTGTGTGTATCCATTCCGGTGGGATGGCAAGCCCACTGTCCCCGGGCACTTTGCCTGTGAGCAAAGATGGCTACTCACCTCCTCGGCTCCCCACAAAAGCCCTTCTGCCAGGTTCACGTTTTTCAAAAGGAGGATTAATCAGCGCCAAAATGAGCACCTCTGGGGAGGCCGATAATTGACGGGAGGCCGTTGGATATGGGGTGGCTCTCATTAATTGTTTGGAGATGGGACTTTTTAAAAAAAATGTGTTTATTCAAATTTTCCAACAAAATTTTTAACAAACCCCCCCCCACCCACAAGCAAAAAGAAAGAAACACAAACACAACAGTCAAAAATTATACAAAACTTTTACATTGGGTTTCCCCGTATACAGTAACCCCCCCATATGACATTCAAAGGTACCCGTAGGGAAGCTCCCCCTACCCACCCAAATTCCCCCCCCCCCCGAAAGAGATCCCCCCTCACCCCCCACCACCCTTGGGTTGCTGCTGCTGCTGACCTCCTCCTAACGCTCCGTGAGATAGTCTAGGAATGGTTGCCACAGTCTGAAGAACCCCTGCGCAGACCCTCGTAAGGCAAACTTTATCCTCACCAGCTTGATGAACTCAGCCATGTCATTTATCCAGGCTTCCACACTGGGGGGCTTCGCGTCCTTCCATAGTAGCAAGATCCTCCGCCGGGCTACCAGGGACGCAAAGGTCAGGATGCCCGCCTCTTTCGCCTCCTGCACTCCCGGCTCGTCCGTTACCCCAAATAGTGCCAACCCCCAACTCGGCTTGACCTGGACTTTCACCACCTTGGACATAATCCTCGCAAAACCCCTCCAAAACCCCTCCAGTGCTTGGCACGACCAGGACGTGATTTGCCGGGCTTCCCGAGCACCTCTCACACCTATCCTCCACCCCAAAGAACCTACTCAACTTCGCCCCTTTCATATGCGCTCTGTGAATAACCTTGAACTGTATTAGGCTGAGCCTGGCGCAAGAGGACGAAGAATTAACCCTACTCAGGGCATCAGCCCACAGACCCTCATCTATCTCCTCCCCAAGCTCCTCCTCCCACTTGCCCTTTAACTCCTCCACCGAGGCCTCCTCCTCTTCTTTCAGCTCCTAGTAGATCGCCGAAACCCTGCCTTACCGTAGAATTTACAGTGCAGAAGGAGGCCATTCGGCCCATCGAGTCTGCACCGGCTCTTGCAAAGAGTACCCTACCCAAGGTCAACACCTCCACCCTATCCCCATAACCCAGTAACTCCACCCAACATTCAGGGCAATTTTGGACACTAAGGGCAATTATCACGGCCAATCCACCTAACCTGCACATCTTTGGACTGTGGGAGGAAACCGGAGCACCCGGAGGAAACCCATGCACACACGGGGAGGATGTGCAGATTCCGCACAGACAGTGACCCAAGCCGGAATCGAACCTGGGACCCTGGAGCAGTGAAGCAATTGTGCTATCCACAATGCTACCATGCTCCAACCCATACACCCGAAATCACCCTGTCCTGAGTCCCCTGTGCCGGGAGCAGCGGGAATTCCCTCACCTGCCGCCTCACAAATGCCCTCACTTGGATATACCTGAAAGCATTTCCCGGGGGTAGCCCAAACTTCTCCTCCAGCGCCCCCAGGCTCGCAAACGTCCCATCTATAAACAGGTCCCCCATTCTTCTGATCCCTGCCCGATGCCATCTCCGAAATCCCCCATCCATCCTTCCCAGGACGAACCGATGGTTCTCCCGAATCGGGGACCAAACCGAGGCCCCCACCTCGCCCTTGTGTCGTCTCCACTGCCCCCAGATCTTTAACGTCGCCGCCACCACCGGACTCGTGGTGTACCTTGTTGGCGAGAGCGGCAGCGGTGCCGTCGCCAGCGCCCTCAGGCTCGTGCCCACACAGGACGCCATCTCCAACCTCTTCCACACCGCCCCCTCTCCCTCCATTACCCACTTATGGATCATCGCCACATTGGCTGCCCAATAATAGTCGCACAAATTTGGCAGCGCCAACCCTCCCTGTCCCTACTACGCTCTAGAAACACCCTCTTTACCCTCGGGGTCTTATTTGCCCACACAATCCCATGATACTCCTACCTACCCGTTTAAAAAAGGCCTTGGGAATCATAATGGGAAGGCACTGGAACACAAAGAGAAACCTCGGGAGGACCTTCATTTTAACCGACTGCACCCTACCCGCCAGTAAGAGTGGCAGCACATCCCATCTTTTGAAATCCTCCTCCATCTGCTCCACCAACCGCGTCAAATTAAGTTTGTGCAGGGCCCCCCAACTCCCAGCCACCTGGATCCCTAAGTACCGAAAGCTCCTTTCCGCCCTTTTCAACGGCAGGTCGTCTATCCCCCTTCCCTGGTCCCCTGGATGCACCACAAAGAGCTCACTTTTCCCTACATTAAGCTTATACCCCGAGAAGTCCCCAAACTCCCTTAGGATCCGCATGACCTCCGCCATCCCCTCTACTGGGTCTGCCACATACAGCAACAGGTCGTCCGCATACAGCGACACCCGATGTTCCTCTCCCCCTCGGACCAGTCCCCTCCATTTCCTGGACTTCCTTAGTGCCATAGCCAGAGGCTCTGTTGCCAATGCAAACAGCAAGGGGGACAGGGGGCACCCCTGCCTCGTCCCTCGGTACAGCCGAAAGTATTCCGACCTCCGCCAATTCGTAGCCACACTCGCCATCGGGGCTCTATATAGCAATCTGACCCAGCCGATGAACCCCTCCCCATGCCCAAACCTCCGCAACACTTCCCAAAGATACTCCCACTCCACCTGGTGGAAGGCCTTCTCCGCGTCCATAGCTGCCACTGCCTCCGCTTCCCCCTCCACCGAGGGCATCATAATCACATTGAGGAGCCTCCGCACATTAGTGTTTAGCTGCCTGCCCTTTACAAACCCCGTCTGGTCCTCATGAATCACCCCCGGGACACAGTCCTCAAATCTCGTAGCCAGCACTTTTGCCAGCAACTTAGCATCCACATTGAGGAGCGAGATCGGTCTATACGACCCACACTGCAGTGGGTCCTTGTCCCGCTTCAGGATCAGAGAGATCAGCGCCCCGGACATTGTCGGGGGCAAGGTCCCCCCATCCCTTGCCTCATTGAAAGTCCTCACTAGCAACGGGCCTAGCAGGTCCACGTATTTCCTGTAAAACTCAACCGGGAACCCACCTGGCCCCGGGGCCTTCCCCGCCTGCATGCTCCCCAATCCTTTAACCAGCTCCTCCAGCCCAATTGGCGCCCCTAAACCAGCCACCTCCTGCTCCTCCACCCTCGGGAACCTCAGCTGATCCAAAAATTGTCACATCCCCTCTTCCCCCGCTGGGGGCTCAGATCTGTACAGATCCCCAAAGAAGTCCCTAAATACCTCATTTATTCTCACCGCACTCCGCACCGTATTCCCCCCTCTATCCCTAACTCCACCAATCTCCCTCGCTGCCTCCCTCTTACGAAGCTGATGTGCCAGCATCCGCCTCGCCTTCTCCCCGTACTCATACGTTGCCCCCTGCGCTTTCCTCCACTGTGCCTCTGCTTTCCCTGTGGTCAACAGGTCGAACTCCGTCTGGAGGTTCCGTCGCTCCCTGAGTAGTCCCTCCTTGGGGGCCTCTACATATCTCCTGTCCACCCTTAAGATCTCCCCCACCAACCTCTCCCTCTTCCTGCTCTCACACTTCTCCCTGTGGGCCCTGATGGAGATTAACTCTCCCCTACCGCCTTCAGCGCCTCCCAGACTACCCCCACCTGCACCTCCCCATTGTCATTGGCCTCCAAATATCTTTCAATGCACCCCCGCACCTGCCCGCACACCTCCTCATCCGCCAACAGTCCCACATCAAGGCGCCACAGCGGGCGCTGGTCCATCTCCTCCCCCAACTCCAGCTCCACCCAGTGCGGGGCGTGGTCCGAGATGGCTGTAGCCGAATACTCCGTTCCCTCCACTTTCGGGATTAGCGCCCGACTCAAAATAAAAAAAGCTATCCGGGAGTAGGCTCTGTCGATGTGGGAAATGAATGAAAATTCCCTGGCCTGGGGCCTGACAAACCTCCATGGATCCACTCCCCCCATCTGGTCCATAAACCCCCTAAGCTCCTTGACTGCAGCCGGCCTCTTACCCGTCCTGGACCTAGACCGGTCCAGTGCTGGGTCCAGCACCGTGTTGATGTCCCCCCCCATTATCAAGCTTCCTGTCTCCAGGTCCGGAATCCGACCCAGCATGCGTTTCATAAATCCGGCATCATCCCAGTTCGGGGCATATACGTTAACCAGTACCACCCGCACCCCCTGCAATCTACCGCTCACCATCACATATCGACCTCCATTGTCCACTACAATATTCATTGCCTCAAACGACACCTGCTTCCCCACCAGTATTGCAACCCCTCTGTTCTTCGCATCCAACCCTGAATGAAAGACCTGTCCAACCCATCCCTTTCTCAGCCTAAACTGATCTGCCACCTTCAAATGTGTCTCCTGGAGCATAACCACGTCTGCCTTCAGTCCCTGCAAGTGTGCGAACACCCGGGCCCTCTTGACTGGCCCATTCAGGCCCCTCACATTCCAAGTTATCAGCCGGATTGGGGGGCTGGGCAGTCAGCGTGCGCTCCTCTCCAGCACCGCCCATCCTGCCCCGGCCCCCACCCCCGTCCTTTCCTGAGTCGGCCCCGCCCCCTCTGGCGCAGCCTTTTGCGGCCTTAACCCAATTCCCCATCCCCGGGCCTCCACTCCCCCTCTTCCTTCGTGGGGGTCTGCCCCTCAAACACCGATGCCCACACTCTCCCACATTCTCCCCATCAAATCCCTTCACCCATCCCCATCCAGCACCCAAACCAGAGGAACATTCCCTAAACGTAATAAACACTATATACACAGGAAACATCCCCCCACGACAACCCCTCAATTTGAGTCCAACTTTTCAGTCCGTATAAAGCTCCATGCCTCATCAGGCGTTTCGAAATAGTGGTGCCGATCCTGGAACATGACCCACAATCGCGCTGGCTGCAGCATCCCGAACTTCACCCCCTTCCGATGGAGCACTGCCTTAGCCCGATTGAAACCAGCTCTCTTCTTAGCCACCTCTGTACTCCAGTCCTGGTAGATTCGGATCTCCGTGTTCTCCCACCTGCTGCTCTGCTCTTTCTTGGCCATCTCAGGACACACTCTCTGTCCATAAAGCGGTGAAACCTCACCACTACAACCCTTGGTGGCTCGTTGGCCTTGGGTCTCCTTGCTAGGACCCGGTGAGCTCCATCTAGCTCCAGAGGCCACGGGAAGGCCCCCGCGCCCATCAGCGAATTGAACATCGTGCTCACATATGCCCCAGCATCGGGCCCCTCCACTCCTTCTGGGAGACCCAGAATCCGAAGATTCTTCCTCCTCGACCTATTCTCCAGGTCCTCAAATCTTTCCGCCCACCTCTTGTGCAGCGCCTCGACCTTCACCGCCAGGCCCAAGATCTCATCCTCGTTCTCCGAGGCTTTTTGCCACACCTCCCGGATTGCCAATCCTTGGGCCTTCTGGGTCTCCACTAGCTTCTCAATCGCTGCCTTCATTGGGGAAATGCGCCAGCATTTCGGTTTTCAGCTCCTCAAAGCAGCGTTTAAGAAACTCCTGCTGCTCCTGCGACCACTGCGCCCACACTGCTTGGTCTCCACCCGCCGCCATCTTGTTTTTTCTCCCTCTCACTTTTCGCTGCTCCAAGATCACTTTTTTCACCGCTCCACTCCTGGTCCAATCCATATAATGTCGGGGGAACCCTGCTGTCACCTTCCCACACAGGAAGCCGTTGAACAATTGCCGTTGGGGCCCCTCTAGAGAGCCCAAGGTCTGTTCCCGGCGGGAGCTGCGGAAAGTGCGACCTACCTAGGCATAGCCGCAACCGGAAGTCTGGAAATGGGACTTAAGCCCTTACTTGTTCCTATCCAAATAATTTACCCCGTCCCTTCAATTGTGCTCATTTTAACAAGGAATCAGTGTGTTTGATTCAACCCAATTAGTTTAAAGTCAGTTTCTGTATGGAATATGTGTCAGCACCTTGATGACTGAATGAGCTGTTGACTCCTTTGACCATTTCCTGCCATGCCGTTTGTCAAGTAGTGTGCATGCATGGGACCTGCTCTTCAATACACAATGGCAAGGAGTTTCAAACCCTTGTTTATGTGATTTTTAAAAATTGTCTTCCTTTTAAATGTTAGTTTTTTATGCTCCCTCATCATCGTCATTCTCGTTACCCATCAATAGATCCCATTTTTAATTTCTTCCCGCCTTGTTCAACTATCGCCTATCCTGTTCTTGGCCCTTCGTTCACTCCGCCGTCCTACCCCACTCACTTCTTCAACTCCAATCTGCCTCAATGTTCATATATCCCACTTGGTTGTTCCTCTCGTCCTGAACTACTGTAACCCACCCATTTAAGTAATAGACACTCCCCTTGAGCCCTTGCGAAATCTGGGATCATTTTCAATCTTCCCATGTTCAGAATCTGCACTTACGGGTGTTCTATATGGATTTCCTATATTGGATTGGATTTGTTTGTTGTCACGTGTACTGAGGTACAGTGAAAAGGATTTTTCTGCGAGCAGCTCAACAGATCATTAAGTACATGGGAAGAAAAGGAAATTAAAAAATATATATAATAGGGCAACACAGGGTACACAATGTAACTGGATAACACTGGCATCAGGTGAAGCATACAGGGGTGCAGTGTTAATGAAGTCAGTCCTTAAGAGGGTCGTTTCGGAGTCTGATAGCAGCGGGGAAGAAGCTGTTTTTGAGTCTGTTCGTGCATGTTCTCAGACTTCTATATCTCCTGCCCGATGGAAGAAGTTGGAAGAGTGAGTAAGCCGGGTGGGAGGGGTCTTTAATTATACTGCCCGCTTTCCCCAGGCAGTGGGAGGCGTAGATGGAGTCAATGGATGGGAGGCAGGTTTGTGTGATGGACTGGGCTGTGTTCACGACTCTCTGAAGTTTCTTGCAGTTTTGGGCCGAGTAGTTGCCATACCAGGCTGTGATGCAGCCAGATAGGATGCTTTCTATGGTGCATCTGTAAAAGTTGGTAAGAGTTAATGTGGACATGCCGAATTTCCTTAGTTTCCTGAGGAAGTATAGGTGCTGTTGTGCTTTATTGGTGGTAGCGTCGACATGGGCGGACCAGGACAGATTTTTGGAGATGTGCACCCCTAAGAATTTGAAACTGCTAACCATCTCTACCTCGGCCCCGTTGATGCTGACAGGGGTGTGTACAGTACTTTGCTTCCTGTAGTCAATGACCAGCTCTTTAGTTTTGCTGGCATTGAGGGAGAGATTGTTGTCGCTGCACCACTCCACTAGGTTCTCTATCTCCCGCCTATATTCTGACTCGTCGTTATTCGAGATCCGGCCCACTATGGTCATATCGTCAGCAAACCTGTAGATGGAGTTGGAACCAAATTTTGCCACGCAGCCGTGTGTGTACAGGAAGTATAGTAGGGGGCTAAGTACGCAGCCTTGCGGGGTCCCTGTATTGAGAACTAGGTGTTGTTGTTTATCCAACAGCACCTGCTGATTGCCTGTTGGAGCAACAGACTGCAGGTCACTTATAATCACCATATTGTTGGGTCAGTACAGCAATGCAGTAATTCCCATTATTATGCTCATGTATGTGGAAGGAGGCATGTCACATCTAGCAACCCTATTGCTGATGCTGTTGCTAGGACTTGTCTGAGAATGGTGAATGTGACCTCACGCTTCTCCATCTATTCTGTCTCTTACTGAATGCCTGCCCTCCTTCCACTGGATTTTACATCAGGCTGACTATTGCTGCAAAATTGAAAGTCTTACAAAGGAGGCAGCACAGTGTTTAACACTGCCGCCTCACAGCGCCAGGGACCCAGGCTCCACTCCAGCCTTGGGTGACTGTGGGGAGCTTGCACTCTCTCCCACCGCCTGTATGGTTCTCCTCCCACAGCCCAAAGGTGTGCAGCGTAGGGGCGGCATATGGCGCAGTGGTTAGCACTGAGACTGTGGCGCTGAGGACCCGGGTTCGAATCCCGGCCCTGGGTCACTGTCCGTGTGGAGTTTGCACATTCTCCCCGTGTCTGCGCGGGTTTCACCCCCACAACCTAAAGATGTGCAGGGTAGGTGGATTGGCCACGCTAAATTGCCCCTGAATTGGGGAAAAAAATAATTAGGTATTATAAATTTATTTTAAAAAAGATGTGCAGGGTAGGTGTGTTGGCCATGATCAATTGCTCTGTAGTGTACAAGGATGTGTAAGTTAGGGAAAGAGCTGGAAAGTGGGCCTGGGTAGGGTGCTCTTTCAGAAGGTCGATGCTGACCCGAAAGCACTGCACTGTTGTGATTCTATGATGCTACGATTCTATGAAATTATTTCTCAAATTCTTGAAGCTACTGCAAATCTTGTTCCACTTGCAATTGCTGTACAGCACAAAAGATCCATTCTGCTTGGGGCAAGATGGGTTAATTAATCGGAACATATCTGATAATTAGAACTTAAAATTTGTAATTCCCAATTCCTGTATAAATATAAATACATCTTCAGCTGATAACAGGCAAGGGTTAATTCTCTGCTAGATTGAAAAAGGGGTGGAGTAAGAAAGAGGTGGAGTAAAGGTTTTCAACTGAACGTCATTGCATCACCACCTCTCTTTGTTTCGACGTAACAAGAAACATGATCGGGGGATCCCTTTTCTTTAATAATCTTTACTTTACCGCTTTTTTCTTTCGATCTCAGAATTTTTTTCTGTTTTTCTTCTTGTGTCAGTTATGTCAGGGATAATTCTGTTTTGAACCTGACAAGACATTTATCACAAGATCAACCCAACACAGGATTGGCCATAATCATTTTTCATATCCCAATAAAATTCCAATAAATCCTATTGAATTAAAATGATCTCACTCTTACACGTGTGAATTTATATCTGGATTAAAATTCCCACATGTTGATCACAAATATCCTGGAATCATGCCTCTGGTCAGAAAAGTATGACTCCAGGTTTTGTTAGCTATTTGACTTATATCACTTAAACTAGGATCTCAAAGATTACAATTCCAACAGAAAACAGCAACACTTGAAACAGGCACACATGAATATCATTCACACACAAGCAGCGAAACATATTGAGTGCTGTAAAACAACAATAAGCAAAATGAATTACATCAGTGTCCTTGTGTTTCTGTTGTAAAGTTCCAAGGGTGTCTGTAATTAAAAATTCCAGACAAGGTTAATTCCGCAGAAAGATAAACCTTAATGATATGGTGGTGTAGGAGGGTTGTGGGGGTGGGGGTGGTGGTGATGGGAGTATGGGGGGGGGGGGGTGGTGGAGGAGGTGACACAAGTGACATGGAGAACTTAAATTCAATGGGGTCTCACTTGCTCGCCCAATGCCGACCTCCGCCTCGGTGACTGCCCTCTCTCCGGGGAGAGAGAGAAGGCGTGCGGACAGTGTCCAGCGCCGCCACACTTGGGCAAGATCCATGACGCTGGCCAGGGAGCTTCCGCCAGGGCTGGGAGGTGTGGTGAGGGTGGCCAGGAGTGTGGCGTGGGTGGGTACGCGGTCCAGCATGGTCGGCACCATCTTTTTGGGCGCAATTGGTGCGTGTGTTGGGGGTTTAGGTGTAGTGTGGCTGCAGCCTGTCAGCCCTGCGCACGTGCAGCATGGACTCGACAATTCTCCAACCATTGCCCGCACGTTCCGCCGGTGTTTCACGCAGTGCCGGTGCTAGCCCCTCACCGTTGGCGGAATCAGTGCGGGTTTCACGCCAATCTTTCCGTCGTGACACACCACGGATCCTCTGTTAGCGTCAACACTTAGACGCAGGAATGGAGAATCCAGCCCGAGGTGTATAAAGGGCAGACGATCCAATCCTGCTAGTTTTCTGTCCACACCCTCCCTCCGACAGCCCGCTGAGGTTGAAAGTTATCTCCCCACCCCAGTGTGTTCAGATGTGGGTCCGTTCCACAGGTCTTTCAGTCACATCTCTGTCATGAGGGGTCACAGTCCAGCGCCAACATCCTTTAGCTCATTTGGCAGAATAGTTCTTAAATTTGAAGATGGTCATCGAATGACATGGTGACCAGTTTTCTCTTGCATTTTCTGTCCCCAGTTGTTCAAGTCTCTTGGACTCTCTGAGGGTGAAAACTGTCAGATTGTTCGGAATAAATATAAAGTGGATGGTATCACCTTCTCAGAGTCCCCCACCAGATGGCATCCTAGGTAAAGAGTGTGATTGGAGGTCTGTACTGATCGCCGGGTTTGTATACTTTCGTTCCCAAAGTCCTTGGACTTGGTTGTTGAGGTATTTTGATAACCCTGCATATTCAATCAAGGCTGCAAGAATGAGATTAATAAAAGAAAGAAAAATGGGAATAAAATGGTGCTATGACTGACTGGTAATACAGGACAAGTCAGATCCCAGAGTGAAACCTTGTTTGATAGGTCCGAACCTTTTTTTGAAACCGTGGAGGAAAGGTACTGAATAAACACGGAGCACTGCCTCACAGCGCCAGGGACCTGGGTTCAATTCCAGACTTGTAATAATCTTTATTTTTATTGTCACAAGTAGGCTTACATCAACACTGCAATGAAGTTACCGTGAAAATCCCCTAGTCACCACACCTCGGCGCCTGTTCGGGTACACAGAGGGAGAAGTCAGAATGTTTAATTCACCGAACACCATCTTTTTGGGCGCAATTGGTGCGTGTGTTGGGGGTTTAGGTGTACGTGGGGGACTCTTTAGGGACTTGTGGGAGGAAACCGGAGCACGCGGAGGAAACCCACGCAGACACGGGGAGAACGTGCAGACGCCACACAGACAGTGACCCAAGCTGGGAACTGAACTTGGATCCCTGGCGCTGTGAAGCAACAGTGCTAACCACTGTGCTACCGTGCGGTGACTTGTAGTTCTCCCCGTGTCTGCGTGGGTTTCCTCCGGGTGCTCCGGTTTTGTCCCACAGTCCAAAGATGTGTTGGTTAGGTGGATTGGCCATTCTAAATTGCCCCTTAGTGTCCAGAGATGTGTAGGTTAGGTGGGGTTATGGGGATAGGGTGGGGGATTGGGACTAGGTGGCGTGCTCTTTCACACATTCGGTGCAGACCCAATGGCTCCTTCTGCAATGTATGGATTCTATGGAAATACACAGGAGTCTATTCTGAACATTTCTTGCAAAGAAAATAACATTTATTAAACAAGGAAAAATGAATGAAATTACACCAGCCTGAATGATTCAAAAGATCTCAATGTAAATTATTCAAACTCTTACCATTTATATTACCCCAGTAATACCCTTACAGGCACAAACCCCCAGAGAAGATTTACCACAATCTCACCACCAAGGATTCTTGCTTGTGTTGACCCAGTTGCAAATGTTTTTTTCCCAGTTTATTTTGCAGTATTCACCAGATGCTTTCCCCCCAGTTCGTATCTCTCCTAAAGACACCCAAAACAATACTCTGTGCTCACTATTACTTCAATTGCAGAGCAAACACATAGGGATTCTCTGTAGCCCGACATCAAAATTGTGTTCCGCGATCAGGTGGAGAATGGATTTTCGCTCCGAAATCAGGGCCGGACCGGTTTGGCGGTGGTCTGCCATGTTCCTCCCCTTCCAAACTGGCATCATTGTGTAGTGCGCCGCGTGCCTGTTCAATGCTGCTGGCGCGTCACCGGCCCGCCCACCCGCGATGCTCCGCCCCCGATGGACCGAGTTCACTACGGCGCGGGACACATGTGATCCCAACTGTGCAGGAAGCCGGCGTGAAGGCTGCAGAGTGCGTCCAGCGTTGCCATACTCGTGGGAACCATGCCGTTGGCTGGGGGGGGGGGGGGGCATCTGCAAAGTCTGGGGGGAACTGGTGGGGGTGGTCAATGGGGAGGCCAGGGGGTGGTCAGGAGTCGCTTGAACACTACTACTAGGCAACAATCAAATTTTTTGCCACTTTTCTGCGAAATGTCTAACCATTTTAACCCCTAACTATAACTTCATTAAAATATATTTAGTTTTGTTCATTCATGGGATGTGGTGCCTCTGGTTAGGCCAGCATTTAGTGCCTATCAATAATTGCCCTTCAGAAGGTGGTGAGCTGCCTTCTTGAATCGCTGCAGTCGCTGAGGGGTAGGTAAACCCATGGTGCTGTTATGGAGGGTGTTCTTGGATTTTGACCCAGCGACAGAGAAGGAACGGTGATATATTTCCAAGTCAGCGTGGTGAGTGACTTGGAGCGGAACCTCTAGGTGGTGGTGTTCCCAGATATATGTTGCTCTTGTCCTCCAAATGGTAGTGGTCGTGGGTTTGGAAGGTGCTGTCTAAGGAGTTCCTGCAGTGCATCTTGTAGATGGTACACACCGCTGCCATCCATTGTGCATCGGTGGTGGAGGGAATAAATGTTTGTGGAAGGGGTACCAATCAATTTGCCCTGGTGTTAACATTTCAGGAAGAGAATCCCAAAGAGTTCCCTCCAGGTCTCCAGGAATTAAACACTCACAAGCTGGATAAAGAGGAAAAGGGTGATTGAATCCATTTTCCTGAAGACACCTTCAGCAGAGGTGTTGCTCTGCTGCTGGATTTTTAAAACTGAAAGCAAGATGAATCCTTGTGGCTGTGCAGAACATTCCAGAATGGTCAGCACCAATCAGCATTGAGTATCAGCAATGTTAGCCTGCTCATTCATCGCCAGCCAAGTCCATCCAAATGTGTGATCACTGATACCAGACCACAACGTCACATCCTGCTTTGTCTTAGTGGCATTGGTCAATCCTCAGTTTACCAGCCATTCAAATTAACCGTGAAGTCCATCTTAAAGGCATGGACACATTAATTGTCCATGTAAAAAAATTTAAATAGCCAAAGAACAGAAATTAAAAGGAAGAAAAACAAGGGTCAGACAGCGATTAACAGGAAAATTGTTACACTGGATGCTGTCAAACGTCTTGAGTGTTGCTGGAGCTGTAATCATCCAAGCAAGAAGACAATTTTCCATCACACTACGGATTTTGCATTGTAGATGCAACAGGCTTTGGAGGCTTATGAGATAAGTGACCCGTCCCTGGATTCCTGCTCTTAGAAGTTCTCTTAGAGCCACAGTATTTATATCACTGGGCCAGTTATGTTTCTCACAATAGTAACCTCCAGGATGTTCATGGTGGGGCTTTCAGCAAGTGAGTACCATTGTGTCAAGGCTGCGATGGTTAGATCCTCTACTATTGGAGATGGTCATCTGTTGGTCGCTGTAATTAAAATTCCTCAAAGGAATGTGAGACACACCAGAGTTTAAGACCCCAGGGTTTAGTGTGTGAGACACCAGAGCTAAGTGTGCGAGACCCCAGGGTTTAGTGCGTGAGACACCACGTGCGTAATGATGTCACAATCATGATGTGTTCAAGGTGTGGAACCTCCCACTTCCAAAAACATTCCCCTGCCAGAGGAAAACAATGCTCCCAATGTGGCAAATTAAACCATTTTGCTACACAGTGCAGCTCCTCACTCACATTTAAATCTGCTAAACAGGCTTCAAGACAGATTAATGTATGTAGTGTTGAATCCAAAGAAATTGAATTAGAAGAAAACTTTTCAACTGACACAGATAGCTACTCACTGGAAAATACATTCTTTGTTGGGATAATAGAGAAATGTGAAGAATCCACTGAAGTAACAAAACACCCTCAACTAATTAATTCTATAAATTCGGACATTGAATGGAAAAGTTGTAAAAGTTGATAACTGTCCAATTCAATGTAATTGGATACTGGCACTTCAGCTAACTTGCTTTCAAAGCTGGATCTCAACAAGCTGAAACACTCACCTGAGATACTTCCAGCAGCCTGTAGACTGAAGGACTACAATGGCAATTCAATTTCCATTGGATCTTGTTATTTAAAAGTTTCCAACAAGAATGTAGTGACATCACTAAGTCAGATAAATCATCACTTTTGGGTGCACAAGTCTGCAAGGAGTTACACCTAATACAGTGAATTTATACTGCAACTTCATCTCAACCCATACTGAATGATGATATCCAAAGCATTTTAAATCAATATCCAGATGTATTTAAAGGCATGGATACACTTCCATTCAAGTATAAGATCTTATTAAGGACGGATGCCAAACCTGTGGTACATTCTCCGAGGAGAATTCCTGCTCCACTAAGAGAAAGATTGAAGCTGGAATTAGAGCAACATCACAACCAAGGGATTATTTCTAGAGCCACTAAACCGACTGACTGGGTCAGTTCGATGGTTTGTGTGAAGAAACCGTCAGGAGATCCACGCATCTGTATTGATCCCAAGGAACTCAACAAAAACATCATGCGGGAACACTATCCCATTCCAAAATGAGAGATCACCAGCGAGATGGCAAATCATAGATTATCATAGAATTTACAGTGCAGAAGGAGGCCATTCGGCCCATCGAGTTTGCACCGGCTCTTGGAAAGAGCACCCTACCCAAGGTCAACACCTCCACCCCATCCCCATAACCCAGTAACCCCACCCAACACTAAGGGCAATTTTGGACACTAAGGGCAATTTATCATGGCCAATCCACCTAACCTGCACATCTTTGGACTGTGGGAGGAAACCGGAGCACCCGGAGGAAACCCACGCACACACGGGGAGAACGTGTAAACTCTGCACAGACAGTGACCCAAGCCGGAATCGAACCTGGGACCCTGGAGCTGTGAAGCAATTGTGCTATCCACAATGCTACCGTGCTGCCCATGCATCTTCACAAAATTAGATGCATCGCAAGGTTTCTTGAGACTTTATGCGGCTCGATGACTCAAGCAGACAACTCTACACTTTTAATACACCTTTTGGAAGATTTTGTTTTCGTATGCCATTCAGAATAATCTCTGCATCTGAAATAATCCACCGCATCATGGAACAGATGACGGAAGGAATAGAAGGTGTTATCATCTGGTCATCAACAAAAGAAGAACATATTGAACGACTGAAACAAGTTTTTCGGCACATAAACAAGTACGGTCTCAAATTAAACCAATCTAAATGCACTTTTGGAACTTTGACGCTCAGGTATTTGGGAGATCAGGGACATGTTTCTTCAATCCCGCGCCGGGTCGGAGAATCGCCGGGGGGGTCGTGAGAATTGAGCCACGCCGCTCTGATGCCGGGCCGCCAATTCTCCGGCGCCCGGAGAATCACCGGCAATCGCCCTGCGGGGTCACCACCGCGCCGGTCGGGGGTAGTTGAAAGCGGCCCCCCCGGCGATTTTCAGTGCCTCGACAGGCCGTGTGTCCGCCGAGTTCGGCCGAGTCCTGCTGGCGTGGATTACGCATGGTCCTACCCGGTCCTGGTGGGGGGGGCAGGGGCGATCCAACTCTGGGGGGGGGGGCCTCCACGGTGGCCAGGCCCGCAATCGGGGCCTGCCGATCGGCGGGTGGGTCAATTCCGTGGTGGGCCTATGTTCCTCCGCGCCGGGCCCCTGTAGGGCTCCGCCATATTGCCCGGGAGACGGCGCGGAGATGGCAAAACATGCGCATTCGCGGACCCGCGCCGGCCGTGGCGTGCCGGCTTTCGAGCGCTGGAGCAGCAGACACCACTCCGGCGCCGTACTGGCCCCCTAGGAAGGGGTGAATACCTGGGCCAGGAGGCCCTTTGACGCCGCAGTCGCTCACGCCGCTTTTGACGCCGGCGTCAGAACCTGGCCGCGGGATCGGAGAATCCCGGACCAGATATCCAAACATGGGGCGAAATTCTCCTACCCGCCCCGCCACATTTCTGCCCCGACCGGCCGGCGGGAGTCTCCGTAACACTGGCCGGCCAATGGGGTTTCCCATTGTGGGGCAGCCCCACGCCGTCGGGAAACCCCCGGCGCCGGCAAAACGGAGACTCCCGCCGGCGGAGAATGACGCCCAAGGTGTGCAACCAGACAATGGGAAAATTTTAGCAATTCAAGGCATGAAAGTACCTGAAGATAAAAAAGCAGTACTACGATTTCTAGGCGTTGTCAACTTGTTAGGCAAATTCATACCCAATTTGTTGACTAGAACAACAGCTCTTAGACACTTAACCAAGAAATCTACCCCTTTCGAGTGGACAGTTGACCATCAAAAAGTGTGGCAAGATTTAAAAGTTCAACTAACGACTGCACCTATATTAACCATTTTTCATCCAAACAAGGAGACAAAAATATCTACTGATGCAAGTCAGGATGGAATAGGAGCAGTACTCTTGCAAAGAGCCAACAGCTCATCTTGGGTTCCTGTTGCATTTGCATCCAGAGCGATGACACCAACAGAATGTCGATATGCTCAAATCGAGAAAGAATATTTTGGACTATTAACAGGCATATTGAAATTCCATGACTATGTCTAATGACTCTCCACTTTCACTGTAGAGATGGATCACAGACCATTGAAAAAATGAAAATGAAAATCGCTTATTGTCACAAGTAGGCTTCAAATGACGTTACTGTGAAAAGCCCCTAGTCGCCACATTACAGCGCCTGTTCGGGGAGGCTGGTACGGGAATTGAACCGTGCTGCTGGCCTGCCTTGGTCTGCTTTCAAAGCCAGCGATTTAACCCTGTGCTTATGACGCACATAACTGACAAGGATCTCAATGGCATGACTCCATGACCCCATGACATGTGCACATCATAAAGCAACTCATCAGTAAAGCTGTGGATTCTGCGTCAGACATCCATTTCTTGCACTTTTATCATATAGAGCTACTCCACTAGCAACTGGACTTTCACCGGCACAAATGTTGATGAATTAGAATCTCAGAACGACATTACCATCCATTCAACTACAAAATCCAGATCATCAGCCAGTGTTAAGGAACATGAAACAGTAATGTACTCATCAACAGACATACTATGACGTGCATGCAACTCAGCTGGAAACATTAACTCCAGAAGACCTCATCAGAATTAAAATACCTGATGGAGGATGGTCTGCTGCTGCCAGAATCATAAGACAAACAGCACCACGCTCATACATTGTAAAAATGGCTGAAGGAATAATTCTGCGAAGAAATCGATGTGCACTACAGAAAATCAGGCTACTCAAAGACATTTTTCCGGACCTACAGTTAAATGAAACAATATTTCAGGACACTTTAACACACAATCAAAGTAATGATGACATGAACAAGACTGTTTAAACTTCATCACCGCCTCCTCGTCAACTCAGAATATCAATGAGATGAAGAAAGAAACTAAATAGACTGAACTTGTAAAATATTCACATTCAATTGTATGATCATTACTCATTTTGCTTTGCACAGTGATATGCATAACAAGTTTTATTTTATTATTGTGATACATTTTTGCCTTTTGCTACACTCCAAACAAAATGTAAAAAAGGGGATGTAATGATATGTATATAGAGAGACATATAAGGGTTAATGACGAAACCATAGTATAGTACAACCACTAGATGGCAGCACTAGATTCATGCATAAATATGACAACTCAAAGGATCATGGGTCTCTTTGAACCAGGAGTGACCAGACAGCAGAGTGTTAGAGAGAGATAATAGTATAGTCAGCACGTGTATTTAAAAATACTTTACTCTGAATTACTTGATCACTAGTTAGAGTTCTGCAAGAGTGTAGGAACTCAATATTAATCAATTTGTTATTCATTAAATCTGTTTTGCTTTGAACAAAGAACAAAGAACAAAGAAATGTACAGCACAGGAACAGGCCCTTCGGCCCTCCAAGCCCGTGCCGACCATACTGCCCGACTAAACTACAATCTTCTACACTTCCTGGGTCCGTATCCTTCTATTCCCATCCTATTCATATATTTGTCAAGATGCCCCTTAAATGTCCCTATCGTCCCTGCCTCCACTACCTCCTCCGGTAGTGAGTTCCAGGCACCCACTACCCTCTGCGTAAAAAACTTGCCTCGTACATCTACTCTAAACTTTGCCCCTCTCACCTTAAACCTATGCCCCCTAGTAATTGACCCCTCTACCCTGGGGAAAAGCCTCTGACTATCCACTCTGTCTATGCCCCTCATAATTTTGTATACCTCTATCAGGTCGCCCCTCAACCTCCTTCGTTCCAGTGAGAACAAACCGAGTTTATTCAATCGCTCCTCATAGCTTATGCCCTCCATACCAGGCAACATTCTGGTAAATCTCTTCTGCACCCTCTCTAAAGCCTCCACATCCTTCTGGTAGTGTGGCGACCAGAATTGAACACTATACTCCAAGTGTGGCCTAACTAAGGTTCTATACAGCTGCAACATGACTTGCCAATTCTTATACTCAATGCCCCGGCCAATGAAGGCAAGCATGCCGTATGCCTTCTTGACTACCTTCTCCACCTGTGTAGCCCCTTTCAGTGATCTGTGGACCTGTACTCCTAGATCTCTTTGACTTTCAATACTCTTGAGGGTTCTACCATTCACCGTATATTCCCTACCTGCATTAGCCCTTCCAAAATGCATTACCTCACATTTGTCCAGGTTAAACTCCATCTGCCATCTCTCCGCCCAAGTCTCCAGACAATCTAAATCCTGCTGTATCCTCAGACAGTCCTCATCGCTATCCGCAATTCCACCAACCTTTGTGTCGTCTGCAAACTTACTAATCAGACCAGTTACATTTTCCTCCAAATCATTTATATATACTACAAAGAGCAAAGGTCCCAGCACTGATCCCTGTGGAACACCACTGGTCACAGCCCTCCAATTAGAAAAGCATCCCTCCATTGCTACCCTCTGCCTTCTATGGCCTAGCCAGTTCTGTATCCACCTTGCCAGTTCACCCCTGATCCCGTGTGACTTCACCTTTTGTACTAGTCTACCATGAGGGACCTTGTCAAAGGCCTTACTGAAGTCCATATAGACAACATCTACTGCCCTACCTGCATCAATCATCTTAGTGACCTCCTCGAAAAACTCTATCAAGTTAGTGAGACACGACCTCCCCTTCACAAAACCGTGCTGCCTCTCACTAATACGTCCATTTGCTTCCAAATGGGAGTAGATCCTGTCTCGAAGAATTCTCTCCAGTAATTTCCCTACCACTGAAGTAAGGCTCACCGGCCTGTAGTTCCCGGGATTATCCCTGCCACCCTTCTTAAACAGAGGAACAACATTGGCTATTCTCCAGTCCTCCGGGACATCCCCTGAAGACAGCGAGGATCCAAAGATTTCTGTCAAGGCCTCAGCAATTTCCTCTCCAGCCTCCTTCAGTATTCTGGGGTAGATCCCATCCGGCCCTGGGGACTTATCTACCTTAATATTTTTTAAGACACCCAACACCTCGTCTTTTTGGATCACAATGTGACCCAGGCTATCTACACCCCCTTCTCCAGACTCAACATCTACCAATTCCTTCTCTTTGGTGAATACTGATGCAAAGTATTCATTTAGTACCTCGCCCATTTCCTCTGGCTCCACACATAGATTCCCTTGCCTATCCTTCAGTGGGCCAACCCTTTCCCTGGCTACCCTCTTGCTTTTTATGTAAGTGTAAAAAGCCTTGGGATTTTCCTTAACCCTATTTGCCAATGACTTTTCATGACCCCTTCTAGCCCTCCTGACTCCTTGCTTAAGTTCCTTCCTACTTTCCTTATATGCCACACAGGCTTCGTCTGTTCCCAGCCTTTTAGCCCTGACAAATGCCTCCTTTTTCTTTTTGACGAGGCCTACAATATCATTCGTCATCCAAGGTTCCCGAAAATTGCCGTATTTATCTTTCTTCCTCACAGGAACATGCCTGTCCTGTATTCCTTTCAACTGACACTTGAAAGCCTCCCACATGTCAGATGTTGATTTGCCCTCAAACATCCGCCCCCAATCTATGTTCTTCAGGTCCCGCCTAATATTGTTATAATTAGCCTTCCCCCAATTTAGCACATTCATCCTCGGACCACTCTTATCCTTGTCCACCAGTACTTTAAAACTTACTGAATTGTGGTCACTGTTACCGAAATGCTCCCCTACTGAAACATCTACCACCTGGCCGGGCTCATTCCCCAATACCAGGTCCAGTACCGCCCCTTCCCTAGTTGGACTGTTTACATATTGTTTTAAGAAGCCCTCCTGGATGCTCCTTACAAACTCTGCCCCGTCTAAGCCCCTGGCACTAAGTGAGTCCCAGTCAATATTGGGGAAGTTGAAGTCTCCCATCACCACAACCCTGTTGTTTTTACTCTTTTCCAAAATCTGTCTACCTATCTGCTCCTCTATCTCCCGCTGGCTGTTGGGAGGCCTGTAATATACCCCCAACATTGTGACTGCACCCTTCTTGTTCCTGATCTCTACCCATATAGCCTCACTGCCCTCTGAGGTGTCCTCTCGCTGTATAGCTGTGATACTCTCCTGAACAAGTAACGCAACTCCGCCTCCCCTTTTACATCCCCCTCTATCCCGCCTGAAACATCTAAATCCTGGAACGTTTAGCTGCCAATCCTGCCCTTCCCTCAACCAGGTCTCTGTAATGGCAACAACATCATAGTTCCAAGTAGTAATCCAAGCTCTAAGTTCATCTGCCTTACCCGTAATGCTCCTTGCATTAAAACATATGCACTCTTTGAGTTAAAGATTGGTGGATTCTTGGGAATCACACCATCAGACCATTCTGGAAATAGGAAGGAGTAATGATATATTACCAAAGAGTGAAGTGTGTGAGACCCCAGGGTTAAGTGTGTGAGACCCCAGGGTTTAGTGTGTGAGACCCCAGGGTTTAGTGTGTGAGACCCCAGGGTTTAGTGTGTGACCCCAGGGTTTAGTGTGTGTGACCCCAGGGTTTAGTGAGTCAGACCCCAGGGTTTAGTGTGTGAGACCCCAGGGTTTAGTGTGTGAGACTCCAGGGTTTAGTGTGTGTGACCCCAGGGTTTAGTGTGTGTGACCCCAGGGTTTAGTGTGTGAGACCCCAGGGTTTAGTGTGTGAGACCCCAGGGTTTAGTGTGTGAGACCCCAGGGTTTAGTGTGTGACCCCAGGGTTTAGTGTGTGTGACCCCAGGGTTTAGTGAGACAGACCCCAGGGTTTAGTGTGTGAGACCCCAGGGTTTAGTGTGTGTGACCCCAGGGTTTAGTGTGTGTGACCCCAGGGTTTAGTGTGTGAGACCCCAGGGTTTAGTGTGTGAGACCCCAGGGTTTAGTATGTGAGACACCAGGGTTTAGTGTGTGAGACCCCAGTGTTTAGTGCGTGAGACCCCAGGGTTTAGTGTGTGAGACCCCAGGGTTTATTGTGTGAGACCCCAGGGTTTAGTGTGTGAGACCCCAGGGTTTAGTGTGTGAGACCCCAGGGTTTAGTATGTGAGACCCCAGGGTTTAGTGTGTGAGACCCCAGGGTTTAGTGTGTGTGACCCCAGAGTCCAGTGTGTGAGACCCAAGGGTTTAGTGTGTGTGACCCCAGGGTTTAGTGTGTGAGACCCCAGGGTTTAGTGTGTGAGCCCCCAGGGTTTAGTGTGTGAGACCCCAGAGTTTAGGGTGTGAGACCCCAGGGTTTAGTGTGTGAGACCCCAGGGTTTAGTGTGTGAGACCCCAGGGTTTAGTGTGTGAGACACCAGGGTTTAGTGTGTGTGACCCCAGAGTTTAGTGAGACCCCAGGGTTTAGTGTGAGAGACCCCAGGGTTTAGTGTGTGAGACCCCAGAATTTAGTGAGACCCCAGAGTTTAGTGTCTGAGACCCCAGGGTTTCGTGTATGAGACCCCAGGGTTAAGTGTGTGAGGCCCCAGGTATTAGTGTGTGTGACCCCCGGGTTTTGTGTGTGAGACCCAGGATTTAGTGTGTGTGACCCCAGAGTGGTATGTGAGACCCCAGGGTTTAGTGTGTGTGACCCCAGAGTTTAGTGTGTGAGACCCCAGGGTTTAGTGTGCGAGACCCCAGGGTTTAGTGTGCGAGACCCCAGGGTTTAGTGTGCGAGACCCCAGGGATTAGTGTGCGAGATCCCAGAGTTTAGTGTGTGTGACCCCAGGGTTTAGTGTGTGACTCCAGGGTTTAGTGTGTGACCCAAGGGTTTAGTGTGTGAGACCCCAGGGTTTAGTGTGTGAGACCCCAGGGTTTAGTGTGTGAGACCCCAGAGTTTAGTGTGTGAAACCCCAGGGTTTAGTGTGTGAGACCCCAGGGTTTAGTGTGTGTGACCCCAGGGTTTAGTGTGTGAGACACCAGGGTTTAGTGTGTGAGACTCAAGGGTTTAGTGTGTGAGACTTCAGGGTTTAGTGTGTGAGACCCCAGGGTTTAGTGTGTGAGACCCCAGGGTTTAGTGTGTGTGACCCCAGGGTTTAATGTGTGTGACCCCAGGGTTTAGTGTCTGTCCCCCCAGGGTTTAGTGTGTGAGACCCCAGGGTTTAGTGTGTGAGACCCCAGAGTTTAGTGTGTGTGACCCCAGGGTTTAGTGTGTGTGACCCCAGTGTTTAGTGTGTGAGACCCCAGGGCTTAGTGTGGTTGACCCCAGGGTTTAGTGTGTGTGACCCCAGGGTTTAGTGTGTGTGACCCCAGGGTTTAGTGTGTGTGACCCCAGGGTTTAGTGTGTGAGACCCCAGGGTTTAGTGTGTGTGACCCCAGAGTCCAGTGTGTGAGACCCAAGGGTTTAGTGTGTGTGACCCCAGGGTTTAGTGTGTGAGACCCCAGGGTTTAGTGTGTGAGACCCCAGGGTTTAGTGTGTGTGACCCCAGGGTTTAGTGTGTGAGACCCCAGGGTTTAGTGTGTGAGCCCCCAGGGTTTAGTGTGTGAGACCCCAGAGTTTAGGGTGTGAGACCCCAGGGTTTAGTGTGTGAGACCCCAGGGTTTAGTGTGTGAGACCCCAGGGTTTAGTGTGTGAGACACCAGGGTTTAGTGTGTGTGACCCCAGAGTTTAGTGAGACCCCAGGGTTTAGTGTGAGAGACCCCAGGGTTTAGTGTGTGAGACCCCAGAATTTAGTGAGACA
This sequence comes from Scyliorhinus torazame, assembly GCF_047496885.1. Lineage (NCBI taxonomy): Eukaryota > Metazoa > Chordata > Chondrichthyes > Carcharhiniformes > Scyliorhinidae > Scyliorhinus > Scyliorhinus torazame. Next base: position 191,070,946 of record NC_092708.1, on the reverse strand, counting down.
CCAGAGTTTAGTGTCTGAGACCCCAGGGTTTCGTGTATGAGACCCCAGGGTTAAGTGTGTGAGGCCCCAGGTATTAGTGTGTGTGACCCCCGGGTTTTGTGTGTGAGACCCAGGATTTAGTGTGTGTGACCCCAGAGTGGTATGTGAGACCCCAGGGTTTAGTGTGTGTGACCCCAGAGTTTAGTGTGTGAGACCCCAGGGTTTAGTGTGCGAGACCCCAGGGTTTAGTGTGCGAGACCCCAGGGATTAGTGTGCGAGACCCCAGAGTTTAGTGTGTGTGACCCCAGGGTTTAGTGTGTGTGTCCCCAGGGTTTAGTGTGTGAGACCCCTGGGTTTAGTGTGCGAGACCCCAGAGTTTAGTGTGTGTGACCCCAGGGTTTAGTGTGTGTGACCACAGGCATTAATGTGTGAGACCCCAGGGTTTAGGGTGAAAGACCCAAGGTTTAGTGTGTGTGATCCCAGGGTTTAGTGTGTGAGACCCCAAGGTTTAGTGTGCGAGACCCCAGAGTTTTGTGTGTGTGATCCCAGGGTTTAGTGTGCGAGACCCCAGAGTTTAGTGTGTGTGATCCCAGGGTTTAGTGTGTGTGACCCCAGGGTTTAGTGTGTTAGACCCCAGGGTTTAGTGTGTGAGACCGCAGGGTTTAGTGTGTGAGATCCCAGGGTTTAGTGTGTGAGGCCCCAGGGTTTAGTGTGCGAGACCCCAGGGTTTAGTGTGTGAGACCCCAGGGTTTAGTATGTGAGACCCCAGGGTTTAGTGTGTGAGACACCAGGGTTTAGTGTGTGAGACCCCAGAGTTTAGTGTGCGAGACCTCAGGGTTTAGTGTGCGAGGCCCCAGGGTTTAGTGTGCGAGACCCCAGGGATTAGTGTGCGAGACCCCAGAGTTTAGTGTGTGTGACCCCAGGGTTTAGTGTGTGAGACCCCAGAATTTAGTGAGACCCAGAGTTTAGTGTCTGAGACCCCAGGGTTTCGTGTATGAGACCCCAGGGTTAAGTGTGTGAGACCCCAGGGTTAAGTGTGTGAGACCCCAGAGTTTAGTGTGCGAGACCTCAGGGTTTAGTGTGCGAGACCCCAGGGTTTAGTGTGCAAGACCCAAGGGATTAGTGTGCGAGACCCCAGAGTTAAGTGTGTGTGACCCCAGGGTTTAGTGTGTGTGTCCCCAGGGTTTAGTGTGTGAGACCCCTGGGTTTAGTGTGCGAGACCCCAGAGCTTAGTGTGTGAGACCCCAGGGTTTAGTGTGTGAGACACCAGGGTTTAGTGTGTGAGACCCCAGAGTTTAGTGTGCGAGACCTCAGGGTTTAGTGTGCGAGACCCCAGGGTTTAGTGTGCGAGACCCCAGGGATTAGTGTGCGAGACCCCAGAGTTTAGTGTGTGTGACCCCAGGGTTTAGTGTGTGAGACCCCAGAGTTTAGTGTGTGTGACCCCAGGGTTTAGTGTGTGTGACCCCAGGGTTTAGTGTGAGACTCCAGAGTTTAGTGTGCGAGACCTCAGGGTTTAGTTTGTGAGACCCCAGGGTTTAGTGTGAGACTCCAGAGTTTAGTGTGCGAGACCTCAGGGTTTAGTGTGCGAGACCCCAGGGTTTAGTGTGCGAGACCCCAGGGATTAGTGTGCGAGACCCCAGAGTTTAGTGTGTGTGACCCCAGGGTTTAGTGTGTGTGTCCCCAGGGTTTAGTGTGTGAGACCCCTGGGTTTAGTGTGCGAGACCCCAGAGTTTAGTGTGTGTGACCCCAGGGTTTAGTGTGTGTGACCACAGGCATTAATGTGTGAGACCCCAGGGTTTAGGGTGAAAGACCCAAGGTTTAGTGTGTGTGATCCCAGGGTTTAGTGTGCGAGACCCCAGAGTTTAGTGTGTGTGATCCCAGGGTTTAGTGTGCGAGACCCCAGAGTTTAGTGTGTGTGATCCCAGGGTTTAGTGTGTGTGACCCCAGGGTTTAGTGTGTTAGACCCCAGGGTTTAGTGTGTGAGACCGCAGGGTTTAGTGTGTGAGATCCCAGGGTTTAGTGTGTGAGGCCCCAGGGTTTAGTGTGCGAGACCCCAGGGTTTAGTGTGTGAGACCCCAGGGTTTAGTATGTGAGACACCAGGGTTTAGTGTGTGAGACACCAGGGTTTAGTGTGTGAGACCCCAGAGTTCAGTGTGCGAGACCTCAGGGTTTAGTGTGCGAGACCCCAGGGTTTAGTGTGCGAGACCCCAGGGATTAGTGTGCGAGACCCCAGAGTTTAGTGTGTGTGATCCCAGGGTTTAGTGTGTGAGACCCCAGAATTTAGTGAGACCCCAGAGTTTAGTGTCTGAGACCCCAGGATTTCGTGTATGAGACCCCAGGGTTAAGTGTGTGAGACCCCAGAGTTTAGTGTGCGAGACCTCAGGGTTTAGTGTGCGAGACCCCAGGGTTTAGTGTGCAAGACCCCAGGGATTAGTGTGTGTGACCCCAGGGTTTAGTGTGTGTGACCCCAAGGTTTAGTGTGCGAGACCCCAGAGTTTAGTGTGTGTGATCCCAGGGTTTAGTGTGTGTGACCCCAGGGTTTAGTGTCTGAGACCCCAGGGTTTAGTGTGTTAGACCCCAGGGTTTAGTGTGTGAGACCGCAGGGTTTAGTGTGTGGGATCCCAGGGTTTAGTGTGTGAGGCCCCAGGGTTTAGTGTGTGAGACCCCAGGGTTTAGTGTGTGAGACCCCAGGGTTTAGTGTGTGAGACACCAGGGTTTAGTGTGTGAGACCCCAGAGTTTAGTGTGCGAGACCTCAGGGTTTAGTGTGCGAGACCCCAGGGTTTAGTGTGCGAGACCCCAGGGTTTAGTGTGCGAGACCCCAGAGTTTAGTGTGTGTGACCCCAGGGTTTAGTGTGCGAGACCCCAGAGTTTAGTGTGTGAGACCCCAGGGTTTAGTGTGTGAGACACCAGGGTTTAGTGTGTGAGACCCCAGAGTTTAGTGTGCGAGACCTCAGGGTTTAGTGTGCGAGACCCCAGGGTTTAGTGTGCGAGACCCCAGGGATTAGTGTGCGAGACCCCAGAGTTTAGTGTGTGTGACCCCAGGGTTTAGTGTGTGAGACCCCAGAGTTTAGTGTGTGTGACCCCAGGGTTTAGTGTGCGAGACCCAATGGTTTAGTTTGTGAGACCCGAGGGTTTAGTGTGTGAGACCCCAAGGTTTAGTGTGTGTGACCCCAGGGTTTAGTCTGTGAGACCCCAGGGTTTAGTGTGTGTGACCCCAGGGTTTAGTGTGTGTGACCCCAGGGTTTAGTGTGTGTGACCCCAGGGTTTAGTCTGTGAGACCCCAGGGTTTAGTGTGTGTGACCCCAGGGTTTAGTGTGTGTGACCACAGGGTTTAGTGTGTGAGACCCCAGGGTTTAGTTTGTGAGACCCCAGGGTTTAGTGTGAGACCCCAGGGTTTAGTTTGTGAGACCCCAGGGTTTAGTGTGAGACCCCAGGGTTTAGTGTGTGTGACCCCAGGGTTTAGTGTGTGTGACCCCAGGGTTTAGTGTGTGAGACCCCAGGGTTTAGTGTGTGGGACCCCAAAGTTTACTGTGTGGGACCCCAGAATTTAATGTTGTGACCCCAAAGTTTAATGTGTAAGTCACCAGGGGCAGAATTCTCTCATAATGGGGCTATGTCCCCACGCTGGCGTGAAAACCAGAGCCAATCACTCCGACGCCAACAGCCCCCAAATGAGGAATTCTCCCCTTTCTAGTGGGCTAGGTTGCCGCCGGAGTGATTCCCGCAGCCTCAGCCGGCACTGAACTGCCCGCGCGAGTTGTCGCATGCGCGAAATGGCCAGCATATTTCCGCACATGCGCGGTGTAGCCACCTAAATTGGCCAACTCCCGATTTTAAATGGCGAACGGCAAAGGCTGATGGGAAATTCAGCCAACACAGGCAGAAACCAGGAGGTGCAGGTTTGCTGTGTATTAAAACTCTGCAAAAGCCCAGAAAGCATCGATACCAGCGACCATCAGCATAATAATGTAGTAGCCATCTACATACTAATGCGCAATCCCCGGGTGCAATTGAAACATTTGGGATAAACAAAGCAAAGCCAGACTCCCCGGCGCCAGCAGGAGCCAACACAAAAAGAGATTAACGGACACCTCAAGACCACCCATCGATCAGGGAACCGCTCCAGTATTGGAGAAATCGAACCAAGCTATTGGAACAAAGTCCAATCACTAGAACCAGGTACAGGGTCCGCCCCGAAAGGTGGGAAGCCCCTGGGGACTATAAAGTTAAGCCCCCAAGTTCAACTCGCTCTCCTCTTCCTGCCCGGGTCACCCAGCAATGCGAACCAACCTTGACCGTGACCGGTGCAGTGACCGCCGAAAGACCGTAAGTCTTAATTCAACGCTCGCTACGAGATAGGCGCTCCTAGCTACCAATCCGTACCAACTTCAAATCCCGCAGACTCAGAACCCGAACGAAAGGCCATTTGTTTCCCTGACCTGGTGGGCCAGTCCGAAGTTAAGTGTAGGCCTGTTAGTTGTAGAAGTAGCTTAGACGTAGAATTTGTGCATGAGTAGCGATTACTGTGTATAATAAGTGTGCTTTGATTTGAATCTTACTAATCGGTGGATTGAGTTATTGACCATTACTTGGACTTGAACCTCGTGGCGGTATCATAAAGATACCTGGCGACGCGAGAGCAAAGGTAATAAAACAGAGCAATTGAACCAACTGAAAAGTTAGCAACAGCGGGGGATCCCTTCTCCGCGCCGGACCCCGGGCAATATGGCGGAGCCCTACAGGGGCCCGGCACGGAGTAAAGTAGGTCCCCATGGAACCAGCCCGTCCGCTGATCGGTAGGCCCGATCACAGGCCAGACCACCGTGGGGGCCCCCCCGGGATCTTTCTCCCCCCTCCCCCGCACCCCTCCCCCCCCAGGACAGCCCCCGCACCCTTACCTTCCAGGTCCCACCATGTGTGAGGTGAGTAATCCACGCCGGCGGGACTGAGCCAAACACGTTGGCCAGTCGGGGCCCGGCGAATCGCCAGGGGGGCCGCTATCAACGGCCCCTGACCGGCGCGATGGGAATCACGCCAGTGCCCGAAAAACAGCGTCGGAGAATAAGGAAGCCGGGGGGCGTGATTCGTGCCTCCCCTTGGGGATTCTCCGGCCCTGCGTAGGGTCGGAGAATCCCAGCCCAGGATTTAGTATGTGAGACCCCAGAGTTTCGTGTTAGTGATGCCAGGGTTTAGTAGGAGAGACCGTAGCATTTACTGTGTGAGACTTCAGGGTATGGTGTGAGTGACCTCAGTGTGTGAGATACCAGAGTTTACTGTGTGTGACCCCATGGTTTAGTGCGAGAGTCCCCAGAGTTCTGTGTGTGAGACCCCAGGGTTTAGTGTGTGTGATCCCAGGGTTTAGTGTGTGAGACCCCAGAGTTTAGTGTGTGAGGCCCCAGTGTTTAGTGTGTGTGACCCCAGGGTTTATTGTGTCAAACCCCAGGGTTTAGTGTGTGAGAGCCCAGGGTTTAGTGTGTGACCCCAGGGTTTAGTGTGTGAGACCCCAGGGTTTAGTGTGGTTGACACCAGGGTTTAGTGTGTGAGACCCCAGGGTGTAGTGTGTGTGACCCCAGTGTTTAGTGTGTGAGGCCCCAGTGTTTAGTGTGTGTGACCCCAGGGTTTATTGTGTGAGACGCCAGGGTTTAGTGTGTGAGACCCCAGGGTTTAGTGTGTGTGACCCCAGGGTTTAGTGTGTGTGACCCCAGGGTTTATTGTGTGAGACGCCAGGGTTTAGTGTGTGAGACCCCAGGGTTTAGTGTGTGAGACCCCAGGGTTTAGTGTGTGAGACCCCAGGGTTTAGTGTGTGACCCCAGGGTTTATTGTGTGAGACGCCAGGGTTTAGTGTGTGAGACCCCAGGGTTTAGTGTGTGAGACCCCAGGGTTTAGTGTGTGAGACCCCAGGGTTTAGTGTGTGACCCCAGGGTTTAGTGTGTGTGACCCCAGGGTTTAGTGTGTGAGACCCCAGGGTTTAGTGTGGTTGACACCAGGGTTTAGTGTGTGAGACCCCAGGGTGTAGTGTGTGTGACCCCAGGGTTTAGAGTGTGAGACCCCAGGGTGTAGTGGGTGTGACCCCAGGGTTTAGTGTGTGAGACCCCAGGGTGTAGTGTGTGTGACCCCAGGGATTAGTGTGTGAGGCCCCAGGGTTTAGTGTGTGTGACCCCAGGGTTTAGTGTGTGAGACCCCAGGGTTTAGTGTGTGAGACCCCAGAGTTTAGTGTGTGACCCCAGGGTTTAGTGTGTGTGACCCCAGGGTTTAGTGTGTGACCCCAGTGTTTAGTGTGTGAGACCCCAGGGTTTAGTGTGTGAGACTCCAGAGTTTAGTGTGTGTGACCCCAGGATTTAGTGTGTGAGACCCCAGGGTTTAGTGTGTGAGACCCCAGGGTTTAGTGTGTGAGACCCCAGGGTTTAGTGTGTGAGACTCCAGAGTTTAGTGTGTGTGACCCCAGGGTTTAGTGTGTGAGACTCCAGAGTTTAGTGTGTGTGACCCCAGGGTTTAGTGTGTGAGACCCCAGGGTTTAGTGTGTGAGACCCCAGGGTTTAGTGTGTGAGACCCCAGGGTTTAGTGTGGTTGACCCCAGGGTTTAGTGTGTGAGACCCCCGGGTTTAGTGTGTGAGACCCCAGGGTTTAGTGTGTGAGACCCCAGGGTTTAGTGTGTGAGACCCCAGGGTTTAGTGTGTGAGACACCAGGGTTTAGAGTGTGAGACCCCAAGGTTTAGTGTGGGAGACCCCAGTGTTTAGTGTGTGAGACCCCAGAGTTTAGTGTGTGAGACCCCAGGGTTTAGTGTGTGAGACCCCAGAGTTTAGTGTGTGAGACCCCAGGGTTTAGTGTGTGAGACCCCAGGGTTTAGTGTGTGAGATCCCAGGGTTTAGTGTGTGAGGCCCCAGGGTTTAGTGTGTGAGACCCCAGGGATTAGTGTGTGAGACCCCAGAGTTTAGTGTGTGAGACCCCAGGGTTTAGTGTGTGAGACTCCAGGGTTTAGTGTGTGAGGCCCCAGGGTTTAGTGTGTGTGACCCCAGGGTTTAGTGTGTGAGACCCCAGAGTTTAGTGTGTGAGACCCCAGGGTTTAGTGTGTGAGACTCCAGGGTTTAGTGTGTGAGGCCCCAGGGTTTAGTGTGTGTGACCCCAGGGTTTAGTGTGTGAGACCCCAGGGTTTAGTGTGTGAGACCCCAGAGTTTAGTGTGTGAGACCCCAGGGTTTAGTGTGTGAGACCCCAGAGTTTAGTGTGTGTGACCCCAGGGTTTAGTGTGGTTGACCCCAGGGTTTAGTGTGTGAGACCCCAGGGTTTAGTGAGTGAGTGCCCAGGGTTTAGTGTGTGAGACCCCAGGGTTTAGTGTGTGAGGCCCCAGGGTTTAGTGTGTGAGACCCCAGGGTTTAGTGTGTGACGCCCCAGGGTTTAGTGTGTGAGACCCCAGGGTTTAGTGTGTGAGACCCCAGCGTTTAGTGTGTGAGACCCCAGGGTTTAGTGTGTGAGACCCCAGGGTTGAATGAATGAGACCCCAGGGTTTAGTGTGTGAGACCGCAGGGTTTAGTGTGTGAGACCCCAGGGTTTAGTGTGTGAGACTCCAGAGTTTAGTGTGTGTGACCCCAGGTTTCAGTGTGTGTGACCCCAGGGTTTAGTGTGTGAGACCCCAGAGTTTAGTGTGTGTGACCCCAGGGTTTAGTGTGTGAGACCCCAGGGTTTAGTGCGTGAGACCCCAGGGTTTAGTGTATGGGACCCCAGAGTTTAGTGTGTGAGACCCCAGGGATTAGTAAGTGAGAACCCAGGGTTTAGTGTGTGAGGCCCCAGGGTTAAGTGTGTGATACCCCAGGGTTTAGTGTGTGAGACCGCAGGGATTAGTGTGTGAGACCGCAGTGTTTAGTGTGTCAGACCGCAGGGTTTAGTGTGTGAGACCGCAGGGTTTAGTGTGTGAGACCCCAGGGCTTAGTGTGTGTGACCCCAGGGTTTAGTGTGTGAGACCCCAGGGTTTAGTGTGTGAGACCCCAGGGTTTAGTGTGTGAGACCCCAGAGTTTAGTGTGTGAGGCCCCAGGGTTTAGTGTGTGAGACCCCAGGGTTTAGTGTGTGAGACCGCAGGGTTTTGTGTGTGAGACCCCAGAGTTTAGTGTGTGAGACCCCAGGGTTTAGTGTTTGAGACCCTAGGGTTTAGTGTGTGAGACCCCAGAGTTTAGTGTGTGAGACCCCAGGGATTAGTGTGTGAGACCCCAGGGTTTAGTGTGTGAGACCCCAGGGTTTAGTGTGCGTGACCCCAGGGTTTAGAGTGTGAGACCCCATGGTTTAGTGTGTGAGACCCCAGGGTTTAGTGTGTGAGACCCCAGGGTTTAGTGTGTGAGGCCCCAGGGTTTAGTGTGTGTGAGACCCCAGGGTTTAGTGTGGGAGACCGCAGGGTTTAGTGTGGGAGACCCCAGGGTTTAGTGTGGGAGACCCCAGGGTTTAGTGTGTGAGACCACAGGGTTTAGTGTTTGAGACCCCAGGGTTTAGTGTTTGAGACCCCAGGGTTTAGTGTGTGTGACCCCAGGGTTTAGTGTGTGTGACCCCAGAGTTTAGTGTGTGTGACCCCAGGGTTTAGTGTGTGTCTCCAGGGTTTAGTGTGTGAGACCCCAGGGTTTAGTGTGTGTGACCCCAGAGTTTAGTGTGTGTGACCCCAGGGTTTAGTGTGTGAGACCCCAGGGTTTAGTGTTTGAGACTCCAGGGTTTAGTGTGTGAGACCCCAGGGTTTAGTGTGTGATCCCAGGGTTTAGTGTGTGAAACCCCAGGGATTAGTGTGTGAGACCCCAGGGTATAGTGTGTGAGACCCCAGGGTTTAGTGTGTGAGACCCCAGGGTTTAGTGTGTCAGACCCCAGGGTTTAGTGTTTGAGACCCCAGGGATTAGTGTGGGTGACCCCAGGGATTAGTGTGTGAGACACCAGAGTTTAGTGTATGTGACCCCAGGGTTTAGTGTGTGACCCCAGGGTTTAGTGTGTGTGACCCCAGGGTTTAGTGTGTGACCCCAGGATTTAGTGTGTGAGACCCCAGGGTTTAGTGTGTGACCCCAGGGTTCAGTGTGTCAGACCCCAGAGTTTAGTGTGTGACACCCCAGGGTACAGTGTGTCAGACCCCAGGGTTTAGTGTGTGTGACCCCAGGTTTTAGTGTGTGTTTCCCAGGGTTTAGTGTGTGACCCCAGGGTTTAGTGTGTGTGACCCCAGGGTTTAGTGTGTGTGACCCCAGGGATTAGTGTGTGACCCCAGGGTTTAGTGTGTGTGACCCCAGGGTTTAGTGTGTGTGACCCCAGGGTTTAGTGTGTGACCCCAGGGTTTAGTGTGTGTGACCCCAGAGTTTAGTGTGTGAGACCCCAGGGTTTAGTGTGTGTGACCCCAGAGTTTAGTGTGTGTGACCCCAGAGTTTAGTGTGTCAGACCCCAGGGTTTAGTGTGTGAGACCCCAGAGTTTAGTGTGTGTGACCCCAGGGTTTAGTGTGTGACCCCAGGGTTTAGTGTGTGTGGCCCCAGGGTTTACTGTGTGATTCCAGGGTTTAGTGTGTGTGACCCCAGAGTTTAGTGTGTGAGACCCCAGGGTTTAGTGTGTGTGACCCCAGGGTTCAGTGTGTCAGACCCCAGGGTTTAGTGTGTGACCCCAGGGTTTAGTGTGTGACCCCAGGGTTTAGTGTGTGTGACCCCAGGGTTTAGTGTGTGAGTCCCCAGGGTTTAGTGTGTGAGACTCCAGGGTCTAGTGTGTGTGACCCCACGGTTAAGTGTGTGAGACCCCAGTGTTTAGTGTGTGAGGCGCCAGGGTTTAGTGTGTGTGACCCCAGGGTTCAGTGTGTGACCCCAGGGTTTAGTGTGTGAGCCCAGAGTTTAGTGTGTGAGGCCCCAGAGTTTAGTGTGTGAGACCCCAGGGTTTAGTGTGGTTGACCCCAGGGTTTAGTGTGTGAGACCCCAGGGTTTAGTGTGTGACCCCAGGGTTTAGTGTGTGAGTCCCCAGGGTTTAGTGTGTGAGACCCCAGGGTTTAGTGTGTGAGACCCCAGGGTTTAGTGTGTGAGTCCCCAGGGTTTAGTGTGTGAGACCCCAGGGTTTAGTGTGTGTGACCCCAGGGTTAAGTGTGTGAGACCCCAGAGTTTAGTGTGTGAGACCCCAGAGTTTAGTGTGTGAGACCCCAGGGTTTAGTGTGTCAGACCCCAGGGATTAGTGTTTGAGAACCCAGGGTTTAGTGTGTGAGGCCCCAGGGTTAAGTGTGTGAGACCCCAGGGTTTAGTGTGTGAGACCCCAGGGTTGAATGAATGAGACCCCAGGGTTTAGTGTGTGAGACCCCAGGGTTTAGTGTGTGAGACCCCAGGCTTTAGTGTGTGAGACCCCAGAGTTTAGTGTGTGTGACCCCAGCGTTCAGTGTGTCAGACCCCAGGGTTTAGTGTGTGAGACCCTTAGAGTTTAGTGTGTGTGACCCCAGCGTTTAGTGTGTGAGACCCCAGGGTTTAGTGTGTGACCCCAGGGTTCAGTGTGTGAGGACCCAGGGTTTAGTGTGTGAGGCCCCAGGGTTAAGTGTGTGAGACCCCAGGGTTTAGTGTGTGAGACCCCATGGTTGAATGAATGAGACCCCAGGGTTTAGTGTGTGAGACCCCAGGGTTTAGTGTGTGAGAACCTAGGGTTTAGTGTGTGAGACTCCAGAGTTTAGTGTGTGAGACCCCAGGGTTTAGTGTGTGAGACCGCAGGGTTTAGTGTGTGAGACCGCAGGGTTTAGTGTGTGAGACCCCAGGGCTTAGTGTGTGTGACCCCAGGGTTTAGTGTGTGAGACCCCAGGGTTTAGTGTGTGAGACCCCAGGGTTTAGTGTGTGAGACCCCAGAGTTTAGTGTGTGAGACCCCAGGGTTTAGTGTGTGAGACCCCAGAGTTTAGTGTGTGAGACCCCAGGGTTTAGTGTGTGTGACCCCAGGGTTTAGTGTGTGAGACCCCAGAGTTTAGTGTGTGTGACCCCAGTGTTTAGTGTGTGACCCCAGGGTTTAGTGTGTGAGACCGCAGGGTTTAGTGTGTGAGACCCCAGGGTTTAGTGTGTGAGACCCCAGGGTTTAGTGTTTGAGACCCTAGGGTTTAGTGTGTGAGACCCCAGAGTTTAGTGTGTGAGACCCCAGGGATTAGTGTGTGAGACCCCAGGGATTCGTGTGTGAGACCCCAGGGTTTAGTGTGCGTGACCCCAGGGTTTAGATTGTGAGACCCCAGGGTTTAGTCTGTGAGACCCCAGGGTTTAGTGTGTGAAACCCCAGGGTTTAGAGTGTGAGACCCCAGGGTTGAGAGTGTGGGACCCCAGGGTTTAGTGTGTGAGACCCCAGGGTTTAGTGTGTGAGACCCCAGGGTTTACTGTGTGATTCCAGGGTTTAGTGTGTGTGACCCCAGAGTTTAGTGTGTGAGACCCCAGGGTTTAGTGTGTGTGACCCCAGGGTTCAGTGTGTCAGACCCCAGGGTTTAGTGTGTGACCCCAGGGTTTAGTGTGTGACCCCAGGGTTTAGTGTGTGTGACCCCAGGGTTTAGTGTGTGAGTCCCCAGGGTTTAGTGTGTGAGACTCCAGGGTCTAGTGTGTGTGACCCCACGGTTAAGTGTGTGAGACCCCAGTGTTTAGTGTGTGAGGCGCCAGGGTTTAGTGTGTGTGACCCCAGGGTTCAGTGTGTGACCCCAGGGTTTAGTGTGTGAGCCCAGAGTTTAGTGTGTGAGGCCCCAGAGTTTAGTGTGTGAGACCCCAGGGTTTAGTGTGGTTGACCCCAGGGTTTAGTGTGTGAGACCCCAGGGTTTAGTGCGTGACCCCAGGGTTTAGTGTGTGACCCCAGGGTTTAGTGTGTGAGTCCCCAGGGTTTAGTGTGTGAGACCCCAGGGTTTAGTGTGTGAGACCCCAGGGTTTAGTGTGTGAGTCCCCAGGGTTTAGTGTGTGAGACCCCAGGGTTTAGTGTGTGTGACCCCAGGGTTAAGTGTGTGAGACCCCAGGGTTTAGTGAGTGAGACCCCAGGGTTTAGTGTGTGTGACCCCAGAGTTTAGTGTGTGAGACCCCAGGGATTAGTGTGTGAGGCCCCAGGGTTTAGTGTGTGAGACCCCAGAGTTTAGTGTGTGAGACCCCAGAGTTTAGTGTGTGAGACCCCAGGGTTTAGTGTGTGAGACCCCAGGGATTAGTGTTTGAGAACCCAGGGTTTAGTGTGTGAGGCCCCAGGGTTAAGTGTGTGAGACCCCAGGGTTTAGTGTGTGAGACCCCAGGGTTGAATGAATGAGACCCCAGGGTTTAGTGTGTGAGACCCCAGGGTTTAGTGTGTGAGACCCCAGGCTTTAGTGTGTGAGACTCCAGAGTTTAGTGTGTGTGACCCCAGCGTTCAGTGTGTCAGACCCCAGGGTTTAGTGTGTGAGACCCTTAGAGTTTAGTGTGTGTGACCCCAGCGTTTAGTGTGTGAGACCCCAGGGTTTAGTGTGTGACCCCAGGGTTTAGTGTGTGAGACCGCAGGGTTTAGTGTGTGAGACCCCAGGGTTTAGTGTGTGAGACCCCAGGGTTTAGTGTTTGAGACCCTAGGGTTTAGTGTGTGAGACCCCAGAGTTTAGTGTGTGAGACCCCAGGGATTAGTGTGTGAGACCCCAGGGTTTCGTGTGTGAGACCCCAGGGTTTAGTGTGCGTGACCCCAGGGTTTAGATTGTGAGACCCCAGGGTTTAGTGTGTGAGACCCCAGGGTTTAGTGTGTGAGACCCCAGGGTTTAGAGTGTGAGACCCCAGGGTTGAGAGTGTGAGACCCCAGGGTTTAGTGTGTGAGACCCCAGGGTTTAGTGTGTGAGACCCCAGGGTTTAGTGTGTGTGAGACCCCAGGGTTTAGTGTGGGAGACCCCAGGGTTTCGTGTGTGAGACCCCAGGGTTTAGTGTGCGTGACCCCAGGGTTTAGATTGTGAGACCCCAGGGTTTAGTGTGTGAGACCCCAGGGTTTAGTGTGTGAGACCCCAGGGTTTAGAGTGTGAGACCCCAGGGTTGAGAGTGTGAGACCCCAGGGTTTAGTGTGTGAGACCCCAGGGTTTAGTGTGTGAGACCCCAGGGTTTAGTGTGTGTGAGACCCCAGGGTTTAGTGTGGGAGACCCCAGGGTTTAGTGTGGGAGACCACAGGGTTTTGTGTGGCAGACCCCAGGGTTTAGTGTGTGAGACCCCAGGGTTTAGTGTGTGAGACCCCAGGGTTTAGTGTGTGAGACCCCAGGGTTTAGTGTGTGAGAGACCAGGGTTTAGTGTGTGTGACCCCAGAGTTTAGTGTGTGTGACCCCAGGGTTTAGTGTGAGTCTCCAGGGTTTAGTGTGTGAAACCCCAGGTTTTAGTGTGTGTGACCCCAGAGTTTTGTGTGGGAGACCCCAGGATTTAGTGTGTGAGACCACAGGGTTTAGTGTGGCAGACCCCAGGGTTTAGTGTTTGAGACCCCAGGGTTTAGTGTGTGAGAGACCAGGGTTTAGTGTGTGTGACCCCAGAGTTTAGTGTGTGTGACCCCAGGGTTTAGTGTGAGTCTCCAGGGTTTAGTGTGTGAAACCCCAGGGTTTAGTGTGTGTGACCCCAGAGTTTAGTGTGTGTGACCCCAGGGTTTAGTGTGTGAGACCCCAGGGTTTAGTGTTTGAGACCCCAGGGTTTAGTGTTTGAGACCCCAGGGTTTAGTGTGTGAGACCCCAGGGTTTATTGTGTGATCCCTGGGTTTAGTGTGTGAAACCCCAGGGATTAGTGTGTGAGACCCCAGGGTATAGTGTGTGAGACCCCAGGGTTTAGTGTGTGAGACCCCAGGGTTTAGTGTGTCAGACCCCAGGGTTTAGTGTTTGAGACCCCAGGGATTAGTGTGGGTGACCCCAGGGATTAGTGTGTGAGACCCCAGAGTTCAGTGTGTGTGACCCCAGGGTTTAGTGTGTGTGACCCCAGGGTTTAGTGTGTGACCCCAGGGTTTAGTGTGTGAGACCCCAGGGTTTAGTGTGTGACCCCAGGGTTCAGTGTGTCAGACCCCACAGTTTAGTGTGTGAGACCCCAGGGTTCAGTGTGTCAGACCCCAGGGTTTAGTGTGTGTGACCCCAGGGTTTAGAGTGTGAGACCCCAGGGTTTAGTGTGTGACCCCAGAGTTTTGTGTGTGTGACCCCAGGGTTTAGTGTGAGTCTCCAGGGTTTAGTGTGTGAGAACCCAGGGTTTAGTGTGTGTGACCCCAGAGTTTAGTGTGTGTGACCCCAGGGTTTAGTCTGTGAGACCCCAGGGTTTAGTGTTTGAGACCCCAGGGTTTAGTGTGTGAGACCCCAGGGTTTAGTGTGTGAGACCCCAGGATATAGTGTGTGAGACTCCAGGGTTTAGTGTGTGAGACACCAGGGTTTAGTGTGTCAGACCCCAGGGTTTAGTGTTTGAGACCCCAGGGATTAGTGTGGGTGACCCCAGGGATTAGTGTGTGAGACCCCAGAGTTTAGTGTGTGTGACCCCAGGGTTTAGTGTGTGTGACCCCAGGGTTTAATGTGTGACCCCAGGGTTTAGCGTGTGAGACCCCAGGGTTTAGTGTGTGACCCCAGGGTTCAGTGTGTCAGACCCCAGAGTTTAGTGTGTGAGACCCCAGGGTTCAGTGTGTCAGACCCCAGGGTTTAGTGTGTGAGACCCCAGGTTTTAGTGTGTGACCCCAGGGTTTATTGTGTGACCCCAGGGTTTAGTGTGTGAGACCCCAGGGTTTAGTGTGTGAGACCCCAGGGTATAGAGTGTGAGACCCCAGGGTTTAGTGTGTGAGACCCCAGGGTTTAGTGTGTCAGACCCCAGGGTTTAGTGTTTGAGACCCCAGGGATTAGTGTGGGTGACCCCAGGGATTAGTGTGTGAGACCCCAGAGTTTAGTGTGTGTGACCCCAGGGTTCGTGTGTGACCCCAGGGTTTAGTGTGTGTGACCCCAGGGTTTAGTGTGTGACCCCAGGGTTTAGTGTGTGACCCCAGGGTTTAGTGTGTGAGACCGCAGGGTTTAGTGTGTCACCCCAGGGTTCAGTGTGTCAGACCCCAGAGTTTAGTGTGTGAGACCCCAGGGTTCAGTGTGTCAGACCCCAGGGTTTAGTGTGTGTGACCCCAGGTTTTAGTGTGTGACCCCAGGGTTTAGTGTGTGACCCCAGGGTTTAGTGTGTGTGACCCCAGGGTTCAGTGTGTGTGACCCCAGGGTTTAGTGTTTGAGACCCCAGGGTTTAGTGTGTGTGACCCCAGGGATTAGTGTTTGAGACCCTAGGGTTTAGTGTGTGTGACCCCAGGGTTCAGTGTGTGTGACCCCAGGGTTTAGTGTTTGAGACCCCAGAGTTTAGTGTGTGTAACCCCAGGGTTTAGTGTTTGAGACCCTAGGGTTTAGTGTGTGAGACCCCAGGGATTAGTGTGTGAGACCCCAGAGTTTAGTGTGTGAGACCCCAGGGTTCAGTGTGTCAGACCCCAGGGTTTAGTGTGTGTGACCCCAGGTTTTAGTGTGTGACCCCAGGGTTTAGTGTGTGACCCCAGGGTTTAGTGTGTGTGTGACCCCAGGGTTCAGTGTGTGTGACCCCAGGGTTTAGTGTGTGACCCCAGGGTTTAGTGTGTGTGACCTCAGGGTTTAGTGTGTGACCCCAGGGTTTAGTGTGTGTGACCCCAGAGTTTAGTGTGTGAGACCCCAGGGTTTAGTGTGTGTGACCCCAGAGTTTAGTGTGTGTGACCCCAGAGTTTAGTGTGTGTGACCCCAGTGTTTAGTGTGTGACCCCAGGGTTTAGTGTGCGTGACCCCAGGGTTTAGTGTGTGACCCCAGAATTTAGTGTGTGTGACCCCAGAGTTTAGTGTGTGAGACCCCAGGGTTTAGTGTGTGTGACCCCAGGGTTCAGTGTGTCAGACCCCAGGGTTTAGTGTGTGTGACCGCAGGGTTTAGTGTGTGAGGCCCCAGGGTTTAGTGTGTGAGACCCCAGGGTTTAGTGTGTGTGACCCCAGGGTTTAGTGTGTGAGACCCCAGGGTTTAGTGTGTGAGACCCCAGGGATTAGTGTGTGAGACCCCAGGGTTTAGTGTGTGTGACCGCAGGGTTTAGTGTGTGAGACCCCAGAGTTTAGTGTGTGAGACCCCAGGGTTTAGTGTGTGAGACCGCAGTGTTTAGTGTGTGAGACCCCAGGGATTAGTGTGTGAGACCCCAGGGTTTAGTGTGTGAGACCGCAGTGTTTAGTGTGTGAGATCCCAGGGTTTTGTGTGTGAGACCCCAGGGTTTAGTGTGTGTGACTCCAGGGTTTAGTGTGTGTGACCTCAGAGTTTAGTGTGTGAGAGCCCAGGGCTTAGTGTGTTAGACCCCAGGGTTTAGTGTGTGAGACCCCAGAGTTTAGTGTGTGAGACCCCAGGGATTAGTGTGTGAGACCCCAGGGTTTAGTGTGTGAGACCCCAGGGTTTAGTGTATGAGACCCCAGGGATTAGTGTGTGAGACCCCAGGGATTAGTGTGTGAGACCCCAGGGTTTAGTGTGTGAGAGCCCAGGGTTTAGTGTGTGAGACCCCAGTGTTTAGTGTGTGAGACCCCAAGATTTAGTGTGTGAGACCCCAGGCTTTAGTGTGTGAGAGCCCAGAGTTTAGTGTGTGAGACCCCAGGGTTTAGTGTGTGAGACCCCAAGGTTTAGTATGTGAGACCCCAGGGTTTAGTGTGTGAGATCCCAGGGTTTAGTGTGTGAGACCCCAGGGTTTAGTGTGTGAGACCCCAGGGTTTAGTGTGTGAGACCCCAGGGTTTAGTGTGTGAGACCCCAGGGATTAGTGTGTGAGACCCCAGGGTTTAGTGTGTGAGACCGCAGTGTTTAGTGTGTGAGATCCCAGGGTTTAGTGTGTGAGACCCCAGGGTTTAGTGTGTGTGACTCCAGGGTTTAGTGTGTGTGACCCCAGAGTTTAGTGTGTGAGAGCCCAGGGCTTAGTGTGTTAGACCCCAGGGTTTAGTGTGTGAGACCCCAGAGTTTAGTGTGTGAGACCCCAGGGATTAGTGTGTGAGACCCCAGGGTTTAGTGTGTGAGACCCCAGGGTTTAGTGTATGAGACCCCAGGGATTAGTGTGTGAGACCCCAGGGATTAGTGTGTGAGACCCCAGGGTTTAGTGTGTGAGAGCCCAGGGTTTAGTGTGTGAGACCCCAGTGTTTAGTGTGTGAGACCCCAAGATTTAGTGTGTGAGACCCCAGGCTTTAGTGTGTCAGAGCCCAGAGTTTAGTGTGTGAGACCCCAGGGTTTAGTGTGTGAGACCCCAAGGTTTAGTATGTGAGACCCCAGGATTTAGTGTGTGAGATCCCAGGGCTGAATGAATGAGAACCCAGGGTTTAGTGTGTGAGACCCCAGGGTTTAGTGTGTGAGACCCCAGGGTTTAGTGTGTGAGACCCCAGGGTTTAGTGTGTGAGACCCCAGGGTTTAGTGTGTGTGACCCCAGGGTTAAGTGTGTGACCCCAGGGTTTAGTGTGTGAGACCCCAGGGTTTAGTATGTGTGACCCCAGGGTTTAGTGTGTGTGACCCCAGGGTTTAGTGTGTGAGACCCCAGGGTTTAGTGTGTGAGACCCCAGGGTTTAGTGTGTGAGACCCCAGTGATCAGTGTGTGGGACCCCAAAGTTTACTGTTGTTCCAAAGCAATTGGAACAAAGTCCAATCACTAGAACCAGGTAAAGGGTCCGCCCCGAATGGCGTGAAGCCCATGGGGACTATAAAGTTAAGCCCCCAAGTTCAACTCGCTCTCTTCTTCCTGTCCGGGTCACCCAGCAACGCGAACCAACCTTGACCGTGACCGGTGCAGTGACCGCCGAAAGAAGTAAGTCTTAATTCAACGCTCGCTATGAGATAGGCGCTCCTAGCTACCAATCCGTACCAACTTCAAATCCCGCAGACTCAGAACCCGAACGAAAGGCCATTTGTTCCCCTGACCTGGTGGGCCAGACCGAAGTTAAGTATAGGCCTGTTAGTTGTAGAAGTAGCTTAGACGTAGAATTTGTGCATGAGTAGCGATTACTGTGTATAATAAATGTGCTTTGATTTGAATCTTACTAATCGGTGTATTGAGTTATTGACCATTACTTGGACTTGAACCTCGTGGCGGCATCATAAAGAAACCTGGCGACTCGAGAGCAAAGGTAATAAAACAGAGCAATTGAACCAACTGAAAAGTTAGCAACATTATTTGGCGACTCTGCTGGGACTCGATCTAGAAGTGGCTTAACCACTCCGGGAGAACCCAAAAATTTGAATATGAGATCCAATTGGGAACAGAAAACCACAAGTGTTCAAGCAGTTCTGATCAATCTTCATAATTCAGTAGTGTGTGTATGCATGCGTAACTAACAGGGCGATCAGGTAATACTGATAGATTTTTGTTGCGACAAAACTGTCGGGAGTTTGTATTTCGGAAATGAGCGAAAGCCGTACCCGTAATAATAGCACCACCTTAGTCTCCCTGTTCCAAATTTAAAAGAAGCATTCGGATAGGAAAGATGGGAATGCAGGCAATGCAGCGCCTCATGAACCCAGAGGAATTGCGGTCGCAGCGATCAGCAGCAGTAGAGTGGGACAATGTCCCGTATGGGAGGAAGAAATCAGGAAGTACCTCAAAGGGAAAGGATGGCCCCTTTGGAGCGAATTCTGTAGCAACGAGGAAACAGGTCCCAGGAGTATAGGACATACTTGGTGGGAGAACCTGAGCGAGATTCACAAGAAGAGCTTAGGGAAAGCCCGCAAGCCGATGGCAATTGTGTCCTGCTTGGCACAATTGCGAGGCACAGAGGAGGTCGTTAGGATGCTCCGGAAAGAGATAGAAGGCACACATCGAATGTGTAAGGTCGATGTTAGTGAGGCAGAGAGAGAGAACTTAGAGTTGAGGAGGAAGTTGGCAGCAAAAGACGGAGAGGTGGATGATGTCAAGTGGGCACACCAGTCTTGTCTGGCGCACTTAAGCAGTTTCCAGTCCCAGTATGAAAAGGCCTATCAGGACACGCGACGTGCAGTCCTGGTACGAGAAGAAACTGAGAAGCAGGTAGAGTCATTGCAGAGGCAGTGTAGTGACCTGAAGGCAGCGTTAAGAGCACTCCATGCTGCCACCACGGAGCAAAGACAAAGCTTACTAGACGACGCAAAGTGCCGGAAGCAGATTGCAGAACTGCAATCTCTGCTTTCAGTCCAAAAAGGATTCCAGGAAACCTTTGGAGCCAAGTTAGATGAGGAAGACGGCCCTGATTGGAAAGAGTTGAATGAGACAGCACAGAGATATGTTCAGGGAACATGTGCGCAGGGAAAGCCCCAAAAGAGGAAAGCGCCCCAACCCCCCACAGAGCAGATAGTTCAGGCTTCAATGAACCCTGTAACCACCCACCGCACAGCCACATCAGACGACACGGAATTTCTGTACACCACCCCCTTAACAGTGACCCAATCACGGGACGCGTGCAGGAAAATCACACCGTTCCTGCCCACCTCAGACCCCCACCACTTCTTTGCCAGAGTAAAGCAGAAGGCATCCATGTATGGCCTGGATGAGCGAGAGCATGTAAAGCTCAACGTTTTGAGTCTAGACCCTTCGGTCGTAGCAGCCCTTCCCGACCCACAGAATGTAGGAGGAGGCACCCTTGCAGAAATGCATACCACGGCCCGAGTCGCGATCGGGTATAACCGGGGTGACCCCGTAGATGGCCTCAACAAATGCAGGCAAAAGAAATCCGAGCATCCCACAGCGTTTGCTGGACGCCTGTGGATCCACTTTGCAGCAGTTTTTGGAAACTTAGGCCGCGCCCATTTGGCCCCAGACAACATGGCCAAATGGACCCGCACCCTTATCTCCCATGCCACAGAGGCAGGACAAAAAGCCTGTACGAGTTATGACCCCTCAGAGGAAGCCCACCATGAGAAATGGGTTTTAAAAAGATTGTCCCGCACCTGGGAGCAGTCTGTACAAAACAAACCCATGAACAAAAATCCCGAAGAACAGCAGGCAGAAGCAGACAAACCCGCAGTTAGGAAACCCGAGGAAGAGCAGGCAGATATGCATCCAGTTAAAACGCACCAGAACCCCGCATGGGTAAACGAAGGAAGGAACAGCCCCCCACAGAAACCACCGGAGTGTTACAATTGCAGACAATTAGGACATTATGCACAAGAATGTCAAGCCCCCCTGAAACAGCAACGGAATCAGCCCACAAATGCCCTCCGAACCAGCAAAGACACCAACAGCCCCGACCCCCCACCCAGGGAACCATACCCAAGGGAACAATGCACCAGAGAGCCTGCTCCACCTTATGTGCCCCAGGGGTCATGTTACAACTGTGGGCAGTCAGGACACTTCGCCCGAGATTGCAGGAGACCCCCACCAGCTAGACTAGCTCCCAGATATGCAAGAGAACACCACCCACAGCAGCTACAAGGTCCCAGCTGCCCCATGCAAACTGTGAGCGCTTACCCACCACTTCTCATGGCAGCGTTACCTCAGCAAGGCCACTTCATTTTTGTTTCGCTCCTCCTTCCTCTCTTCTTCGGTCACACTGCACTCCCTCCATATGCTAGTTACACCCCAATCCAAATGTGATTTACGATGTCCTGTATTCTGATGGAACTTGCAGCATGTTTTATGCTGTTTGTACTTGTTCTGTTAAATGTTGTATCTCAGGCCAAAATGTTTTTTTTCAACAGCCCCACGCCCTTTCGGCCGGATCCTCTGAGAACTTGCCTGCAGAGACTTGCTAATGTCCCAGACGCCAGTTCAGAGGAACTCGTCTGTCGACAGACCCCCATTCATAACTGCCCTTCTGGTTCGAGGGAAGAACCAATACGGCAACCCCCCACGATGACTACATTTCTTGCCCGTTCTTGTCGGTTTCTCAGGCAGTGGAGAAACGGCATTGGTCTCCGCCCTGCCTGGGAACCCCCCCTCTGGTCAGCTACGCTCGGGTAGGGCACACACGGCATTGGTCGCCGTCCTACCCGGGGACTCCATCCAAATCGTACCCGTCGCGGCCCATACGCACCTCATTTCGGAAGTTTTTGCTTCAAAAGTTTTGTTTTGTTTCAGGTAACCCTTAGGTTGCCAACCTTATGCTATTCACATCCTCAAACATTTGGATGGTAAATCGCACAGTCCGCGAGATGGCTCGCACTGGTTCAGTATTTGTAAGTGAGTCTTGTCCAGAAATTCAATTTTTGGAAAAAATAAGTAAACGAGGGAGTCACACATAGTGACCAATTATAAAGGGAGTCATTGGCACGAAGGGACAGACAGGCTATCATACGAGATATTAAACCAAGATAGTAACAGACACTATGCTTGATCCCACACAACTCCAGAAGCTCCAGGACCAGAGAAGAGAAGAGAAGTGACAGAAGAAGAACCATGAGGACATCCTCCGCATTGCTCATCACCATAATGGACATTTGGTTGCGCGTGAACGCGAACCCGACCCCAACCCCGCCCCCCCCCCCCCCCCCCCCCCCAGCCGTTAATGATTCACTTCCCCATAGTACCCAGAGCCCAGTCACAAGCGACACCACACCATCTTGGTGTGCAGGGTTTATAACCTGGTACTCTCTGTCATATGTAATAGAAACCTTACTAGTATTAGCGATACTCTGCTGCATCGTGCAGACTATGCGTCTAAGGAAATGGAGAAGGAGAGCCTACCGCGTTCGCACCCCGGTATATAGGATCAGATCCCCTATTTTCGGCTACGACCAGACCCCCGACCCCCGCAGGAAGGGGCATGAGGTCCTGCAGCAGGAGTTCAGGGAGCTAGGCAGAAAGTTAAAAGACAGGACCTCGAGGGTTGTAATCTCGGGATTACTCCCTGTGCCACGTGCCAGTGAGGCTAGAAATATCAAGATAGAGCAGCTAAACACGTGGCTAAACAGCTGGTGTAGGAGGGAGGGTTTCCATTATCTGGACCACTGGGAGCTCTTCTGGGACAGGTGTGACCTGTATAAGAAGGACGGGTTGCACCTAAACCGGAGAGGCATAAATATCCTGGCCGCGAGGTTTGCTAGTGTCACACGGGAGGGTTTAAACTAGTATGGCAGGGGGGTGGGCACGGGAGCAATAGGTCAGAAGGTGAGAGCATTGAGGGAGAACTAGGGAATAGGGACAGTGTGGCTCTGAGGCAGAGCAGACAGGGAGAAGTTGCTGAACACAGCGGGTCTGGTGGCCTGAAGTGCATATGTTTTAATGCAAGGAGCATTACGGGTAAGGCAGATGAATTTAGAGCTTGGATTAGTACTTGGAACTATGATGTTGTTGCCATTACAGAGACCTGGTTGAGGGAAGGGCAGGATTGGCAGCTAAACGTTCCAGGATTTAGATGTTTCAGGCAGGATAGAGGGGGATGTAAAAGGGGAGGCGGAGTTGCGCTACTGGTTCGGGAGAATATCACAGCTGTACTGCGAGAGGACACCTCAGAGGGCAGTGAGGCTATATGGGTAGAGATCAGGAATAAGAAGGGTGCAGTCACAATGTTGGGGGTATACTACAGGCCTCCCAACAGCCAGCGGGAGATAGAGGAGCAGATAGGTAGACAGATTTTGGAAAAGAGTAAAAACAACAGGGTTGTGGTGATGGGAGACTTCAACTTCCCCAATATTGACTGGGGCTCACTTAGTGCCAGGGGCTTAGACGGGGCGGAGTTTGTAAGGAGCATCCAGGAGGGCTTCTTAAAACAATATGTAGACAGTCCAACTAGGGAAGGGGCGGTACTGGACCTGGTATTGGGGAATGAGTCCGGCCAGGTGGTAGATGTTTCAGTAGGGGAGCATTTCGGTAACAGTGACCACAATTCAGTAAGTTTTAAAGTACTGGTGGACAATGATAAGAGTGGTCCGAGGATGAATGTGCTAAATTGGGGGAAGGCTAATTATAACAATATTAGGCGGGAACTGAAGAACATAGACTGGGGGCGGATGTTTGAGGGCAAATCAACATCTGACATGTGGGAGGCTTTCAAGTGGCAGTTGAAAGGAATACAGGACCGGCATGTTCCTGTGAGGAAGAAAGATAAATACGGCTATTTTCGGGAACCTTGGATGACGAGTGATATTGTAGGCCTCGTCAAAAAGAAAAAGGAGGCATTTGTCAGGGCTAAAAGGCTGGGAACAGACAAAGCCTGCGTGGAATATAAGGAAAGTAGGAAGGAACTTAAGCAAGGAGTCAGGAGGGCTAGAAGGGGTCACGAAAAGTCATTGGCAAATATGGTTAAGGAAAATCCCAAGGCTTTTTACACGTGCATAAAAAGCAAGAGGGTAGCCAGGGAAAGGGTTGGCCCACTGAAGGATAGGCAAGGGAATCTATGTGTGGAGCCAGAGGAAATGGGCGAGGTACTAAATGAATACTTTGCATCAGTATTCACCAAAGAGAAGGAATTGGTAGATGTTGAGTCTGGAGAAGGGGGTGTAGATAGCCTGGGTCACATTGTGATCCAAAAAGACGAGGTGTTGGGCGTCTTAAAAAATATTAAGGTAGATAAGTCCCCAGGGCCTGATGGGATCTACCCCAGAATACTGAAGGAGGCTGGAGAGGAAATTGCTGAGGCCTTGACAGAAATCTTTGGATCCTCGCTGTCTTCAGGGGATATCCCGGAGGACTGGAGAATAGCCAATGTTGTTCCTCTGTTTAAGAAGGGTAGCAAGGATAATCCCGGGAACTACAGGCTGGTGAGCCTTACTTCAGTGGTAGGGAAATTACTGGAGAGAATTCTTCGAGACAGGATCTACTCCCATTTGGAAGCAAATGGACGTATTAGTGAGAGGCAGCACGGTTTTGTGAAGGGGAGGTCGTGTCTCACTAACTTGATAGAGTTTTTCGAGGAGGTCACTAAGATGATTGATGCAGGTAGGGCAGTGGATGTTGTCTATATGGACTTCAGTAAGGCCTTTGACAAGGTCCCTCATGGTAGACTAGTACAAAAGGTGAAGTCACACGGGATCAGGGGCGAGCTGGCAAGGTGGATACAGAACTGGCTAGGCCATAGAAGGCAGAGAGTAGCAATGGAGGGATGCTTTTCTAATTGGAGGGCTGTGACCAGTGATGTTCCAGAGGGATCAGTGCTGGGACCTTTGCTCTTTGTAGTATATATAAATGATTTGGAGGAAAATGTAACTGGTCTGATTAGTAAGTTTGCAGACGACACAAAGGTTGGTGGAATTGCGGATAGCGATGAGGACTGTCGGAGGATACAGCAGGATTTAGATTGTCTGGAGACTTGGGCGGAGAGATGGCAGATGGAGTTTAATCCGGACAAATGTGAGGTAATGCATTTTGGAAGGTCTAATGCAGGTAGGGAATATACAGTGAATGGTAGAACCCTCAAGAGTATTGAAAGTCAAAGAGATCTAGGAGTACAGGTCCACAGGTCATTGAAAGGGGCAACACAGGTGGAGAAGGTAGTCAAGAAGGCATACGGCATGCTTGCCTTCATTGGCCGGGGCATTGAGTATAAGAATTGGCAAGTCATGTTCCAGCTGTATAGAACCTTAGTTAGGCCACACTTGGAGTATAGTGTTCAATTCTGGTCGCCACACTACCAGAAGGATGTGGAGGCTTTAGAGAGGGTGCAGAAGAGATTTACCAGAATGTTGCCTGGTATGGAGGGCATTAGCTATGAGGAGCGGTTGAATAAACTCGGTTTGTTCTCACTGGAACGAAGGAGGTTGAGGGGAGACCTGATAGAGGTATCCAAAATATGAGGGGCATAGACAGAGTGGATAGTCAGAGGCTTTTCCCCAGGGTAGAGGGGTCAATTACTAGGGTGCATAGGTTTAAGGTGAGAGGGGCAAGGTTTAGAGTAGATGTACGAGGCAAGTTTTTTACGCAGAGGGTAGTGGGTGCCTGGAACTCGCTACCGGAGGAGGTGGTGGAAGCAGGGACGATAGGGACATTTAAGGGGCATCTTGACAAATATATGAATAGGATGGGAATAGAAGGATACGGACCCAGGAAGTGTAGAAGATTGTAGTTTAGTCGGGCAGCATGGTCAGCACGGGCTTGGAGGGCCGAAGAGCCTGTTCCTGTGCTGTACATTTCTTTGTTGTTCTTTGATCTATAATAAAGACCATTCGTTTGCGTTTTTGTTGTCAATAAAGAAATGTTCATGAGCAATTGTACGATCCTGAGCTTGACTGCCAAGCCAGGAAAAATGTGTATAAACTGCTATGATTTTGTTTGTATGGTTGAGGAAGTTAGAGTGAGGAAATGTTTAAGTGAGTGTAGTGTATTAAGGATAGTTAGAGGTTCCCATTTTCTTGTTTTGTAATGCATGTCCCTGTTTGACATAGCGCCCTTAGAATTGTCAGTTAAAAATTTTTTGCATAGTTATGGTCAGTGTAGAGGCCATGAAAGAAGTGCTCACCGGGTCAGGGAATGAAGACAACGCAGTGATGTGACCCTTCACGCTTCGTGCAAGGATCACAAGGAGGGCGTGTAGCCACCTAAGTTGACCAACTCCCGATTTAAAATGGCGAAAGGCAAAGGCTGAAGGGAACGTCAGCCAACACAGGCAGAAACCAGCAGGTGCAGGTTTGCTGTGTATTAAAACTCTGCAAAAGCCCAGAAAGCATCGATACCAGCGACCATCAGCATAATAATGTAGCAGCCATCTACATACTAATGCGCAATCCCCGGGTGCAATTGAAACATTTGGGATAAACAAAGCAAAGCCAGACTCCCAGGCGCCAGCAGGAGCCAACACAAAAGAGGTTAATGGACACCTCAAGACCGCCCATCGATCAGGGAACCGCTCCAGTATTGGAGAAATCAAACCAAGCTATTGGAACGAAGTCCAATCACCTAGAACCAGGTACAGGGTCCGCCCCGAAAGGTGGGAAGCCCCTGGGGACTATAAAGTTAAGCCCCCAAGTTCAACTCGTTCTCCTCTTCCTGCCCGGGTCACCCAGCAACGCGAACCAACCTTGACCGTGACCGGTGCAGTGACCGCCGAAAGACCGTAAGTCTTAATTCAACGCTTGCTACGAGATAGGCGCTCCTAGCTACCAATCCGTACCAACTTCAAATCCCGCAGACTCAGAACCCGAACGAAAGGCCATTTGTTCCCCTGACCTGGTGGGCCAGTCCGAAGTTAAATATAGGCCTGTTAGTTATAGAAGTAGCTTAGACGTAGAATTTGTGCATGAGTAGCGATTACTGTGTATAATGAATGTGCTTTGATTTGAATCTTACTAATTGGTGTGTTGAGATATTGGTCATTACTTGGACTTGAACCTCGTGGCGGTATCATAAAGATACCTGGCGACTCGAGAGCAAAGGTTATAAAACAGAGCAATTGAACCAACTGGAAAGTTAGCAACAGCGGGGGTTCCCTTCTCCGTGCCGGACCCCGGGCAATATGGCGGAGCCCTACAGGGGCCCGGCACGGAGTAAAGTAGGTCCCCATGGAACCAGCACGTCCGCTGATCGGTAGGCCCGATCACAGGCCAGACCACCGTGGCCCCCCCCCCCCGGGTCTTATACCCCCCCCCCCCCCGCCCCCCCCCCAGGACAGCCCCCGCACCCTTACCTTCCAGGTCCCACCATGTGTGAGGTGAGTACTTCTCGCTGGCGGAACTGGGCCAAACACGTCGGCCACTCGGAGCCCGGCGAATCGCCAGGGGGGCCGCTATCAACGGCCCCTGACCGGCGCGATGGGAATCACGCCCGTGCCCGAAAAACAGCGCCGGAGAATAAGGAAGCCGGGGGGGGCGTGATTCGCGCCTCCCCCTGGGGATTCTCCGGCCCTGCGTAGGGTCGGAGAATCCCAGCCCAGGATTTAGTATGTGAGACCCCAGAGTTTAGTGTTAGTGATGCCAGGGTTTAGTGCGAGAGACCGTAGCATTTACTGTGTGAGACTTCAGGGCATGGCGTGAGTGACCCCAGTGTGTGAGATACCAGAGTTTACGGTGTGTGACCCCATGGTTTAGTGCGAGAGTCCCCAGAGTTCTGTGTGTGAGACCCCAGGGTTTAATGTATGAGACCCCAGGGATTAGTGTGTGAGACCCCAGAGTTCTGTGTGTGAGACCCCAGGGTTTAATGTATGAGACCCCAGGGTTTAGTGTGTGAGACTCCAGAGTTTAGTGTGTGTGACCCCAGGGTTTAGTGTGTGAGACCCCAGAGTTCTGTGTGTGAGACCCCAGAGTTTAATGTATGAGACCCCAGAATTTAGGAATAATAATAATCTTTATTGACACAGATAAGCTTACATTGTAATGAAGTTACTGTGAAAATCCCCCGTGTGAGTCCCCAGGGTTTAGTGTGAGACCCCAGGGTTTAGTGTGTGTGACCCCCAGGGTTTAGTGTGTGTGACCCCAGAGTTGAGTGTGTGTGACCCCAGGGTTTAGTGTGTGACCCCATTGTTTAGTGTGTGTGACCACAGGGTTTAGTGTGAGAGACTCCAGGGTTTAGTGTGTGTGACCCCAGGGTTTAGTGTGTGTGACCCCAGGGTTTAGTGTGTGAGACCCCAGGGTTTAGTGTGTGTGACCCCAGGGTTTAATGTGTGAGTTCCCAGGGTTTAGTGTGTGAGACCCCAGGGTTTACTGTGTGTGACCCCAGGGTTTAATGTGTGAGTTCCCAGAGTTTAGTGTGTGAGGCCCCAGGGTTTAGTGTGTGAGTTCCCAGGGTTTGTGTAGTATGTGAGGCCCCAGGGTTTAGTGTGTGTGACCCCAGGGTTTAGTGAGTGAGGCCCCAGGGTTTAGTGTGTGTATGACCCCAGGGTATAGTGTGTGAGACCCCAGAATTCAGTGTGTGAGACCCCAGAGTTTTGTGTGTGACCCCAGAGTTTAGTATCAGAGACCCCAGAGTTCAGTGTGTGTGTCAAAGAACAACAAAGAACAAAGAACAATACAGCACAGGAACAGGCCCTTCGGCCCTCCAAGCCTGCGCCGAGCAGCCACCCGTTTTCGCCTCACACTCAACCTTGGGGCCTGTTATGGAGGATATTAGCTATGACGAGCGATTGGCGAAAACGGGTGGCCGCTCAGCCCATTGGGGCCCGGAGAATTGCTGGGGGGCCGCTGCCAGCGGAGCTGATCAGAGCTGAATCACTCGTGTGAGAACGTAGCACACTGCAGAGCAACACATACAGGAAGTACTTTGTGGTATTGTGGCACAGTCAATAATCACTCTCTTAAATATAATATTCTGAGGCAGCACGGTGGCGCAGTGGGTTAGCACTGCTGCCTCACAGCGCCGAAGTCCCAGGTTCGATCCCGGCTCTGGGTCACTGTCCATGTGGAGTTTGCTCATTCTCCCCGTGTTTGCCTGGGTTTCGCCCCCACTACCCAAAAATGTGCAGGCTAGGTGGATTGGCCACGCTAAATTGCCCCTTATTGGAAAAAATGAATTGGGTACTCTAAATTTATGTTAAAAAAGAATAATATTCTGAAGACTCTGGAAGTAACTGATGAGTAAAAAGGGAGGGGGTTATCCAGATGTAACATTAACACAAGGAGGCCATTCAACCCATCATGTCCATGGGCAGCACTGTAGCACAATGGTTAGAACAGTACCTCACAGCTCCTGGGTCCCAGGTTCGATTCCGGCTTGGGTCACTGTCTGTGCGGAGTCTGCACGTCCTCCCCGTGTGTGCGTGGGTTTCCTCCGGGTGCTCTGCTTTCCTCCCACAGTCCAAAGATGTGCGGGTTAGGTGGATTGGCCATGATAAATTGCCCCTAGTGTCGAAAAAGGTTAGGAGGGGTTATTGGGTTATGGGGACAGGGTGGAAGTGAGGGCTTAAGTGGGTCGGTGCAGATTCAATGGGCCGAATGGCCTCATTCTGCACTGTAAATTCTATGATTCTATGGGTATAACAGCTGAGAAAGAGCTATCCCGTCCAATCACACTTCCCAGCTCTTGAAACTCTGCAGGTTGCCTCAAGTCCACACCCCAAAGTCCTTTGGAAATGTGGTGAGGATTTCTGCCTCAAGCTGCCTGTCAAGAAGTGAGTTCCAGATTCCGACCACCCTTTGTGTGAAAGGAAATACTCTTCAACTCTCCTTTAATCATTCAGCCACTCACTTCAAATCAATCCCCCCCTCCCGCTAAATATTCACCTCCCAGCTCAGGGAAATCGGTCTTTCCTATCGAGGCCCCTCATAAGTTCAGAAACTTCAATTAAATCTCCCCTCTGCTTCCTCTGGTTCACAGAAAATGACTCCAATCTACCCGCTCTTTCCTTGTTAAAATTCTCCTCAGGAATCCCGAGATATGAATGGTTAATTATTGCTGTTCAAGGCAGCGCAGATTGCTAACTGGTGAAAACATTCATGGAGCAATGCAAAGTTTTCATTGGGTCGAGTGTTCTTTATGCAAATACATTTTCCTGAGATCGTACTAACCAAACTCTGCTGGAGGTTCATTGACTCGGAGCGACAGCAACATGGCGTGGCGTTTATTTGAGGAGAAGAAACACGCTGCGATGTATCGGAAATACAGGCTTCCTTCAGCCAGTGAAGTTCACAACTCGATCTTCGACTATCTGGAGAAAAAGGTAAGAATGTGGTCAATGTGAAAAATCAGCAGCCTGGGTGAGAAGCTCGAGAGCAGAAATTGTGATCCAGACCGGCACTCTGGTGCAGTAGTGAGGGAGTGCCACACTGCCAGAGATGCTGAGCAGCCCCCCTTCTCGCTCCCCAGACCCGGTGACACTACCTTGAAGAAGAGGACGGGCGCTCCCCCAGTGTCCTGGCCAATCTTTACACTCTCAATCAACATCCCAGAAAGCAGCTTATTTGGTTTCAGAGAATTTACAGTGCGGAAGGAGGCCATTCGGCCCATCGAGTCTGCACCGGCTCTTGGAAAGAGCACCCTATTTACAACCACGCTTCCACCCTATCCCCATAACCCAGTAACCCCAGGTAACCTTTTTGGACACTAAGGGGCAATTTATCATGGCCAATCCACCTAACCTGCACATCTTTGGACTGTGGGAGGAAACCGGAGCACCCGGAGGAAACCCACGCAGACACGAGGAGAATGTGCAGACTCCGCACAGACAGCCGGTAATTGAACCTGGGACCCTGGAGCTGTGAAGCAACTGTGCTAACCACTGTGCTACCCCGCCGGTTATTTACCTCTGCTGCTAGTTGGATCTTGCTGTGGGTATATTGTGGGACATTTACCCTACTTTACAACAGGGCCTTGACTGGCATGCAAAGGACTTTCTGAGATTGTGAAAGAAGATAAAGGATTATATTTCTATCTTTTTCTCACACAAGGTGTGGAATACGCAGCCTGAGATTGTGGTGGAGGAAGGTTCAATTGTGGCTTTGAGAAGGGAATTGGATTATTGTGACCGGGATTCTCCGACCCCCCACTGGGCGGCCGCAGAGGGGCAGGTGGCAGCCGCTCGGGCTGGAGGGCGCCCGCCCGACATGAGGAGGAGGAGGAGGACCAAGACGAGGGGGAGCCACAGGACGAGGATGCCAAGGAGGAGGGGGCGGGGAGGGGGGCAGGAGGTGGTACCACGGAAGCGCCTGATGAGGCCTCGTGTGGACCAACGCCGCATGTCCTTCAGGAACTCCCGGACCGGGCGACCAAGAGAATATCTGCCACATGATACCGCGTGGGACTGGGGGTGGCACCCTCTTCCGGTGGCCGTCAAGGTGACGGTCGCTTGAACCTCTAAGCCACGGGCTCATTCCAGTCTCCGAGTGGGGACCTATCCGGTATCCCCCAGGCATCGGTGCACCGGTGCATCCGTGCAGTGACTGGCGCCCTATATGCCCTTGCTGACAGGTACATTCAGTTCCCTGCAGACCGCACCCACCAGGATGCCCGGGCAGCGGGCTTCGCTGCAGTGGCAGGATACCCATGGTACAGCGGGTAATTGATGGGGCGCACGACACCATGCGGCCACCAGGGGATAACAGGCCGATGTTCATGAACAGGAAGGGGTCCTACTCCATGAACGTTCAGGTGGTCTGTGACGTCAGATGAAGGTACTGCTCGTCTGCGCCCAGTACCCGGGCAGTGTACATTTGTTTATCCAGGCACAGTCATTCATACCCAACAAGTTCGAGGGCAACCAGGGGTGTGATCGAGCGGTGCTTGGGGCTGCTGTAGATGTGCTTCAGGTGCCTGGACCGCTCTGGTACGACTCAATGAGGATCGGTCACATCGCTGTGGTCTGCTGCGTCCTCCACAACACAGCCCAGCAGAGGGCCGATGTGCTGGAGGGGGAGGAGGAGGGGGAGGATCACAGTGAAGGGGCACGCCTCTCCAGACGAGGAGGGGGGGGGTGGGGGGCAATGCATGGGACATGGGGGCTGGACATGGACGGGAGGCTGCACTGTGCCACTGGCAAGGCCAGCGAGCATGGGACGGGTTAATAGCCGCACGTTTCACCAACTAGGGCGGGTTTACTGAGCAGGGGCTTGGGCACCACAGCATGGCAGCACATCACCACCCACCACCCTCACCTCCCACAACATCAATGAGGCTCACCTCCCCAACCACCCACCACCCTCCCCTCCCACACCACCGCATTACCCACATGCACACTGCCCCTCCATGACACACCCACCTGCAACACAACAGGCAGGACTCACACGGTTGCCAATGACAGCGGCCTGGTCCTTGGCATGGAGGATGATGACAGCCCGCTCTGCGATGAGCTCAGAGCTCCACATCGTTAGACAATGTCTGACTCATGGCCCCAGTAACACCCTCCACCTGGGTGGTCCCTGTATGCGGGCTGGACACTCTATCATATGGCCCTGTCGTTTTGCTGGGGATGGGGTGATGGGACATCCAGGGGGGCGGGAGGGTTGGGGGGGGGGGCACGTCACACGCACTGGGGCTCAACGTTCCATCACCCCTCACCCACAGTGGCACTTAATTCCCGTCCCACCCCCGCACGCATCGGAGAGAGTAAAGACGCAGCTTTCATCGATGGTACAGTGTGTTCAATAACAAACCGTATACACATGTGCCCTCGCCCCTAAATCTAAGCTGTGCCCTGCACCCGTGCCAACTTGTTAGGTGTCTAACTTTCTGGCCTTCCGGGCCCTATCTCTGTGGTTCCCCAGACGGTACAGCAGAAATGGAGGCGGACTGCTGAGACGCCTGCCCTGCGACTAGGGTCCCCATTGGCGCTCGTTTCCTGGGGCGGCCCGGCCTTGATGGGCCAGGCTACACCTCGGGCATCCCGGCTGGCATGGTGTCTCCCTGTACTGCCCGCTTCCCACCATATGCACCAGGGACAGTGGGGGGAGGGGGTCCGAGGTGCTGCGGTGTTCCGGGACCTCCCCTACAGCAGTCACTGGCACGGGCCCCAGCACCTCCTCCCTCGTGGTGCCCAATGGCCCCCGAGCTTCTCCATGGGAAGGGGGTGCGAATGGAGCCATCCCCCGAGGCTCCCCCGACACCTGCCGCTGCCAGTCCTGGAGGCCCGCTCTGGTGTCGACCAGGGTCTGCACGTTAGCAGCAATGGAGCTCAGGGAGTTGGCCATCCCTGTCTGGGTCTGTGCGACGCCGACCAGCACCTGGGTTATGACGCCGATGACCTCAGCGATGGCCTGCTGAGACTGGGCCACAATGAGCAGCGTCACTGCAATCTGCAGCTGCCACTGGCTCATGGCTGCTTGTGCGTGGGCAGCCCTGTCCTGGGCCACGGAAACCGCATGAACAGAAAGCCCTGGGCCCTGCATAACCTGACCCATGCCCAACACCGCCGCCCCCATAGCCTCCACCGTGAACCCCACCCGTGCGCTTTTGGCCCGGTTTTGCAGGCATGACCGGCACCATTCCCTGCTCCTGCACGTGGATGCACTCCTCCGCCTGCGTCTGCAGGTGCTGGAAACCGGCCGTCATTCCCTTCTCTCGTCCCTGGATCCCTGATTGCATCGGGCCTGGGTGGGTATGGAAATCCCAGGAACCCTGGACTCGTCTGGGTGGCAGCTGGTTGCTGGGGCTGGGCTGCCCTTCGACCGTCCGGCCCCACGGCTGCTCCTACCTCTATCTGCTGTACCGGAGCGGCTGTGTTGTGCTCACTAGTGAATGAGGGCAGGACGGTAGCACAAGTGGATAGCACTGTGGCTTCACAGCGCCAGGGTCCCAGGTTCAATCCCCCGCTGGGTCACTGTCTGTGCGGAGTCTACATGTTCTCCCTGTGTCTGCGTGAGTTTCCTCCGGGTGCTCCGGTTTCCTCCCACAGTCCAAAGACATGCAGGTTAGGTGGATTGGCCATGCTAAATTGCCCTTAGTGTCCAAAAAAAGGTTAGGAGGGGTTATTGGGTTACGGGGATAGGGTGGAAGTGAGTCACCTCAGGCTGCAGTCCACCAGATCGGGCTTCCAACTAAATGGCTACTATTGTCATTGCCATCGCTATCTTTAAATCTTCAGCACTCGTGGTACCATGTTATATTTGGTCTTCTCCCTTGCAAAGGAATCCACCAAACACCTTGACTTGTCCAAACCAAGATCTTCATTGAGTCTTGCATGGTAAGATTGTAATCTGTTTCAGAGCATGTTATCATGGCGTCTCCTTATACTCCTCTGGAACTCCACCTAGCACCGACCATTCACCTGTATGTCTAACCACCATCTCCTACAACCATCTTGTGATGGCTGGATGTGCCTGCCCTTATATGGGAGTCGCTGGCCACATGACCATGGTCTAGGGACTGCATGGTATGTCTGCACTGCCACCTGATGGTTGGAGGTCGCACACCATCCATCTATGATATTGCCCACAGGCATATCACCACAATTCCCAGCCTCTTTAATCATAAGTAACCCTTCCCTGTCTGTCACTTTTGATCCCACAAGGGCATTGCTGCGGAGCAGGTCAATCCCATCCATGGATAAACTGGGGACAAATCCTATGGTCACTATTCCTGAGGAAAGGTTACATTCCAGCTTCAGAATCCTTGAAGCCTGTCGTGTTGGGTGTTCCGACACACAAGCGAACCAACACGGTTGTAGATGGTACAACTCTGTTTTATTATTCTGTACAATAATAACTAATAACTTCTGGCTGTGGTTCGTACTTCACCAGCTAACCTGTGGATCCAGCCCTAACACTATCCTAGTGAGGCACTCAGCACATGGTGTATGTCTGAGTGGCACGCTGTGAGCTCTGTGCTCTGAGCTATCTCCTGGTAGAATGACCGGGAGCTGTGGTGTTCCCTGTTTTATAGTGCGTGTGCTCTCACTGGTGATTGGCTGTGATGTTGTGTGTGTGTTGGTTGGTCCATCTACCTGTCCATCAGTGTGTGTGTGTGATTGTACCATGATATGTTAATATGGATATCATGACAAAGCCCTCTTAAACTCCCCCGCACTCATCAACTGGGATGTGGTACCACCGTCCGAACTGTAGCCTGATCTGCTATGGTCTCTGACTGACTCCCACTTTCTGCACAGGGTTTACTTGGCCCAAGAAATCCGATGGATTTTTCCCATAAACTCCAGCAGTCAGCTGCCTTTCGGCACAGGCCTCCCGGCCTGGCCGTTCTCCTCAGGACCATCCTTTCAGGCCTGAGGAGGGCCCCCTGCTGTTCCCAACGTCCTTTCTCTCCCGTGGGTGCTCGGTTTCCTATCACTCCTCCACTTTCTATCCCTTTCAGGGGAGCGATGGCACAGTGGTTAGCACTGCTGCCTCACAGCACCAGGGACCGGGATTCAATTCCAGCCTCGGGTGTCTGTGTGGCGTTTCCTCCCACAGTCCAAAGATGTGCAGGTTAGTGGATTGGCCAGACTAAATTGCCCCTTAGTCTCCAAAACGTTAGGTGGGGTTACTGAGGTACGGGGATAGGGTGGAGGCATGGGCTTAAGTTGGGTGCTCTTTCCAAGAACCGGTGCAGACTTGATGGGCCGAATGGCCTCCTTCTGCACTGTAAATTCTATGATTCTATGATTCAGGTGGTTGGGGAAGAGGAGGGAAGGGTTTCCTTTGGGATGAATGTTTGTGGATCAGCTCATGATCATCAGCCAGCGTTACTGCCCCATTACTCTCTGTGCGTTATTATTGGGAAAGGCTAACGCCATGAGGAGAATTATTTCACAAGGGGTTTCATGAATTGCCTTTGCTTTAATATCCCCCACCCCACTAAGTTCCCTTAGCCCACTGGTTGAAAGCGCGCTGCTCAAACCTTTCAAATGTTATGTCTGCTCAGGACATTTCCTGAGGGGATAGAATTTCTGACGGTACATCCCTGGCCTATACTGGGATGCACTTCAAAGAGCCCTTTTCTCCTCTCCGTTCCCTCTGGCACCCCATGGGCGGGATTCTCCACTCCCGCGCTGAAGTGGCCGCACCGTCGTGAACGCCGTCGAGGTTCACGACAGCGCGAAACGGCCCCGATCCCGACCGATTCAGGCCCTGACAATGGGCTAGGATCGGGGCCGCGTCATCTACACGCGCCAGGCCATGTCGCCCGCGTAAAGGTGGCGCCGCAGAGATGACGCGGCCGGCGCCGCATAACTGCCGTCACCCGCGCATGCGTGGTTGCCGTCCTCTCTGAGTCCGCCCTGCAGGCCGGATCTTGCGGGGCCGCGGAAGGAAGGAGGTCCTCCTTCAGAGAGGAAGGCCCGACGATCGGTGGGCACCGATCGCGGGCCATGCCACATTTGAGGTAACCCCAGTGCAGGATCCCCCCCCCCCGCAGGCCGCTCCCCCCCCCCCCCCCCCCAGCGTTCACGCACTGTTCACGACGACAGCAACCAGGTGTGGACGGCGCCGGGTGGAACCCGCCGTTTTGGCCTGGCCGCTCAGCCCGTCCGGGCCTGAGAATAGTGGGAGTGCCGGAGAATCGTCATTTTTGGTGTCTCCGGCAATTCTCCGGCCTGCGGCCCGCAAAACTCGACCGGGCCGTTCCCGCCGCTTGGGAGAATCGCGGGAGGGCGTCGGACCGGCGTCCCGGGAAATTTTGGCGGCCCAGGCGATTCCCCCAACGGCACGGGAGTGGAGAATCTCACCCCATGATTTTCAGATTCTGCCGACACGACCTGTTCTGGCCGTCAACTTTGTGCCGGATTCTCCGAGACATCGCGGCAAAATCGCGAAACGCGATCGGCCGGAGGATCGGCTCCGACGCGAATGCGGGTTTGATGCCGGTTTCGCGCTGAATCCGGATTCTCCGGACCCCTGAACCTGAAAAAATGGCGGCGCCCACCGCACGGCCTGCAGAATCGCAATATCCACCCCGACGACCAATTCTCTGGGGCCCCAGCGATTCTGTGGCCCGGTTGGGCTGATTTCCTGACGGCGTGGTCCTAACCACCTATACAGAATCGTGATTCCGGCGTGTTGGCTGAGGCGGCCTCGAGAGAAGGTAGCAGTTGGCGTGGGAGGGGGCTGTGGGCTCCCGTAACCGACACAGAGGCTGTGCTTTATGCGGGGGTGCCTGCCAGGGTTGGGGGAGGGGAGGGGAAGGGGGGGTGTCAGGCCGAGAGTCGGGAAGCCCCCGACATGGCAGGGTGGGGCTCACGCACCGAGCGCCATTACGCAGCCATCCTGTTGGCCACCCACCCCGGGCGCTGGGTACACAAAGGGTTAATGGCCGTATGGGTGGGTGCCGCCCCCCCTCCCCGGCAACCCCACTCAACTGGCGACACCCACCGGGGGACCACACAAGGACACACCGACGCCAGTCCCCAATAAAGGCAGTGCCATGAAATAGTGGCCCTAGCAACAGGGACAGGCGCCAGGAGCGGGGGCACCTACGGGGCAGGGGTGGGGGGGCATGCGGCGCTGGGTCACACGGTGCCAACCGGGGCGACCATGTAGCCCATGGTACCTGGTTGTGCACGGGTGTATGCGCCATGATAACATGTTCTCCCCTCACCCCCTGCAGAGTATCATCTTTGGTCACCACCCAGCGATGTTGGTCGCCGTGGCAGGGCCACTGCCCTGCATGCAGCCCTGTGGCAGCGTCAGCGGAGGCGGCGCAGAGAGGAGGCAGAGGCTGCAGCAGAGGAGCGGGTTGCAGAGGGGTGGGTGGAAGCTGTTCAGGCTGGAGGGCCACCCACTCGACAGGCCGAGGAAGAGGAGGAGGAACGGGGCTTGAGGAGGAAGAGGAGGAGGAATAAGACGGGAAGGAGGAGGAGGAGGTGGTGCCACCGCCAAGGAGTCGCCGGATGAGGCCCTGCGTGTACCGGCGCCGCATGTCCTCTGGGGAACCCCCTGACCGGGCATGCAGGGGGAGACTGCGGATGAGCCGGGAGACTGTCGATGGCACACCCAGCACCGCAGGGGAGTGGGGGAGGACACCCGCACCTGGTGGCCGTCAAGGTGACGGTCGCCCTGAACGTCTATGCCATGGGGTCTTTCCAGTCGCCGACTGGGGACCTGTCCGGCATCTCACGGGCATCGGCGCACAGGTGCATCCGTGCCGTGATGCCGTGCCCTGTATGCCCTGGCGGACTGCTACATCCAGTTCCCTGTGGACCGCGCCCACCGGGATGCCCGGGCAGTGGGCTTCGCTGCCATCGTCGGGATGCCGCGGGTCCAGATAGTAATCGAACGGGTGCACGTTGCCCCACGGCCACCAGTGGATAACATACCGGGTTCAGGGGCCGGAGAATGTTCACCACTATAAACAGCACCACTCGGGAGCTGCGCCATAAGAGGCGGGTCAGGTAAAGGGATGTTCCCGCGCCAGAAAGAATAAGGCGGGAAGACAGGCGCAAGGCGGATGGGAATTCCCCACGGGGGGGTCGAGGAGTGAGCAGGAGTAGCCGGGGTCAGTTGAAGTCAGCTGACTTACGGAAGTAATATGGGGGGAGCAATCACGCTAGAAAGAGATCTAGCGGGGGGGGGGGGGGGGGGGGGGGGGGGGGGACAACTGGGTTGCTGCTGCGGAAATCCAAAAGGAAATGGCTAAAGAGTGGGTGGACGGGGATGGTGTGCGACGCTGGGAGAGCGAGTGGCAGCGCGGAGGCGGGATATGGGACTGGCCTAGAGAAGGTAATGGCTAGTCGACACGGGAGGGGGGCAGGTAGCCCCCTAGTGAGGCTGATCACGTGGAACGTGAGAGGCCTGAACGGACCGATAAAAAGGGCCCGAGTGCTCGCGCATTTGAAAGGACTAAGGGCAGACGTGGTTATGCTCCAAGAGACGCACCTAAAGGTGGCGGACCAAGTTAGGTTAAGGAAAGGATGGGTGGGACAGGTGTTCCACTCAGGACGAGACGCAAAGAACAGAGGGGTGGCCATTTTGGTGGGGAAAGGGGTAGCATTTGAAGCAAAGATCATCGTAGCAGTTAGCGGAGGTAGATTTGTAATGGTGAGTGGCAGGCTGGAGGGAATGGAGGTCGTGTTGGTTAATGTGTATGCCCCAAACTGGGACGATGCGGGATTTATGAGACGGATGCTGGGGCGTATACCGGACCTGGAGGTAGGAAACTTGATTTTAGGAGGGGACTTTAATACGGTGCTGGACCCGGGGCTAGATAGATCCAGCTCAAGGACCGGAAGAAGGCCGGCAGCGGCCAAGGTACTTAAGGGGTGTATGGACCAAATGGGGAGTGGATCCATGGCGATTTCTTAGACCTAGGGCTAGGGAGCTCTTCTTCTCCCATGTCCATAAAGTGTACTCCCGGATAGATTTTTTTGTTTTGGGAAGGTCGTTGATCTCTAGGGTGGAAGAAGCTGAGTACTCAGCCATAGCGGTTTCGGACCATGCCCCACATTGGGTGGACCTGGAATTAGGAGAGGAAAGGGAGCAGAGAACACTCTGGCGATTAGATGTGGGATTGATGGCGGATGAGGGAGTGTGTGCAAGAGTGAGGGGGTGTATTGAGAGATACCTGGAGGTCAATGACGACGGCGAGATCCCTGTGGGAGTGGTATGGGAAGCACTAAAAGCGGTGGTCAGAGGAGAGCTGATCTCCATTGGGGCCCACAAAAGGAAAACAGAGGCCAAGGAAAGGGAAAGATTACTGGGGGAGATTTTAAGGGTGGATAGGGAATTTGCAGAGACCCCGGAGGAGGAACTGTACAGGGAGAGGAGACGACTCCAGACGGAGTTTGACCTTCTGACCACCAGAAAGGCGGAGGTACTGTGGAGGAAGGCACAGGGGAGGAGGTATGAGTATGGGGAAAAGGCTAGTCGCCTGTTGGCTCATCAATTGCGAAAGAGGACAGCAGCGAGGGAGATAGGAGGAATTAGAGACGAAAGGGGAGACACGGTGCGAAGGGCAGGAAAGATAAATGAGGTGTTCAAGACCTTTATTGAGGGACTGTATAGGTCTCAATCCCCAGAGGGAGAGGAGGGGATGCGGCAGTTCCTGGACCAATTGAGGTTCCCGAAAGTGGAGGAGCAGGAGGTGGTAGGCCTGGGGGCACCGATTGGGGTGGACGAGGTTATTAAGGGACTGGGAAGCATGCAAGCAGGGAAGGCCCCGGGACCAGACGGGTTCCCGGTGGAATATTCCAGAAAATATGTGGATTTGTTGGCCCCGTTGATGGTGAGGACGTTCAATGAGGCCAGGGAAGGGGGGACTCTACCCCCGACGATGTCGGAGGTGACGATATCGCTAATTTTGAAGAGGGATAAAGATCCGTTGCAGTGCGGGTCCTATAGACCTATTTCATTATTGAGCATGGATGCCAAATTGTTGGCAAAGGTACTGGCATCGAGGATAGAGGACTGTGTCCCGGGGGTGGTGCACGAAGACCAGACAGGGTTCATAAAAGGGAGACAACTGAATGTTAACGTGCGACGACTATTAGGGGTGATAATGATGCCCCCAGTGGAGGGGGAGGCAGAGATAGTGGCAGCAATGGATGCAGAGAAGGCATTTGATAGGGTGGAGTGGGAGTATTTATGGGAAGTGTTAAGGAGGTTTGGGTTCGGGAACGGGTTTATTAGCTGGGTTAGACTTCTTTATGGGGCTCCAACGGCAAGTGTAGTTACGGGTCGACAAAGATCGGAGTATTTCCGACTAGATAGGGGAACAAGACAGGGATGCCCGCTGTCTCCATTGTTGTTCGCGTTGGCAGTTGAGAGCCTCCAGGAAATGGAGAGGGGTGATTAGAGGGGGAGAAGAACACCGAGTCTCGTGATACGCAGATGACCTATTGTTATACGTGTCGGACCCAGCGGGGGGGATGATAGAGGTTATGCGAATGTTGAGGGAGTTCGGGGATTTCTCGGGGTATAGGCTAAACATGGGGAAGAGTGAATTATTTGTGATACATCCAGGGGACCAGAGTAGAGAGATAGAAGGCTTGCCTCTAAGGAAAGTGGAAAGAAACTTCCGATACCTGGGGATTCAGATCGCTAGGAGCTGAAGAACCTTGCACAGACTTAATCCGACACGGCTGGTAGAACAAATGGAGGAGGACTTCAAGAGGTGGGGCATGCAGCCTCTGTCGCTGGCGGGCAGGGTGCAAGCAATTAAGATGATGGTCCTCCCGAGGTTCTTATTTGTATTTCAATGTCTCCCTATACTAATCACTAAGACCTTTTTTAATAAAATAGACAGGAGCATAACGAGCTTCGTGTGGGCAGGGAAAGTTCCGAGAGTAAGGAGGGGGTTCCTTCAGCGTAGTAGGGACAGAGGAGGATTGGCACTACCGAACTTGGGCGATTACTATTGGGCCGCCAATGTGGCAATGATACGTAAATGGATGATGGAGGGTGAGGGAGCGGCGTGGAAAAGACTGGAGAGAGAGTCCTGTAAAGGGACGAGTTTAGAGGCGCTGGTGACGGCGCCGCTACCGTTCTCACCTAAAAAGTTTACCACGAACCCGGTCGTGGCGGCAACATTGACTATCTGGGGACAGTGGAGGCGACAGAGAGGGGTGCGGGGAGCCCTGGTGGGATCCCCTATCAGGAACAACCATAGGTTCGCCCCAGGAAGAATGGATGGAGGATTTCAGAGCTGGCACCAGTTGGGAATTAGGAGGGTGGGAGATTTATTTATAGATGGGACTTTTGCGAGCTTGGGAGCATTGGAGGAAAAGTACAAGTTGCCCCGGGGAAATTTCTTGAGATATATGCAGGTGAGGGTGTTTACTAGACAACAGGTGAGGGAATTTCCGTTGCTCCCGACACAGGGGATTCAGGACAGAGTGCTTTCAGGGGTGTGGGTCGGAGAGGGCAAGGTGTCAGAGATATACCGAGAGATGAGGGAAGAGGGGGAGCAGTCGGTGGGCGAACTAAAAGGAAAGTGGGAAGAACTAGGGGAGGAGATAGAGGAGGGTATGTGGGCTGATGCCCTAAGCAGGGTAAATTCCTCTTCCTCATGCACCAGGCTTAGCCTGATTCAATTTAAGGTGCTACATAGAGCACACATAACGGGAGCAAGATTGAGCAGGTTCTTTGGAGTGGAGGACAGATGTGGGAGGTGTGGCGGGAGCCCGGCAAACCACGCACATATGTTTTGGGCGTGCCCGGCATTGGAGGGGTATTGGAAGGGAGTGACGGGAGTGATTTCGAAGGTGGTGAAGGCCCGGGTCAAACCAGGCTGGGGGTTAGCTCTATTTGGAATTGCGGAAGAGCCGGGAGTGCAGGAGGCGAAAGAGGCCGACGTTGTGGCCTTTGCGTCCCTAGTAGCCCGGCGCAGGATCCTACTCATGTGGAAGGAAGCGAAACCCCCCGGACTGGAGGCCTGGGTAAATGATATGGCGGGGTTCATTAAACTGGAGCAGATAAAGTTTGCCCTGAGAGGGTCGGCTCAAGGGTTCACCAGGCGGTGGCAGCCATTTCTCGACTACCTAGGGGAATGTTAGAGGGAAGACAGATGACCAGCAGCAGCAACCCAGGGGGAGGGGGGGAGGGGGGGTGGAGGGGCGGGGGTTTTAGTTTAGTTTATGTCAAAAGATAATGGGGTTTTGTTATTTGTGTATTGTTAAAAATTTTTATATTGTTACGTTTGCTTTGTAAGAGGGGAAAAATTGTTGTCTGGAAAAAACTTTCAATAAAATATATTTAAAAAAATAAATAAACAGTACCACTCCATGAACATTCAAGTGGTCTTTGACCACCAGATGATGATCCTGCACATCTGCGCCCAGTACCCGGGCAGTGTACATGACTCGTTCGTGTTGGAACAATCTGTGATCCCCGGCATGTTCGACGAATCCCCCCACCGACCCCCCGTCTGCGGGGCTGGTTGCTGGGCAACAGGAGTTACCCATTGCGGTCGTCGCTGACGACTCCTAAGTGGAGGCCACAGAGTGACACAGAGCACCGCTGCAATGATGCCCATTGTGCGACCAGGGGGGTGGTTGAGCGGTGCTTCGGGGTCCTGAAAATGCGCTTCAGGTGCCAGGACAGCTCTGGATGGGCCCTCCAGTGCAAGGCCAGGAGGGTTGCCCGCATCGTGGTGGTCTGCTGCGTCCTGCACAACATAGCAGAGCAGAGGGGCGTTGTGCTGGAGGAGGAGGAGGAGTAAGGGCATGCCTCGTCGGACGAGGAGCATGAGGGGGAGGGGGACAATGGGCGGGACATGGGGGCTGGCCAGGCTCGGGAAGCTGCACTATGCTATTGCCAGGGCCAGCGAGCAGGGGACGCTTTAGTCATCGCACGTTTCACCAACTAGGGGTGGTTGCTGGGCAGGGGCACAGACACCACAATACCACACACCCTCACCTCCTGACACCCTCACCTCCCACACCACCTGACACCCTCACCTCCCACACCACCTGACACCCTCACCTCCCACACCACCTGACACCCTCACCTCCCACACCACCTGACACCCTCCCCTCCCACACCACCTGACACCCTCCCCTCCCACACCACCTGACACCCTCCCCTCCCACACCACCTGACACCCTCCCCTCCCACACCACCTGACACCCTCCCCTCCCACACCACCTGACACCCTCCCCTCCCACACCACCTGACACCCTCCCCTCCCACACCACCTGACACCCTCCCCTCCCACACCACCTGACACCCTCCCCTCCCACACCACCTGACACCCTCACCTCCCACACCACCTGACACCCTCACCTCCCACACCACCTGACACCCTCACCTCCCACACCACCTGACACCCTCACCTCCCACACCACCTGACACCCTCACCTCCCACACCACCTGACACCCTCCCCTCCCACACCACCTGACACCTTCACCTCCCACACCACCTGACACCCTCACCTCCCACACCACCTGACACCCTCCCCTCCCACACCACCTGACACCCTCCCCTCCCACACCACCTGACACTCTCACCTCCCACACCACCTGACATCCTCATCTCCTGACACCATCCCCTCCCACACCACCTGACACCCTCCCCTCCCACACCACCTGACACCCTCCCCTCCCACACCACCTGACACCTTCACCTCCCACACCACCTGACACCCTCCCCTCCCACACCACCGAACCACCGGCATGCACACCCCCTCCATTATATATACCTACGGCACAATGAGCTGGGGGCACCGGGTCTGGTCCATGGGATGGAGGATGATGACTCTGCGATGAGCTCCATGCTCCACATCTTTAGACAATATTTGACTCATGCCCACTGTAGCACCTCCCACCAGGGTGAGCACTGCATGCGGGCTGGACAGTCCATCACACGGTCCTGTCGAATAGTTGGGGACGGAGTGATGGGGACGGTTGGGGGAGGGGGGCTGAACGTTCCACCCATTGGGCCTCTCTCGTCCACCATCCCCCCTCACCCCCAGTGGCCATTACTGATCGTCCCACCCCCACACCAATCAGACAGAGCACAGAGGCAGGTTTGAACGGTGATAACAGGTGTTTAATGTGAAGAGGTATATACAGTCTGTGCCCTCGCCCCTATAACTAAACTGTGCTCTGCACCCGTGCCAACTTAACTTGTGTCTAACGTTTCGGCCTTCCGAGCCCTCAGACTATGTCCAGGTGGTTCCCCAGACGGTACAGCAGGAGTGGACGTGGTCTGCTGAGCATCCTGCCCTGCGACTAGGGTCCCCGTTGGTGCTTGTCTCCTGGGGCGGCCGGGCCTGGATGGGGCCGGCTGCTCCTTGGACATCCCGGGTGGCGTGGTGCGCCCTGTTCTGCCCGCTGCCCACCAGGTGCACCAGGGACAGGGGGGAATCGATGTACCAGGAACCCAAGACCCATCTGGGTGACAGCTGGTTGCTGGGGCTGAGCTGCCCTCCGAGTGACCGGGACCTCGGCTGCTCCTACCTCCACCTCCTGGACTGGACTGACTGTGTGGTGCCCACCAGTGATTCTCCCAGAAGCCTCCTCGTTAATTTGCCGCAACATCAATGTCCTCATCCGACCCGAAGTCCGGGCGGGGACCCGGATGAGCCAGGCCCATCGCCGACTGGTCCTGTAAAACACAAGGCAGCACGTATTGTGAGACAGGAGGGCGGGGGTGAGGCGTGAAGGCTGTTGATGAGTGGGGTGAGGGGTATGGGGTGTGCGGTGAGGGGGTGATGGGTGGAGGGGTCAGGGGTGTGGGGTGAGGGGGTGTGGGGGTGACGAGTGGAGGGATCAGGGGTGTGGGGTGAGGGGTATGGGGTGTGCAGTGAGGGGGTGACGGGTGGAGGGATCAGGGGTGTGAGGTGAGGGGTGAGGGTGTGTGGGGGTGACGAGTGGAGGGATCAGGGGTGAGGGGTCAGGGAGTGTGCGGTGAGGGGGTGATGGGTGGAGATGTCACGGGAGTGGGGTGAGGGGTCAGGGGGTGTGGGGTGAGGGGTGTGCACGCATGTGTCATCAGGAGCCGCAACCAGGCAGGGGGTCTCACTTGGTGTTGCGCCTTTGACATCCCCGTTGGCGACCTCCCTCTCCTCCGGCCCCCCGACAATGTCGAGTGCCCTCTGCTCGGGCACGGTGAGGGGACGCAGGTCTTCCGGTCTCCCTCCGGTCCTCTCCCGCTCTCAACGGTTAGGAACGGTCTTGTCCTGGGGTGGCCGGCAGTGGGGTGGGGGGTGGGGGGGGTGGGGTGGGGGGTGGGGGGGGTGGGGTGGGGGGTGGGGGGGGGTGGGGGGGGTGTGGGGGGGGGGTGGGGGGGGTGGGGGGTGGGGTGGGTGGGGTGGGGTGGGGTGGGGGGTGGGGTGGGTGGGGTGGGGGGTGGGGGGTGGGGGGTGGGGTGGGGGGTGGGGTGGGGGGGGGGTGTCGGTGGGGATGGTAAACACAAACAGCAACAGTGTTTGACGGTTGCACACATGCAGCCCAGGGGGTAGGTCTCTG
Source organism: Scyliorhinus torazame (assembly GCF_047496885.1). Lineage (NCBI taxonomy): Eukaryota > Metazoa > Chordata > Chondrichthyes > Carcharhiniformes > Scyliorhinidae > Scyliorhinus > Scyliorhinus torazame. The sequence continues at coordinate 191,025,947 of NC_092708.1, read as the reverse complement.
ATGGCATTAGTGCACAGGGTACCCGGCCATTGCGGCTGGCATGGGTGGGTGCAGCCATGTGGGTGGGGATGGGACCGTCCCCCTGGGGGGGTGTCACATGAGGGGGATAGAGGCATTGGTGCCAGGGCACAGTGCTGGGTACTCACCCTGGCTGCCCTGAGGAGGTGGGGCAGATTTTTCTGGACTGGTCTGCAGTCCGTGCCTCCACCCCGATGGTGCTGACGGCGTCGGTCACCTCCGCGAGTGGTGGCCCCTGCTGTCCTGCGTCCCGGCCCGGGGTACAACACCAGCCTCCTCTCCTCCGTGGCGTCATTCTCTAGTTCCCCGTCCCTAAACCGCGACGCTGCTCTCCGCGCCGCCATCTTGCCTGCGATGCTGTGTGTGTGGTGTGGAGAATAATGACCTCCAGCCGCAGCGTCGCATCAATGACAGAACCAGCGAATCGGCGGCCGGTCTGTCGCCCGTTGCATGATGCGCCTGTGCTGGCCCCTTGTGGGCCGTTGAGTAGCTCCACCGGGGGGCCCAATGACGGCGTGGTGAAACTCCACGGTTTTCACGATGGCGTCAACACTTAGTCTCATTTTGGGAGAATCCAGCCCTTTGTCCTTCAGCCACTCCTGGGTTCTGACCAGGCTCGCTGCCTCGGCCTCGAGCGCTGCGATCCAGTCCTCTTGGTCCCTGGCGGCCTTCTCAAGGTCCCTTGTCATCTTCTGCTGGGCCTCCAGCCTCCGCTCCATATTGCCCATCACATCCTCTTGGGGGCCATCGCCCCTTCCACTGTCGTTTCCAAGGCTGCCAGGAGGTCCCTTCTCATCTCCTCCCTGTGTCTCTGGAGCTCAGAGCTAATGAAGACCGTCTTGACCATCAGTGTCTGGGTCTGCGCTGGGAGCTCTGCGGGGTCTGCCTCCCCAGTTCCGTGTCTCCACGTGTGCCCGTCAGCCCCGAGGCTGAGGCGTCCCTCACCTCCTCTCTGCTGGCTTTTCAGCTTCGTGGTTGACTTTTCCCCATATTGGTTGGCAGTGCATTCGATGGGGGGTTCGGCTGGGGGGTTGGAGGTACTTTCGGTGCCCATTTGCTGGGGTTAAAAGGCCGCAGTCGAAGATCTTACACGAGGACTTCCGCTTGCGGCAGGGCTGAACTAGCCGCACGTTTCGGCGGCTCCAGCTCCGACGGAACTTCGGGCTCTTTTAAGAGCCCCAACGGGGACTTTGCCGGCCGAAAAACCCGGTGCGAGGTGCGTGGGAAGGGAGTCCCCCCCCGAACGACGGAGGGAAAAACCGGCGGCGGCGACTGCAGCCCGAAGAATCTTCAACCACAAGGTCAGAGGGAGTGGAGAACAAAATGGCGGCGGAGAAATCGCAGGCGACATGGGGGCCTGAGCAGGACGAGGTGGTGAGACGGTGCGTGGATCTGCTGAAGAAGGAGGTAATGACCCCGATGTTACAGGCAATTGAGGGGCTTAAGGAGACTTTAAAGACCCAGGACTGAGCTTCGCGTGGTGGAGCAGAAGGTGTCAGGTATTGAGGACGAGGTCCTGGGCCTGGCGGTTAAGACTCAGACGCACGAGGCACTTCATAAAAAGTGTGCTGACAGGATTGAGGCCCTTGAAAATGGAGCGCGAAGGAAGAACCTTAGGATACTAGGTCTCCCGGAGGGTGTGGAAGGAGTGGACTGTGGAGCGTACGCAAGTAAGATGCTGAGCTCACTGATTGGTGCTGAGGCCCCTGCGGGCCCCATGGAGGTGGAGTGGGCAAATCGGATCCCGGCGAGAAGACCAAAAGCGGGAGAACCACAGAGGGCGATAATCGTGCGATTCTACCGCCTTAAGGAAGAGAAGAGGTCCTGAGATGGGCTAAAAAGGTGCGGAGTAGCAGATGGGAGAATGCTGTGGTAAGGATCTACCAGGATTGGAGTGCGGAGGTGGCGAGGAGGAGGGCGAGTTTCAACCGAGCCAAAGAGGTTTTGCACAAAAGGAAGGTGAAGTTTGGGATGCTGCAGCCGGCAAGACTATGGGTCACGCATCAGGAGAGACACTATTATTTCGAGACGGCGGAGGAAGCATGGTCCTTCATCAATGAAGAGAAACTGGACCGGAACTGAGGGACTGATGCTGCAGGGAACTGTTATTGTTGTTATTATTGTTTTTGTTAATGTGATGGTGAAAGTTAATCGAGAAGTAAACAGGGAAGGGGGGGGACACTGGGGAAATGTGGGCGCCGGTGAGGGGGGAAAGGCGGGACATAGTCGGAGAATGGGGAAAGAGAGGGGGAGGGGAAAGGGAGCTGCGCCATAAGAGGCGGGTCAGGTAAAGGGATGTTCCCGCGCCAGAAAGAATAAGGCGGGAAAACAGGCGCAAGGCGGATGGGAGTTCCCTCACACCGGGGGGGTCGAGGAGCGAGCAGGAGTAGCCGGGGTCAGTTGAAGTCAGCTGACTTACGGAAGTGATATGGGGGGAGCAATCAAGCTAGATGGGGGGGGGGGGGGGGGGGAGGGGACAACTGGGTTGCTGCTGCGGAAATCCAAAAGGAAATGGCTAAAGAGTGGGTGGTCGGGGGCGGAATGCGGCGCTGGGGGAGCGAGCTGGAGCGCGGAGGCGGGATATGGGACTGGCCTAGAGAAGGTAATGGCTAGTCGACACGGGAGGGGGGGGCAGGTAGCCCCCTAGTGAGGCTCATCACGTGGAACGTGAGAGGCCTGAATGGGCCGATAAAAAGGGCCCGAGCGCTCGCGCATTTGAAAGGACTAAGGGCAGACGTGGTTATGCTCCAAGAGACGCACCTAAAGGTGGCGGACCAAGTTAGGCTAAGGAAAGGATGGGTGGGACAGGTGTTCCACTCAGGACTGGACGCAAAGAATAGAGGGGTGGCCATTTTGGTGGGGAAACGGGTAGCATTTGAAGCAAAGAACATCGTAGCAGATAGTGGAGGTAGATATGTAATGGTGAGTGGTAGGCTGGAGGGAATGGAGGTCGTGTCGGCTAATGTGTATGCCCCAAATTGGGACGATGCGGGGTTCATGAGACGGATGCTGGGGCATATTCCGGACCTGGAGGCAGGAAATTTGTTTTTAGGAGGGGACTTCAATACGGTGCTGGACCCGGGGCTAGATAGATCCAGCTCAAGGACTGGAAGAAGGCCGGCAGCGGCCAAGGTACTTAAGGGGTTTATGGACCAAATGGGGGGAGTGGATCCATGGCAATTTCTTAGACCCAGGGCTAGGGAGTATTCCTTCTTCTCCCACGTCCATAAAGTGTACTCCCGGATAGATTTTTTTGTTTTATGAAGGTCGTTGATCTCTAGGGTGGAAGAAGCTGAATACTCAGCCATAGCGGTTTCGGATCATGCCCCACATTGGGTGGACCTGGAAGTAGGAGAGGACAGGGAGCAGAGAACACTCTGGCGATTAGATGTGGGACTGATGGCGGATGAGGGAGTGTGTGCAAGAGTGAGGGGGTGTATTGAGAGATACCTGGAGGTCAATGATGACGGCGAGGTCCCTGTGGGAGTGGTCTGGGAAGCACTAAAAGCGGTGGTCAGAGGAGAGCTGATTTCTATTGGGGCCCACAAAAGGAAAACAGAGGCCAAGGAAAGGGATAGATTACTGGGGGAGATTTTAAGGGTGGACAGGGAATTTGCAGAGACCCAGGAGGAGGAGCTGTACAGGGAGAGGAGACGACTCCAGACCGAGTTTGACCTTCTGACCACCAGAAAGGCGGAGGTACTGTGGAGGAAGGCACAGGGGAGGAGGTATGGATATGGGGAAAAGGCTAGTCGCCTGTTGGCGCACCAACTGCAAAAGAGGGCAGCAGCGAGGGAGATAGGAGGAATTAGGGATGAAAGGGGAGACACTGTGCGAAGGGCAGGAAAGATAAATGGGGTGTTTAAGACCTTTTATGAGGAACTGTATAGGACTCAGCCCCCAGAGGGAGACGAGGGGATGCGGCAGTTCCTGGACCAATTGAGGTTCCCGAAAGTGGAGGAGCGGGAGGTGGCAGGCCTGGGGGCGCCGATTGAGGTGGACGAGGTTATTAAGGGACTGGGAAGCATGCAAGCAGGGAAGGCTCCGGGGCCGGACGGGTTCCCGGTGGAATTCTACAGAAAATATGTGGACTTGTTGGCCCCGTTGTTGGCGAGGACGTTCAATGAGGCCAGGGAAGGGGGGACTCTACCCCCGACGATGTCGGAGGCGACGATATCGCTAATTTTGAAGAGGGACAAAGATCCGATGCAGTGTGGGTCCTATAGACCTATTTCACTATTGAACGTGGACGCCAAATTGCTAGCAAAGGTGCTGGCATCGAGGATAGAGGACTGTGTCCCAGGGGTGGTGCACGAAGACCAGACAGGGTTCGTAAAAGGGAGACAATTGAACGTTAACGTGCGACGACTATTAGGGGTGATAATGATGCCCTCAGTGGAGGGGGAGGCAGAGATAGTGGCGGCAATGGACGCAGAGAAGGCATTTGATAGGGTGGAGTGGGAGTATTTATGGGAAGTGTTAAGGACGTTTGAGTTTGGGAACGGGTTTATTCGCTGGGTTAGACTACTTTATGGGGCACCAATGGCAAGCGTAGTTACAGGTCGACATAGATCGGAGTATTTCCGATTATATAGGGGAACAAGACAGGGATGCCCGCTGTCTCCATTGTTGTTTGCATTGGCAATTGAACCTCTGGCCATGGCATTGAGAGACTCCAGGAAATGGAGAGGGGTGACTAGAGGGGGAGAAGAACACCGAGTCTCGTTATACACGGATGACCTATTGTTATACGTGTCGGACCCAGCGGGGGGGATGATAGAGGTTATGCGAATTTTCAGGAGGTTCGGGGAATTTTCAGGGTATAGGTTAAACATGGGGAAGAGTGAATTATATGTGATACATCCAGGGGACCAGAGTAGAGAGATAGAAGGCTTACCGCTAAGGAAAGTGGAAAGAAACTTCCGATACTTGGGGATTCAGATCGCTAGGAGCTGGGGAACCTTGCACAGACTTAATTTGACACGGCTGGTAGAACAAATGGAGGAGGACTTCAAGAGGTGGGACATGGAGCCTTTATCGCTGGCGGGCAGGGTACAAGCAATTAAGATGATGGTCCTCCCGAGGTTCTTATTTGTATTTCAATGTCTCCCTATTTTAATCACCAGGACCTTTTTTAATAAAATAGAGAGGAGCATTACGAGCGTTGTGTGGGCAGGGAAAGTTCCGAGAGTAAGGAGGGGGCTCCTTCAGCGCAGTAGGGACAGAGGAGGACTGGCACTACCGAACTTGGGAGATTATTATTGGGCCGCCAATGTGGCAATGATACGTAGATGGATGATGGGGGGTGAGGGAGCGGCGTGGAAAAGGCTGGAGAGAAGGTCCTGTAAAGGGACGAGTCTAGAGGCGCTGGTGACGGCGCCGCTACCGTTCTCACCGAAAAGGTACACCACGAACCCGGTGGTGGCGGCAACACTGAACATATGGGGACAGTGGAGGCGACAGAGAGGGGTGCTGGGAGCCCTGGTGGGGTCCCCTATCAGGAACAACCATAGGTTCACCCCAGGAAGAATGGATGGAGGATTTCAGAGCTGGTACCAGTTGGGAATTAGGAAGGTGGGAGATTTATTCATAGATGGGATTTTTGCGAGCTTGGGAGCACTGGAGGAAAAGTATAAGTTACCCCGGGGGAATTTCTTCAGATATATGCAGGTGAGGGCGTTTACTAGACAACAGGTGCGGGAATTTTCGCGGCTCCCGACACAGGGGATACAGGACAGGGTGCTTTCAGGGGTGTGGGTCGGAGAGGGCAAGGTGTCAGAGATTTATAGAGCGATGAGGGAAGAGGGGGAGGAGTCGCTGGGCGAACTAAAAAGAAAGTGGGAAGAAGAATTAGGGGAGGAGATAGAGGAGGGTATGTGGGCTGATGCCCTAAGCAGGGTAAATTCCTCTTCCTCATGCGCCAGGCTTAGCCTGATTCAATTTAAGGTGCTACATAGAGCACACATAACGGGGGCAAGATTGAGCAGGTTCTTTGGAGTGGAGGACAAATGTGGGAGGTGTGGCGGGAGCCCGGCAAACCACGCACATATGTTTTGGGCGTGCCCAGCACTGGAAGGGTATTGGAAGGGAGTGACGGGAGTGATTTCGCAGGTGGTGAAGGCCCGGGTCAAACCAGGCTGGGAATTAGCTCTATTTGGAGTTGCGGAAGAGCCGGGAGTGCAGGAGGCGAAAGAGGCCGATGTCATGGCCTTTGCGTCCCTTGTAGCCCGGCGCAGGATCCTACTCATGTGGAAGGAGGCGAAACCCCCCGGACTGGAGGCCTGGGTAAACGATATGGCGGGGTTTATTAAACTGGAGCAGATAAAGTTTGCCCTGAGAGGATCGGCTCAAGGGTTCACCAGGCGGTGGCAGCCATTTCTCGACTACCTAGGGGAACGTTAGAGGGAAGACAGATGACCAGCAGCAGCAACCCAGGGGGGAGGGGGGGGAGGGGGGGAGGAGGTTTAGTTGAGTATAGGTCAATAGAGTATGAGGTTTTGTTACTTGTGTATTATTATTATTATTATTGTTAAAAAGTTAAAAATTTCTGTTTTATTGTTATCGTTTCGTTTGTTTTGTAAGCGGGAAAAATGTTGCTCAGGGAAAAAAAAAATTTCAATAAAATATATTAAAAAAAAAAAGATCTTACACGAGAGCCGTCTTTCGAGCGACCGCTCAGTTCATGGCCGCCACCGGAAGTCCAAAACAACCCTTTTCACCTCCTCATCACTGGTGCCACTTTCCTCAGTCAACAGGGAGTAAACCTTGTGATCTTTTCCTGTCAGCTTACTTTGCAACTACAGGGACCAGTGGATGGTTGGTCAGTCTAACTGTTGGAAGAGAGAAAGAAGGTGTCCACCTCCTGCCTCATCAAACGTGGGGGTTAAATGGGGGAGGTTTCTGTGGGGAGAGGGGAGGAGGGGATGTGTGTTTGACTCAAGGTGTGATTCTATTCTCAGAAGGGGAAGCCGTTCACCCTCGCAGTGGATATTGGATGTGGTTCGGGTCAGAGCACCAGGGGATTGGCTCCTTACTTTGAAAAAGTGGTCGGAATTGATGTGAGTGAAGCTCAGATTGAAGAAGCCAAGAAGGTGGATGGGCCTGATAACGTCTCTTACAGGTAACCATAGCAATCTCGGGGCTTTGCAGCGACTACAAAAACTGAAGGGACAGCCTTGTTGAAAATGATCCAATTAAGTTCAGGAAGATTGATCACATTCAGACTGATCGAGACCAATAAAGTTCATGCTGATCGGAATTTTCGATGGGATTTAATAAAATTACCGGAGTGACAACAGGAAATATGGATCTGGGATGCAGATACAAGGAGGTTTCATTAGGAATGTTGAAAAAGGATTTGGATGTGATTATGGGTCATTGACTCAAAATAGCCAGTCAAAGTGGTGCCATTGTCAACATTCACGCCCTGTGCTTTATATTGAGGTGATCTGATTATAGATTCAATGTTAATCCTGTAGAATTTATTGGTATGGCCACAATTCGAATGTGAACACTGATGGTCAGGAAAAGACACACTGGGTCCATCTATCTGTCGTGCACAACAGTGATGCCTTGTCCATCGCAATATATACACCCCTTCCAAAACGAGGTGATCCCCTGGGAGAGGTGAGAATCCAGATCAATCAACATGGAAACTGAGAAATCTCCCTCAGGCCCACGTAGACAATGAAAACAACTTCAGTAGATCACTCTGGACTTGATTAATGTTACCCAGTATCTCCATCCAGACTGATCCAGGACTAGCTCCTGCCTGAAGGATTTCAGTGAATCAATGTATTCCCACTAAGATGACAGCCTGTTCCTGGGGTTCATTGTTCTCTAGGGGAGGAACCACCTCCTGATATCAAACTGAGATCTGTCTTTATGAACATTGAATTGTGATTCCCCCGCTGTCCCTGCTCCTCCCCAATCTATTAAATTTGAACACGCTTCCCCCTCACACACAATCTATTCGCTTCGTCGTTTTATAAACCTCCAGTCGATTCACCGTAAGCTCTGCACATGTCTAAAGTATAGAGTCCATTCTCCTGCTGTTCCCAATCAGGAATAAACGAATGACTAGGGTCAGAGTAGGGCCAGTCAAGGACAGTAGTGGGCAGTTGTGCTTGGAGTCCGAGGAGATAGGAGAGGTGCTAAATGAATATTTTTTGTCAGTATTCACACAGGAAAAAGACAATGTTGTCGAGGAGAATACTGAGATTCTACTAGACTAGAAGGGCTTGAGGTTCATAAGGAGGAGGTGTTAGCAATTCTGGAAAGTGTGAAAATAGATAAGTCCCCCGGGCTGGATGGGATTTATCCTAGGAATCTCTGGGAAGCTAGGGAGGAGATTGCTGAGCCTTTGGCTTTGATCTTTAAGTCATCTTTGTCTACAGGAATAGTGCCAGAAGACTGGAGGATAGCAAATGTTGTCCCCTTGTTCAAGAAGGGGAGTCGAGACAACCCCGGTAACTATAGAGCAGTGAGCCTTACTTCTGTTGTGGACAAAATCTTGGAAAGGTTTATAAGAGATAGGATGTATAATCATCTGGAAAGGAATAATTTGATCAGAAATAGTCAACACGGTTTTGTGAAGGGTAGGTCGTGCCTCACAAACCTTATTGAGTTCTTTGAGAAGGTGACCAAACAGGTGGAAGATTGCAAAGCAGTTAATGTGGTGTATATGGATTTCAGTAAAGCGTTTGATAAGGTTCCCCACGGTAGGCTACTACAGAAAATACGGAGGCATGGTATTCAGGGTGGTTTAGCAGTTTAGATCAGAAATTGGCTAGCTGGAAGAAGACAAAGGGTGGTGGTTGATGGGAAATGTTCAGACTGGAGTCCAGTTACTAGTGGTGTACCACAAGAATCTGTTTTGGGGCCACTGCTGCTTGTCATTTTTATAAATGACCTGGAGGAGGGCGTAGAAGGATGGGTGAGTAAATTTGCAGATGACACTAAAGTCGGTGGAGTTGTGGACTGTGCGGAAGGATGTTACAAGTTACAGAGGGACATAGTTAAGCTGCAGCGCTGGGCTGCGAGGTGGCAAATGGAGTTTAATGCAGAAAAGTGTGAGGTGATTCATTTTGGAAGGAATAACAGGAAGACAGAGTACTGGGCTAATGGTAAGATTCTTGGCAGTGTGGATGAGCAGAGAGATCTCGGTGTCCATGTACATAGATCCCTGAAAGTTGCCACCCAGGTTGAGAGGGTTGTTAAGAAGGCGTACGGTGTGTTAGCTTTTATTGGTAGAGGGATTGAGTTTCGGAGCCATGAGGTCATGTTATAGCTGTACAAAACCCTGGTGCGGCCGCATTTGGAGTATTGCGTGCAATTCTGTTCACCGCATTGTAGGAAGGATGTGGAACCATTGGAAAGGGTGCAGAGGAGATTTACCAGAATGTTGCCTGGTACGGAGGGAAGATCTGGGGCGTCATTCTCCGACACCCCGCCGGTTCGGAGAATGGCCGTTGGCCGCCGTGAATCCCGCCCCCGCCCCCGCCGAAGTCTCCGGTACCGGAGATTGGGCGGGGGCGGGAATCGGGCTCCGCCGTTTGGCGGGACCCCCCCGCTCAATTCTCAGGCCCGCATGGGCCGAAGTCCCGCCCAGAAATTGCCTGTCCCGCCGGCGTACATCAAAGCTGGTATTTACCGGCGGGACCAGGCAGCGCGGGCGGGCTCCGGGGTCCTGGGGGGGGGCGCGGGTCGATCTGACCACGGGGGGGGTGCCCCCACGGTGGCCTGGCCCGCGATCAGGGCCAACCGATCCGCGGGCGGGCCTGTGCCGTGGGGGCACTCTTTCCCTTCCGCCTCCGCCACGGTCTCCACCATGGCGGAGGCGGAAGAGACTCTCCCCACTGCACATGCGCGGGAAACTGTCGGCGGCCGCTGACGCTCCCGCGCATGCGCCGCATTTCCGCGCCAGCTGACGGGGCACCAAACGCCATTTCCGCCAGCTGGCGGGGCAACAAACGCCATTTCCACCAGCTGACGGGGCGGAAATCCCTCCGGCGCCGGCCTAGCCCCTCAATGTTGGGGCTCGGCCCCCAAAGATGCGGAGCATTCCGCACCTTTGGGCCAGCGCGATACCCGTCTGATTGGCGCCGTTTTTGTCGCCAGTCGGCGGACATCGCGCCATTGGGGGAGAATTTTGCCCCTTATGAGGAAAGGCTGAGGGACGTGAGGCTGTTTTCGTTAGAGAGAAGAAGGTTAAGAGGTGACTTAATTGAGGCACACAAGATGATCAGAGGATTGGATAGGGTGGACAGTGAGAGCCTTATTCCTCGGATGGTGATGTCTAGCACGAGGGGACTGTTGCTCGTTTTAGCCTTAGTTTAATTGCTCTTGTTCTAGCACCTTTGCTCTTGAGTCGCCAGGTATCTTTCTGATACCGCCACATGGTTCAAGTCCGAGTAATGATCAATAATCCAACACACCGCTTAGTAAGAGTTAAATCAACGCACATTCATTATGTACAGTAATCAATACTTATACCTTAATTCTACTTCTAAGCTACTTCCTACAACTAACAGGCCAATACTTAACTTTGGAAATGGCCCACCAGGTCAGGGAAATGAATGGCCTTTCGTATGGGTTCTGAGCCTGCAGGATTCAAAGCTGGTACGGGTCGATAGTCAGGAGTGCCTACCTCGTAGCGAGCGTTGAAGTAAGACTTACGATTTTAGCGGCTGTTGCAGAAGGTCAGCAGAAGGGTCTCAAAGGATGGAGAGAGGAGAAGAAGGGTCGATTTGAACTTGGACTCTATTCTTATAGTCCCCAGGGGCTTTCCGCCTTTCGGGGCGGACCCTGTACCTGGTTCCAAGTGATTGGACTTCGTCCCAATCACTTGGTTCGATATTCTCCAATGCTGGAGCGATTCCTTGATCGATGGGCGGTTTTGGGGTGGTCGTTCACCTCTCTTTGTGTAGGCTCCTGGTGGCACCGAAAAGTCTGGGTTGGCGTGTCTAATTTGTTGCACATTGTTCCCGGGGATTGCTACTTAATATTCAGATGGCTGGTGTGTTGTTGTGTTGATGGCTGCAGGTATCGATTCGGTCTGGCCTCCCCAGAGGCGAATACACAGTTTTGCCTGCAGCTGCCCGTTTGAGTCCTGTTGGCTGATTTTCCCATCAGCCTCTTCCGTTTGCCATTTTAAATCGGGGTTTGGCCATTCTAATCGGGAGTTAGCCATTTTAACTGGCTACATTCTCTCCTTGTGATCCTAACGCGAAGCGTGAAGGATCACATCATTATGTTACTTTCCATTCCCTGACCTGGGGGGGGGGGGGGGGGGGGCACTTCCTTCATGGCCTCTGCACTGACCATAGCTATGCACAAAAAATGTTAACTGACAATTCTAAGGGCGCTATGTCAGACAGGGACATGCATTACAAAACAACAAACTTGGAACCTCTAACTTATCCTTAATATACTACACTCGCTTAAACATTCCATTATCCTACCTTCCTCAATCATACAACAAAATCATAGCATTTCATACAGTCTTTCCTGGCTTGGCAGTCAAGCTCAGGATTATACAATTTTTGCTCATGAACACGTTTTTTACATCTCTTTATTTACAACAACAATAAACGCAAGTGAATGCACTTTATTATTTTATTCTAGATCGCGGGGGTCTGGTCATAACCGAACATAGGGGATCTGATCCTATATACCGGGGTTCGAGCGCGGTAGGCTCTCCTCCATTTACGTAGGCGCATAGTCGCACTACACAGCAGAGTATCGCCAACGCTAATAGTGTTTCGATCATAAGAACATAAGAACTAGGAGCAGGAGTAGGCCATCTGGCCCCTCGAGCCTGCTCCACCATTCAATGAGATCATTTCCTTCTCCATTTTCGTAGACGCATTGTAGTTTTTACCTCATCACTATTCTTAGAATTCTCCCGATACCAAAAAGGGCCGATTTATTCTAAATGGTGAGCAGGGATTCTCCTTCCCTGACTCCTACGCAGACTTAGGCGAGTGCTATTCGGGTCAAACTAGTATTTCAAGTTATCCCCCGGTATAACTCGTATCTTCGTAGAAGAATTTTATCTACTTACCACTTCGTAACTTAGACACGGGTCCAGCTTGCTAAGTGAAGTATAGTAAACTTTAAAGAGAATAATAATAACCACTCTTTCAGGTTATCAATTTGAACTTAACTTTATTTTCAAGTTAAAAGCGAATAACTACTTTTACAGAAAGGTAGAAAGATCTTTTCTTGTTCGGACCAGTTGCAGACTTTCAAGTCTCTCTTGACAATCAGTTTTCTTTAACTTTTGGTCTTCTGCTGAGTTCTCTGGGCTGATCGGTCTATCGATGCTGCTTGTCCCATCACTGTTAATTTGGACAGTGGTAAGGGCAGAGTGGTGTGACTGCAAGGGAGGCAGGTAGGGGGATCCTGAGTTTAGGAGTTGAGAAGCCTCAGCCCTTGACTTTGTCCAACAGGTATGAGGTACTGGCTCCCTGTGTGGATGAGGAAGAGGGCTGTAGGGAGGATGCGTTGACTGACCACTGCCACGTGGTACAGGAAGCCATTCAAGAGGGGGGAGCAAAAAGACAAGTGGTAGTTGTAGGGGATTCTATAATTAGGGGGATTGATGGCATCCTTTGTAAGCCAGATCGAGAGTCCCGCATGGTATGTTGCCTGCCCGGTGCCAGGGCGAGGGACATCTCTGATCGGCTTGAAAGGATTTTGGAGAGGGAGGGGGAGGATCCAGTTGTTGTGGTCCACGTTGGGACTAACAACATGGGTAAGACTAGGAAAGAGGACCTGTTTGGGGATTATCAAACACTAGGGACTAAATTAAAGAACAGGTCCTCCAGAGTTATAATCTCTGGATTACTACCTGGATTAAGCTAGTCCCAGTTGCCCGCACTTGGCCCATAACCCTCTATACCCATCTTACCCATGTAACTATATAGAATCATAGAAGTTTGCAGTATGGAAACATATCTAAGGAGGTGAGGGAGAGTATCAAATTGAAGGAAAAAACATACAAAGTGGCAAAAATTAGTGGGAGACTAGAGGACTGGGAAGTCTTTAGGGGACAACAGAAAGCTACGAAAAAAGCCATAAAGAAGAGTAAGGTAGACTATGAAAGTAAACTGGCTCAGAACATAAAAGCAGATAGTAAAAGCTTCTACAAATATATAAGACAAAAAAGAGTGGCTAAGGTAAATATTGGTTCTTTGGAAGATGAGAAGGGAGATTTAATAATAGGAGACGGGGAAATGGCTGAGGAGCTGAACAGGTTTTTTGGGTCAGTCTTCACAGTGGAGGACACAAATAACATGCCAGTGACTGATCGAAATAAGGATATGATAGGTGAGGACCTTGAGATGATTGTAATCACTAAGGAGGCAGTATTGGGCAAGCTAATGGGGCTAAGGGTAGACAAGTCTCCTGGCCCTGATGGGATGCATCCCAGAGTGTTAAAAGAGATGGCTAGGGAAATTGTAAACGTACTAGTGATAATTTATCAAAATTCACTAGACTCTGGGGTGGTCCCAGAGGATTGGAAAGTAGCAAACGTGACACCACTGTTTAAAAAAGGAGGTCGGCAGAAAGCAGGTAATTATAGGCCGGTAAGCTTAACTTCGGTTGTAGGGAAAATGCTGGAATCTATCATTAAGGAGGAAATAGCGGGGCACCTGGAGGGAAATTGTCCCATTGGGCAGACGCAGCATGGGTTCACAAAGGGTAGGTCGTGTCTGACTAATTTGGTAGAATTTTTTGAGGACGTTACCAGTGCAGTAGATAACGGGGAGCCAATGGATGTGGTATATCTAGATTTCCAGAAAGCTTTTGACAAGGTGCCACACAAAAGGTTGCTGCATAAACTAAAGATGCATGGCATTGAGGGTAAAGTGGTAGCATGGGTAGAGGATTGGTTAACTAACAGAAAGCAGAGAGTGGGGATAAATGGGTGTTTCTCTGGTTGGCAACCTGTAACTAGTGGGGTCCCTCAAGGATCAGTGTTGGGCCCGCAGTTGTTCACAATTTACATAGACGATTTGGAGTTGGGGACCAAGTGCAATGTGTCAAAGTTTGCAGACGACACTAAGATGAGTGGTAAAGCAAAAAGTGCAGAGGATACCGGAAGTCTGCAGAAGGATTTGGATAGGTTAGGTGAATGGGCTAGGGTCTGGCAGATGGAATTCAATGTTGCCAAGTGTGAGGCTATCCATTTTGGGAGGAATAACAGCAGAATGGATTATTATTTAAACGGTAAGATGTTAAAACATGCTGCTGTGCAGAGGGACCTGGGTGTGCTGGTGCACGAGTTGCAAAAAGTTGGTGTGCAGGTGCAGCAGGTGATTAAGAAGGCTAATCGAGTTTTGTCTTTCATTGCTAGAGGGATGGAGTTCAAGACTAGTGAGGTTATGCTGCAATTGTATAGGGTGTTGGTGAGGCCGCATCTGGAGTATTGTGTTCAGTTTTGGTCTCCTTACCTGAGAAAGGACATATTGGCACTGGAGGGAGTGCAGAGGAGATTCACTAGGTTGATCCCAGAGTTGAGGGGATTAGATTATGACGAGAGGTTGAGTAGACTGGGACTGTACTCATTGGAGTTTAGAAGGATGCGGGGGGATCTTATTGAGAGATATAAAATTATGAAGGGAATAGATAGGATAGATGTGGGCAGGTTGTTTCCACTGGTCGGGGAAAGCAGAACTAGGGGGCATAGCCTCAAAATAAGGGGAGGTAGATTTTGGACTGTGTAGGAGGAACTTCTTCACCCAAAGGGTTGTGAATCTCTGGAATTCCTTGCCCAGCGAAGCAGTTGAACGTTCTTTAAACGTTTTTAAGAAAAAGATAGATGCCTTTCGAAAGAATAAAGGGATTCGGGGATATGGTGTACGGGCCGGAGAGTGGAGCTGAGTCCACAAAGATCAGCCATGATCTCATTAAATGGCGGAGCAGGCTCGAGGGGCCAGATGGCCTACTCCTGTTCCTAGTTCTTATGTTCTTATGTCCATACACCGCCTTCGAGGCAGACGGCCGCCTATATCACTTCCTTAGGGTTCCCTTTGGCGTCACTAACGGGGTCTCGGTCTTCCAAAGGGAGATGGACCGAATGGTTGACCGGTACGGTTTGCGGGCCACGTTTCCGTACCTAGACAATGTCACCATCTGCGGCCATGATCAGCAGGACCATGACGCCAACCTTGCTAAATTTCTCCACACCGCTACTCTCCTAAACCTCACTTACAACAAGGAGAAGTGTGTGTTCAGCACGAACCGCTTAGCCATCCTCGGCTATGTGGTCCAGAACGGAGTTCTGGGGCCCGATCCCGACTGCATGCGCCTCGCCATGGAGCTCCCCCTCCCCCACTGCCCCAAGGCCCTCAAACGCTGCCTGGGTTTTTTCCATATTACGCGCAGTGGGTCCCAAACTATGCGGACATGGCCCGCCCACTCATACAGTCCACCAAGTTTCCCCTGACGGCCGAGGCCCAACAGGCCTTCGCCCGGATCAGAGCTGATATTGCCAAGGCCACAATGCACGCTGTAGATGAAACGCTGCCCTTCCAAGTAGAAAGCAACGCATCAGATGTCGCCCTTGCTGCCACCCTCAATCCGGCAGGCAGGCCCGTGGCCTTCTTTTCCTGCACCCTTCATGCCTCTGAAATTCGGCACTCATCCGTCAAAAAAGAGGCCCAAGCTATCGTTGAAGCTGTGCGGCATTGGAGGCATTACCTGGCCGGCAGGAGATTCACTCTCCTCACTGACCAACGGTCTGTAACCTTTATGTTCAACAACACACAGCGGGGCAAGATCAAAAATGATAAAATCTTGCGGTGGAGAATCGAGCTCTCCACCTATAATTATGAGATTAGGTATCGCCCTGGCAAACTCAACGAGCCTCCATACGCCCTATCCCGAGGTACATGTGCCAGCGCACAGGTAGACCGACTCCGGACCCTGCACGACAGTCTTTATCACCCAGGGGTCACATGGTTGTACCACTTCATTTAGGCACAAAATTTTCCCCACTCCGTCGAGGAAGTAAGGACAGTCACCAGGGACTGCCAGGTCTGTGCCGAGTGCAAGCCGCACTTCCACCTGCCGGACCGCGCATGCCTGGTGAAGGCCTCCCGCCCCTTTGAACGCCTCAGCATGGATTTCAAAGGCCCCCTCCCCTCCACCGATCGTCACACATATTTCCTCAGTGTGATTGACGAATACTCCCGGTTCCCCTTCGCCATCCCTTGTCCCGACATGACGTCTGCCACCATCATTAAAGCCCTCAATTCGATCTTCACTCTGTTCGGTTTCCCCGCCTACATCCACAGTGACAGGGGTTCCTCATTCACGAGTGATGAGCTGCGTCAGTTCCTGCTCAGCAGGGGTATTGCCTCCAGCAGAACGACAAGCTACAACCCCCGGGGAAACGGACAGGTAGAAAGGGAGAATGGGACGGTATGAAGGGCCGTCCAGCTGGCCCTACTGTCCAGAAACCTTTCGGCCTCCCGCTGGCAAGAGGTCCTCCCTGATGCACTACATTGCATTCGCTTGTTACTCTGCACTGCCACTAACAATACACCGCATGAACATCTTTTTGCCTTCTGCAGGAAGTCCACATCCGGGGTGTCGCTCACGACTTGGCTCACAGCTCCGGGAACCGTGCTTCTCTGTAAACATGTGCGACTCCACATGGCGGACCCGTTGGTGGAGAGGGTACACTTGCTCCACGCAAACCCCCAGTACGCCTAAGTGGCGTTCCCCGACGGCCGCCAGGACACTGTCTCCCTCAGGGACCTGGTACCAGTAGGTTCCACCCCCATCGCTCCCGGCGCCACCCTCCCCTCCCCCGTCACTCACAACACCACCTCCCCCCAGGACCGTCCGTCCTCCCCCTGCCCATGCCCGCCGATGAAGAGGATTTTGGCACGCACCCGGAGTCACCTTCGACCAGGTCAGCACCAACATCGCCGTCACCACTTCGTCGCTCCCAAAGGACCATCAAGGACCCGGACCGGCTGAACCTCTGACGGGTCCACCGGACACCAAGAGACATTGGTTTTGCTCTGTAAATATTAAAATCATGATTGTATATAGTTTTTTAAAAAATATATATTTTATTAAAGTTTTTCGATCAAACAAAAATTTCCCATTTTACAACTTTGTAACAATATATACATTGATCGTTTTTTAAATAAATAATATGCTAACTAACGGCAACTGCCAATAACAAAATAAGAAACAACAGAAATAGTAACTAAAATAGTAACTTCGTAAAATCTAATATAAATAACTAATATATATAAACACACACATAAAACCCCCGAGGACCCAAATGAGCCCCCCCGCCCCCCCCCCCCCCCTCCCCCCTGGGTTGCTGCTGCTGCCTTTCCTGTTTTCCCTTATCACTCTGCGAGATAGTCGAGGAATGGTTGCCACCGCCCGGTGAACCCCTGAGCCGAACCTCTCAATGCATATTTTATCCGCTCCAGTTTTATAAACCCTGCCATGTCGTTTATCCAGGCCTCCACACCCGGGGGCTCAGCTTCTTTCCACATAAGTAGAATCCTTCGCCGGGCTACTAGGGACGCAAAGGCCAACACGTCGGCCTCTCTCGCCTCCTGCACTCCCGGCTCATCTGCAACCCCAAATATAGCCAGCCCCCAGCTTGGTTTGACCCGGACTCCCACCACCTTCGAGATCACTTTTGCCACACCCACCCAGAACCCGTGCAATACCGGACATGACCAAAACATGTGGGTGTGGTTCGCCGGGCTTCGCGCGCATCTCCCGCACCTATCCTCCACTCCAAAAAATCTACTCAGCCTTGCTCCCGTCATATGCGCCCTGTGTAGAACCTTGAATTGTATCAGGCTGAGCCTGGCACACGAGGACGAAGACGAAAAAGAGGCATCTGCCCACAGCCCCTCCTCAATCTCTTCCCCCAGCTCCTCCTCCCATTTTCCCTTCAGCTCCTCTACCATCGTCTCCCCCTCGTCTCTCATTTCCCTGTATATATCTGACACCCTACCATCACCCACCCATGCCCCCAAAATCACTCTGTCCTGGATCTCTTGCGCCGGGAGCTGCGGAAATTCCCTCACCTGTTGCCTCACAAATGCCCTCACTTGCATATAGCGAAATGCATTCCCAGGTGGCAACCCATATTTTTCTGTCAGTGCTCCCAGACTCGCGAACGTCCCGTCTAAGAACAAGTCGTTCAATTTCGCAATTCCTGTTCGCTGCCAAGATTTAAATCCCCCATCTATCCTTCCCGGGACGAACCTATGGTTGTTCCTTATCGGGGACCACACTGAGGCACCCGTCACTCCCTTATGTCGTCTCCACTGCCCCCAAATTTTCAGAGTTGCCACCACCACTGGGTTTGTGGTGTATCTTTTCGGGGAGAACGGCAACGGCGCCGTCGCCAGTGCTTTTAAGCTAGTTCCCCTACAGGACGCCATCTCCAGTCTTTTCCACGCCGCTCCTTCCCCTTCCCTCATCCACTTACATATCATTGACACGTTGGCGGCCCAATAATAATCACTTAGACTCGGCAGTGCCAGTCCCCCTCTGTCCCTACTGCGCTGCAGGAACCCCCTCTTTACTCTTGGGGTCTTTCCAGCCCACACAAAGCTCATAATACTCTTGTCCACCTTTTTAAAAAAGGCCTTTGTAATCAGTACAGGGAGGCACTGGAACACAAAAAGAAACCTCGGAAGGACCACCATTTTAACCGCCTGCACCCTGCCCGCCAATGACAGGGGCGCCATGTCCCACCTCCCAAAGTCCTCTTCCATCTGCTCTACCAGTCGTGCCAAGTTAAGCTTATGCAAGGTTCCCCAGTTCCTGGCCACCTGGATCCCTAAATACCGGAAATCTCTTATTACCCTCCTCAACGGTAAATCGTCTATTCCCCTACTCTGTTCCCCGGGGTGCATCACAAACAGTTCACTCTTCCCCATATTCAATTTATATCCTGAAAATTCTCCAAACTCCCTGAGTGTCTGCATTATCTCAGGCATCCCCTCCACTGGGTCAGCGACATACAACTACAAATCATCCGCGTATAATGACACCCGATGCTCTTCTCCTCCTCTAAGTACCCCCCTCTACTTCCTAGAGCCCCTCAGCGCTATGGCCAATGGCTCAATTGCCAACGCAAACAGTAACGGGGACAGGGGACATCCCTGTCTTGTACCCCTATATAGTCAGAAGTGGTCAGATCGTTGCCCATTTGTAATCACACTTGCCACCGGGGCCCTGTACAGGAGCTGAACCCATCTAATGAACCCCTCTCCAAATCCAAATCTCCTCAGTACTTCCCACAGGTAGTCCCACTCCACTCTATCAAATGCTTTCTCTGCATCCATCGCCACCACTATCTCCGCCTCCCCCTCCGGTGGGGGCATCATCATCACCCCCAACAGCCTCCGTATATTAGCATTCAATTGCCTCCCTTTAACAAACCCCGTTTGATCATCATGCACCACCCCAGGGACACAGTCCTCTATCCTCGTCGCCATCACCTTGGCCAAAAGCTTGGCATATACGTTCAAGAGGGAAATAGGCCTGTATGACCCGCACTGCAGCGGGTCTTTGTCTCTTTTCAGGATCAGCGATATCGTCGCCTCCGACATTGTCGGGGGTAGTGTCCCCCTTTCCCTAGCCTCATTAAAGGTTCTCGTCAGAAGTGGGGCCAGCAGGTCCACGTATTTCCTATAGAACTCCACCAGGAACCCATCCGGTCCCGGGGCCTTCCCTGCCTACATGTTCCCAATTCCTTTTACCACCTCCTCTACCTCAATCTGCGCTCCCAGTCCTGTCATCTCCTGTTCCTCAACCTTCGGGAACTCCAGCTGGTCTAGGAAACGCATCATTCCCTCTTTCCCTTCCGGTGGTTGGGCCTTATATAACCTCTCGTAAAATACCTTAAACACCCCGTTCACCCTCTCCGCTCCCCGTTCCATCTTTCCCTCCTCGTCTCTAACCCCTCCGATCTCTCTCGCCGCCCCCCTCTTCCTAAGTTGTTGGGCCAGCAGCCGGCTCGCCTTCTCGCCATATTCATACTGCACTCCCTGTGCCTTCCTCCATTGTGCCTCCGCATTACCCGTAGTCAACAAGTCAAAGTCCGTGTGCAATCTCCGTCTTTCCCTGTATAGCTCTTCACCTGGAGCCTCCGCATATTGCCTATCCACCCTCAAAATCTCCCCCAACAATCTCTCCCTTTCTTTACCCTCTTGTTTCCCCTTATGGGCCCTTATGGAGATCAGCTCCCCTCTAACCACCGCCTTCAGCGCCTCCCAGACCACTCCCACCTGGACCTCTCCATCATCATTGATCTCTAGGTACCTTTCAATACATCCCCTCACCCTTACACATACCCCCTCATCCGCCAACAGTCCCATATCTAATCTCCAGAGTGGGCGCTGCTCCTTTTCCTCTCCTACTTCCAGATCTACCCAATGTGGGGCATGATCTGAAATGGCTATAGCCGAATACTCCGTTCCTGCCACCTTCGGGATCAGCGCCCTTCCCAGGACAAAGAGGTCTATCCGGGAGTACACTTTGTGGACATGGGAGAAGAAGGAAAACTCTTTACTCCTCGGTCTAGTAAATCTCCAGGGATCCACTCCTCCCATCTGCTCCATAAAGCCCTTAAGCACCTTGGCCGCTGCCGGCTTCCTCCCGGTCCTAGATCTGGACCGGTCCAGCCCTGGGTCCAGCACCGTGTTGAAGTCCCCCCCCATTACCAACTTTCCCATCTCCAGGTCCGGGATGCGCCCCAACATACGCTTCATAAAGTTCACGTCATCCCAGTTCGAGGCATATACATTCACCAGCACCACTGCTTCACCTTGCAATCTGCCACTCACCATCACGTATCTACCCCCACTATCCACCACTATGGTCTTCGCCTCAAACAATACCCATTTCCCCACCAGTATTGCCACCCCTCTATTTTTTGCATCCAAGCCCGAGTGGAATACCTGTCCCACCCATCCTTTTCTTAATCTGACCTGATCCGCCAGTTTCAGGTGCGTCTCCTGAAGCATGACCACGTCTGCCTTTAGTTTCTTTAGATGCGCAAATACCCTTGCCCTCTTAATCGGCTCATTCAACCCTCTCACGTTCCACGTGATCAACCGGGTTGGGGGCTCTTTACCACCCCCCCCCCCTCCCCCCCCCACCTCGTCGACTAGCCATCCCCTTTTTTAGACCAGCTCCTCACCCGGTTCCCACGCACCCGCTTATCCCCCGGACGGTGCCCCCCCGTCCCGACCATCCCATCCCATAACAGCTCCCCCTTCCCCTTAGCAGCAGCAACCCAGTTAACCCCCCCCCCCCCCCCACTAGATCCCTCTCTAGCTTAGTTGCTCCCCCCATATTGCTTCCGGAAGTCAGCAAACTCTGGCTGACCTCGGCTTCCCCCGTTTATCCTTAGCCTCCCATTATGTGAGGCCCCCTCCTTCCTGCGCCCCCTTTTCCCGCAACAATTTCCATAGCGCGGGAACAAAGCCCGCGCTTCCCTCTCGGCCCCGCCCCTGATGGCGCAGCACCCTCTCTCCTTCCCCCTCCCCTACTGGTGCCCACATTTCTTCGTGTCCCCTCCCCCCTTCGAGGGGAAAGGAAATTTTCCCCCATCTGATTCACAGTCCCTTGCCACCACCTCGCTACTTCATTCCAAACACTCTTTCTCAAATCTAGTCCAACTTCTCCTCTTCAATAAATGTCCACGCCTCCTCTGCCGTCTCGAAGTAGTGGTGTTTACCCTGGTGTGTAACCCACAGTCTTGCCGGCTGCAACATTCCGAATTTCACTTTCCTCTTTTGGAGCACCGCCTTGGCCCGATTGAAACTCGCCCTCCTTCTCGCCACCTCCGCACTCCAATCCTGATACACGCGGATCACCGCGTTCTCCCACCTGCTGCTCCGTGTCTTTTTCGCCCATCTCAGGACCATCTCCCTGCCCTTGTAGCGGTGGAACCTCACCACTATTGCTCGAGGTATTTCTCCTGCCTTTGGTCTTCTCACGAAGACTCGGTACGCTCCCTCCACTTCCAGGGGGCCCGTCGGGGCCTCAGCTCCCATTAAGGTATGGAGCATCGTGCTCACATACGCCCCAACGTCCGCTCCCTCTGCCCCTTCGGGAAGACCCAAAATTTTAAGTTCTTCCTCCTCGAGCTATTTTCTAGGGCTTCCAGTCTCTCCATACACCTCTTATGCAGTGTCTTATGCAGGGGGTGAATGTTGTAAACCACTGTTGTACTTATATTAGAGCATGTACGGTAGAACCTGCACTACAGGTTCGCCTGTGGCCCCTGCCTGCTGGCTCCACCCAGGAGGCGGGGTATAAATATGCGTGTCCTCCAGCTCGCAGCCATTTCGACAGCTGCTGTGGGAGGCCACACATTTGATACCAATAAAGCCTCAGTTTGGATTCAACTTTCGTCTTTAGTCAAATTGATGGTGCCTCAAGGCCCTGTGTGTACCGGCAGCGCTTGTCATTCGAGTACCTGCCGGACTGGGCATGCTGCCGAGGACTCCGGCTGAGCAGGGGGACAGTGCGACATATCTGCCTGATTATACCGCACCTGGCACCCCAGGGGAATGGGGGGTAGACACCTCCACCCGGTGTCCATCAAGGTGACGGTAGCCCTGGACGTCTGCACGCGGGGTCCTTCCAGGTGCCGAGTGGGATCTCAGACAGCTCGGTGCACAGGTGCACGGGATATCCGTGGCTGTTTTTTTAAAAGAAATGTTTCACTCTTAATTAAAAAGCTGTTTTTTCCTCGGATGTCAATAGGGTTAATCCTGTGTCATAAGGGGCTGTTTAGCACAGGGCTAAATCGCTGGCTTTGAAGGCAGACCAAGGCAGGCCAGCAGCAGGGTTCAATTCTCGTACCAGCCTCCCCGAACAGGTGCCGGAATGTGGCAACTAGGGGCTTTTCACAGTAACTTCATTGAAGCCTACTTGTGACAATAAGCGATTTTCATTTCATTCATAATAAAGTTTGTTTTAATATATAATATCCCTAGTTGTCAGTAGAATCACTCCTCCAGCTAAGTATCCTTTCCTTACAGTTTACAAAGTGAAAAATTGTTGGGGTCTTGTCTGGTTTCTGAACAAAATCAGTGTCTGTTCAGGGTACCGTAACACCAATTACACCTCACTGGAATATTGTGTGCCGTTCTGGGCGCCACACTATAGGAAGAATGTGAACACATTGGAGAGGATGCAGAAGAGGATTACAAGAGTGGTCCCAGGGATGAGCAATTTCAGTTATGAGAAAAGATTGGAGAGGTTGCGACTGTTCTCCTTGGAGAGAAGAAGGACAAGAGGAGGTTTGATAGAGATGTTCAAAATCATGAAGGAGCAAGACAGAGTAGACAGGGAGAAACTGTTCGCGTTCGTGAAAGGATCAAGAAAGAGAGGACACAGAGTTAAAGTGATTTGTAAAAGAAGCAAATGTGATTTGAGAAAAAGCTTTTCCACACAGCAAGTGGTTGGGGTCTGGAAGGCACTTGTGTGGTGGAGGCTGGTTCAATTGAGGCATTCAAGAGGGCATTCGATGATGATTTGAACAGAAACAATGTGCAGGGGTACGGGGAGAAGGCTGGGGGATGACACTAAGTCATGATGCTGGTTTGGAGAGTCAGTGCAGTCAGCATGGTCCAAATGGCCTCCTTCTACACGGAACAATTCTGTGATGTCCCGGTATTTCCATTGATAATCTGTATTTTTGTTTTGTTGATTCATTTGTCAGGCTGGGCCTTGCAGAGGAGCTGGAGTTTGAGGATGGTTCCGTTGACCTGGTAACAGCAGGAACAGCAGCTCATTGGTTTGACATGGAGAAGTTTATGAAGGAGGCTGAGAGGATTCTAAAACCTAAAGGCTGTGTGGCTCTGTATTGCTACAAAATTCCCTCTGTGTTGGGTTACGACAATTGTCCTGAGGACCCAGCCCGGATTGTCGAAGAGGTAAGTAAGCAGGAAGAAAGACTTGCATTTATATAGCAACTTCCACACCCTCAGTACATTCCAATGTGCTTTGGAGCCAGTGAAGTGTAGTCACAAAAATGTAGAAACCACATTGTGCACAGGAAGATCCCACACACCACGAGGTGGTTAATGAGCAGATCTCCACTTTAATGGTGACCTTTCTCAGAAGATCACAATCGAAGAGGAGATCTGGCTCCGACTCAGCTGTGTCAGTCCAGCTTTCCAAAAATTATACAACCGGATCTTTGTAAAACAGAGATCTCCACAACAGGACTCGGGCTTTAGTCTGTAACACTGTTGCTGGCACTACCTTCTATAAGGCAGTGAGACTGGGGTCACCTA
Source organism: Scyliorhinus torazame (assembly GCF_047496885.1). Classification (NCBI taxonomy): domain Eukaryota; kingdom Metazoa; phylum Chordata; class Chondrichthyes; order Carcharhiniformes; family Scyliorhinidae; genus Scyliorhinus; species Scyliorhinus torazame. The sequence continues at coordinate 191,001,612 of NC_092708.1, read as the reverse complement.
CCAAAGGCACTCGTGGCAATGGGAGAATTTCCAATGCTGGTGTCTCTACAGGATATTCAAAGTGGAGGAGAGGTGAACATTCTTCAGTTTCCTCACTGAAGCCAATTCCTCCAGTATCCCATCCATGATCATGTGAAATGAACTCGACTGGACACTGCATCCATATGGTGAGTATTCCCCTCCCAAAACACACCCTCTCTTCACAACATAAATGTCGTGTTGGGTGCTCTGCTACACAGACGAACCAACACGGTTGCGGATGGTACAACTCAGTTTTATTACGAACAATATTTACAATGGTAAACTGGTTACTGTGGTTCATTCATTACCCTTGAATCTGTGGACCTATCCCTAACACTATCTTTGAGAGGCACTCAGCACATGGTGGATGTCTGAGTGGCTTGCTGTGAGCTCTGTGCCCTGAGCTGTCTCCTGCTGGAATGAGCGGGAAGTGTCGTGTTCCCCGTTTTATAGTGTGTATGCTCTTGCCTGTGATTGGCTGTGGTGTTGTGTGTGTATTGATTGGTCCGTTGATCTGTCCATCAGTATGTATGTATGTTTGCATCATGATGTTTACCTGAATATCATGATATCCCCCCTTTTTTACAAGAACATGTGCCTATGTGGTTATAAATAGAGATGTGAACTGAGTGCAGCTGAATGTGTGTGTGCAATATCTACAACATGTACATGAGGCTAACCTATATACATGGGACGATGTCAGGTGCGACATAGCAATGACGTTGTACCATAAACAAAACACGTGGAAATGTTAAACGTCAAAACGAACTCCTGTAACGACAAGGAAAAAGAGAAACATATTAACACAGTGGTATGATACAACAGTGAGTTCAATGTTCAAACAGGCTCATAAGTCCAGCCTAGTAGGTGGGCGACGAATTCGGGTTGACTGCCTCAAGGGTGGGTCAGGATCCACCGGCTGAGGAATGGGCCTGGCCACGGGCGACGACGGAATGGGCATGGTGGCAGGAAGCTCCACGAAGTCGACATCAGGAACAACAGGAGGGCGTGGCACCGGTGTAAGTTCCCGTAGCGAGCATGGAAGCAGGCGAAGAGCCCGGCGATTGCGCCTGCGAATGGAGCCATCAGGCATGCGAACCAGGAACGAGCGGGAGCCACGCGTCGGAGAACTTCGGCAGATGCTGACCACCCACCTTCTGGTAGGTGGATGCGGACGTCGTCCCCAGGCGCCAGGGCGGGAAGATCAGTTGCCCGTGTGTCATGTGCCACCTTCTGGCGAACGCGCTGCTGTTGCATCCTGTGCAGTACTGGAGCATGGTTGGTTGTGGGGACCAGAATGGACGGCACAGTGGTCCTGAGGGCGCGACCCATCAACAGCTGGTGAGAGGCCAGTGGCTAGTGGGGCCGAGCGATAGGCTAGCAGGGCTAAGCAGAAGTCCGATCCTGCAGCAGCAGCCTTGCAGAGGAGCCGCTTGACGATGTGAACACCCTTCTCCGTCTTTCCATTGGACTGGGGATGCAGAGGGCTGGACGTCACGCGTGTGAAGCCATACGAAGCAGCAAAGGAAGACCAGTCTTGGCTGGCAAAACAGGGCCTATTGTCCGACATGACAGTAATCGGAATGCTGTGGCGTGCAAAGGTGTCTTTGCAGGCCCTTATGACAGCGGACGATGTCAAATTGTGCAGGCGTATGACCTCTGGATAGTTTGAAAAGTAATCTATGACAATTACATAGTCCCTGCCGAGCGCGTGAAAAAGGTCCACACCCACCTTCGCCCAGGGGGACGTCACCAGCTCATGGGGCTGAAGCGTCTCAGGAGGTTGCGCCGGCTGAAACCTTTGGCAGGTGGGGCAGTTGAGCACCATATTGGCAATGTCATCACTGATGCCCGGCCAGTATACCGCCTCTCGGGCCCTCCGTCTGCACTTCTCGACCCTGAGATGGCCTTTGTGCAGTTGGTCGAGGACCAGCTTGTGGATGCTGTGCGGAGTCACAATCCGGTCCAGCTTTAGGAGGACACCATCAATGACGGCCTAGTCGTCCCGGACATTGTAGAACTGCGGACACTGTCCTTTGAGCCACCCTCCCGTCATGTGGCGCATCACACGTTGTAGAAGGGGGTCGGCCGCAGTCTCCCGACGAATACGGGCCAGACTGGAGTCGTCGGCTGGCAGATTTGCCGATGTGAAGGCCACCTGCGCTTCGACCTGACAGATGAACCCCTCCGAGTCGGGCGGTGTGCTCACTGCTCTAGACAGGGCATCCGCAATGATGAGGTCCTTACCCGGGGTGTAGACCAGTTGGAAGTCGTACCTCCTGAGTTTGAGTATGATGCGCTGGAGGCAAGGGGTCATTTCGTTCAGGTCCTGATGTATGATGCAGACCAGGGGGCAATGGTCAGTCTCAACGGTAAACTGGGGGAGACCATACACGTAGTCATGGAACTTGTCTATTCCGGTTAGCAAACCCAGGCACTCCTTTTCGATCTGCACGTAGTGCTGTTCTGTGGGGGTCATGGCCCGCGAGGCACAGGCGACCGGGGTCCATGACGCAGTGTCATCCCGCTGTAGGAGTACCGCCCCAATGCCGGACTGGCTGGCATCAGTCAAAATTTTTGTGTCACGAGATGTGTCGAAAAACGCCAATACCGGGGCTGTGGTGAGCTTAATTTTTTGCTCCTCCCATTCCTTCTGGTGTGCGGGCAGCCACTGGAACTCCGTGGACTTCTTGACTAGATGGCGAAGAGCCATCGTGTGGGAGGCAAGGGTGGGAATGAACTTCCCCAGGAAGTTGACCATGCCTAGGAAGCGTAGCACTGCTTTCTTGTCTGCTGGCTGCGGCATGGCTGTAATGGCGCTCACCTTGTTTGCATCCAGACGGACCCCTGACCGGGATATGTGGTCCCCCAGAAACTTCAGCTCGGTTTGGCCGAAAGAACACTTGGCTCAGTTGAGGCGCAGGCCGTTTTCCCGTATCCGCGCAAAGACGCACTGGAGACGACTGATGTGCTCCTGTGGTGTGGTGGACCAGATGACGACGTCGTCAACATAGACGCGCACCCCTTCGATGTCCTCCATCATCTGTTCCATGATTCTGTGAAAGACCTCAGATGCCGAGATGATGCCAAACGGCATTCTGTTATAGCAGAACCTGCCGAAAGGAGTGTTGAAGGTGCACAGCTTCCTGCTGGACTGGTCCAGTTGGATCTGCCAAAAACCCTTCGAGGCATCCAGCTTTGTAAAGATTTTAGCCCGGGCCATTTCGCTCGTGATCTCTTCCCGTTTGTGTATGGGGTAGTGTTCCCTCATTATGTTGTTGTTCAGGTCTTTCGGGTCAATGCAGATCCGGAGTTCGCCAGAGGGCTTCTTAACACATACCATGGAGCTGACCCATGGCGTGGGCTCTGTGACCCGGGATAGCACCCCTTGGTCCTGGAGATCCTGCAGCAGCTGCTTGAGGCGGTCTTTGAGTGGCGCTGGGACCCTGTGAGGTGCGTGAATCACCGGGGTGGCATCCGGTTTGAGCCGTATTCTGTAGGTATAGGGCAGTGTGCCCATGCCATCGAATGCCTCCTGGTTGTGGGCGAGGAGCGATTGAAGCTGTGCCCTAAATTCTGCATCCGGGAAGTCTGATGTGCCTTCTGGAGACAGAGTGTGGACCCGCTGCACGAGGTGGAGAACCTTGCATGCCTGTGCGCCGAGCAGGGAGTCCTTTGATGATCCGACTATTTCGAAGGACAGTGTGGCAGTGTATGTGTTGTGTGTTACCTGGAGCTGGCAGGATCCCATATCCGGGATAACGTTTCCATTGTAGTCGACCATCTTGCAACGGGATGGCCGAATTGGTGGTCTGACCTTCAAGGCGTAGAAGGCTGACCATGCTATTAGGTTGGCGGAGGCACCAGTGTCCAGACGGAATGTTATCGGTGATCGGTTGACCGTTAGGGTGGCACACCATTCATCACCCGGATTGACGCTGTTCACTGGCATCGGCTGGTGGGTCCTGCTTGGAGACATCTGGTTCCTATCAATGACCGCAACACGGAAGGCGTCCCGGTCGTCTGTGTCACTGGTTTGGATATCGTCTGGACACGACTCGTAGTACGGAGGCTGAATGGTCCGCACGTCCCTGCGAGGTGGTCGGAATTGGGGAGCGTTGGCAGGTTGAGCTGCTCGACAGCAGGCAGCGTTGTGGCCCATCTTGCCACAGCGGAGGCATTGTCATTTTTTTGCCAGACATTGCCGCTTTAAATGTGCGTCATGGCGTTCGTTGCGCCACCGCACATGCGCAGTTCGGTCTTGTGTCGAGCGCGCCTGCGCATCACGTCCCTCTGCATCAACATCTTTTTTGGCGCGCAAAATGGCTGCCCTCGTCCAGGCCGCGGGCCGGGAGGAACTCGATCGCCTGTTCACGTTTGGCCTCGTAGGACGCCTGCCTTGCCGATCCGGCCGCGTAGGGCCCCTGCCGCGCCGATTCGGCCGCTTGAAATTGGGAGTAGCGGCTGGTCGCGTTTTCATGAAGGACACGGGCTTCGATTGCAGAGGCTAGGGTGAGGCCTTTAATTTTGAGGAGCTGCTGGCGTAGGGCGCCCGAGGTGACCCCAAAAACAATCTGGCCCCGAATCATTTAAAACAAATATATATTTATTAAAGTTTTCAACACAATTTTTCTCCCTTACAAACAACCCCCCCACCACTCGTAACAAAGAAAAACGAGAAATCGCGCAGAGCAAGATATATACATGGCAAAATGATATATTTACACAGCTTTGTACACTGGCCCTCACCCGTACGTGCCAGTTTCCCCAACCCTTCATGTAATCGCTTGCTCATCCACCCTCCCAGGCAGTCCCCCCTTCCCCCCCCCCTCCCACCCCCTCCCAGGACGTCCCCTCCACCCCCCCACCCAAGGTTGCTGCTGCTGCTGACCGACCTTCCTCTAACGCTCCGCGAGATAGTCTAGGAACGGTTGCCACCGCCTGTAGAACCCCTGCGCAGACCCTCTCAAGGCAAACTTAATCCTCTCCAACTTGATAAACCCTGCCATATCATTTATCCAGGCCTCCAGGCTGGGGGGCTTCGCCTCCTTCCACATTAGCAAGATCCTTCTCCGGGCTACTAGGGACAAAGGCCAGAATGCCGGCCTCTTTCGCCTCCTGCACTCCCGGTTCATCCACTACTCCAAATATTGCTAGCCCCCAGCTTGGCTTGACCCGGACTTTCACCACCTGAGATATTGCTCCCGCCACTCCTCTCCAGAACCCCTCCAGTGCCGGGCATGACCAAAACATATGGACATGGTTCGCCGGGCTCCCTGAGCACCTTCCACATCTGTCCTCCACCCCAAAGAACCTACTCAACCTCGCCCCCGTCAAGTGCGCTCTGTGGACCACCTTAAATTGTATCAGGCTGAGCCTGGCACATGAGGAAGAGGAATTAACCCGACCCAGGGCATCAGCCCACAGACCTTCCTCGATCTCCTCCCCCAGCTCCTCCTCCCATTTACCCTTCAAATCTTCTACCAGCGCTTCCCCCTCTTCTTTCATCTCTTGGTGTATTTCCGACATCCTGCCCTCCCCGACCCATACACCCGAGATCACCCTATCTTGAACTTCTTGTGCCGGGAGCAACGGGAATTCCCTCACCTGCATATATCTAAAGACATTTCCCAGGGGTAACTCGAACTTCTCCTCCAGTGCCCCGAGGCTCGCAAACATCCCGTCGATGAACAGGTCCCCCATTCTTCCAATCCCCGCCCGATGCCAGCTCTGGAACCCCCCGTCCATCTTCCCCGGGACAAACCGGTGGTTACCCCTGATCGGGGACCACACCGATGCTCCCACTGCACCCCGGTGCCGTCTCCACTGGCCCCAGATCCTTAGTGTTGCCGCCACCACCGGGCTCGTGGTATACTTTGTCGACGAGAGTGGCAGCGGTGCCGTCACCAACGCCCCCAGGCTCGTTCCTTTACAGGACGTCATCTCCATCCTCTTCCATGCCGCCCCCTCTCCCTCCATAACCCACTTGCGGATCATCGCCACATTTGCTGCCCAGTAGTAGCTCCCCAGATTTGGCAGCGCCAACCCTCCTCGGTCCCTACTGCGTTCAAGGAACCCTCTCCTTACTCTCGGGGTCTTATTCGCCCACACAAACCCCATAATACTCCTGCCTACTCTCTTAAAAAAGGCCTTAGTGATCACGATGGGAAGGCACTGAAACACAAACAGAAACCTCGGAAGGACCACCATTTTGACCGACTGCACTCTACCCGCCAGCGAGAGCGGTAACATGTCCCATCTTTTGAAATCCTCCTCCATTTGCTCCACCAACCTCGTCAGATTCAGTTTATGTAGGGTCCCCCAACTCCTGGCTATCTGGATCCCCAGATACCGAAAGCTCCCCTCCGCCCTCCTCAGCGGTAGGTCCCCTATCCCTCTTTCTTGGTCCCCCGCCTGTAATACAAAGAGCTCACTCTTCCCTACATTGAGCTTATAGCCCGAAAACTCCCCAAACTCCCTTAGAGTCTGCATGACCTCCACCATCCCCTCCATTGGATCCGCCACGTACAGCAACAGGTCATCCGCATATAGCGACACCCGATGCTCTTCTCCCCCTCGGACCACCCCACTCCATTTATTAGACTCCCTCAATGACATGGCCAATGGTTCGATCGCCAATGCGAACAACATGGGGGACAGGGGGCGCCCCTGCCTCGTCCCTCGGTACAGTCGAAAGTACTCCGACCTCCGCCGGTTCGTCACTACACTCGCCATCGGGGCTCTGTAAAGGAGCTTAACCCAATTGATGAACCCTACCCCGAACCCAAACCTACGCAGCACCTCCCAGAGGTACTCCCACTCTACTCGGTCAAAGGCCTGCTCCGCATCCATAGCCGCCACTATCTCCGCCTCTCCCTCCTCCGATGTCATCATTATCACGTTTAAGAGCCGCCGCACATTGGTGTTTAGTTGCCTGCCCTTTACAAATCCCGTCTGGTCCTCGTGGATTACCCCCGGGACACAGTCCTCGATCCTCGTGGCCAGCACTTTTGCCAGCAACTTTACATCCACATTGAGGAGCGAGATTGGCCTGTACGATCCACATTGCAGTGGGTCCTTGTCCCACTTTAGGATCAAAGAAATTGTCGCTTCCGACATTGTCGGGGGCAGGGTCCCCTCCTCTCTTGCCTCATTAAAAGTCCTCACCAGTAGCGGGGCCAACAGGTCTGCATACTTCCTGTAGAACTCCACCGGGAATCTGTCCGGTCCCGGGGCCTTTCCCGCCTGCATGCTCCCCAAACACTTGCTCAGCTCCTCCAACCCATTTGGTGCCCCCAAACCAGCCACCTCTTGCTCCTCCACCCTCGGGAATCTCAGCTGATCTAGGAATCGTCTCATCCCCTCTTCCCCCGCTGGGGGCTGGGATCTGTACAGCTCTTCATAAAAGGCCTTGAATACCTTGTTTATTTTCGTCGCACTCCGAACCGTGGCTCCCCTTCCATCTTTGACTCCCCCTACTTCCCTCGCTTCCATCCTCTTACGGAGCTGGTGTGCCAGCATCCGACTAGCCTTTTCCCCATACTCGTAGGTCGCCCCCTGCGCTTTCCTCCACTGTGCCTCCGCCTTCCCTGTGGTCAACAGGTCAAACTCCGTCTGGAGCCGTCACCTTTCCCCAAGTAATCTTTCCTCCGCGGCCGCTGCGTATCTCCTGTCCACTCTCAAAATCTCCCCCACTAACTTCTCCCTTTCCATACCCTCTGTCTTCTCCCTATGAGCCCTAATGGAAATTAGCTCTCCCCTGATCACCGCCTCACATACCACCCCCACCCGCACCTCCCCGTTGTCGTTGGCCTCCAAGTACCTTTCGATACACCCCCTCACCTTCCCACACACCACCTCGTCCGCCAGCAGTCCCACATCCAGCCACAATGGGAGTTGGTCCCTCTCCTCTCCCAGCCCCAGTTCCACCCAGTGCGGGGCATAGTCCGAAACGGCTATAGCCGAATACTCCGTCCCCTCCACCCTCGGGATGAGCACCCTACCCAGAACAAAGAAATCTATCCGGGAGTAGGCTTTGTGTACATGGGAGAAGAAAGAAAATTTCCTGGCCTGCGGCCTTGCAAACCGCCATGGGTCCACTCCCTCCATCTGATCTATACACCCACTAAGTACCTTGGCCGCCGCCGGCCTCTTTCCAGTCCTTGATTTGGAGCCGTCCAGTGCTGGATCCAACACTGTATTGAAGTCCCCTCCCATTATCAGGCCTCCTATCTCCAGGTCCGGAATGCGCCCCAACATGCGCTTCATGAATCCAGCATCATCCCAGTTCGGGGCGTATACATTTACCAACACCACCCACGTCCCTTGCAGCCTACCGCTCACCATTACATATCGTCCTCCATTGTCCGCTACAATAGTCTTGGCCCCAAATGACACCCGCTTTCCCACCAATATTGCACCCCTCTATTCTTCGCGTCCAGTCCCGAGTGGAATACCTGTCCTACCCATCCCTTTCTTAGCCTGACCTGGTCCGCCACCTTCAGATGTGTCTCTTGGAGCATGGCCACGTCCGCCTTCAGTCCCTTTAAGTGCGCGAACACTCGAGCCCTCTTCACCGGCCCATTCAGGCTGCTCACATTCCACATTATCAGCCGGATTGGAGGGGCTCTCACCCCCCCCCCCACCCCCCCCACCCCACCGACTAGCCATCTCCTTTTCTGGGCCAGTCCCGTGTCCACGCCTCCCTCACCCTCCAGTCCCCCAGCGGGGGGACCCCCGTCCCGACCACCTCTTCTGTGTCCCATTCCTTTTCGGCCAGTGCAGCAGCAACCCTTTTCCCCCCCCTTCCCCCCTCCCCTCCCCCCCGCTAGACCCCTGTCTAGCTTTTTTGCTCCCCCCATGTCACTCCCGTAAGTCAGCTGACGTCTGCAGACCCCGGCTTCCCCCGCCATCCCTTTGACCTCCCCGCGTGGGAGTCTCCCAATCCATATGCATTCCTTCGTTCCCCTTCCCGCCTTTCTTCCCGCGCGCGGGTAAAAACCCCGCGCTTTCCAAAGCCCGCTCCGCCCCCTCTGGCGCAGCTCCTGTCGTGGCCTTGTCTCTCTCCCCCAGCCCATGTAACATTTCCTGCGCGTGATTGACCCCCTATATACAACAACCATCACATATCAAACCCCAAAACATCCCCCCCACCCTCACAAACCCTCAGTTAGAGTCCAACTTTTCGGCTTGTACAAAGGTCCACGCCTCTTCAGGCGTTTCGAAGTAAGTGTTGGCCCTTGTATGTGACCCACAGTCGCGCTGGCTGCAGCATTCCGAATTTCACTTCTTTCCGGTACAACGCCGCTTTGGCCCGGTTGAAACCCGCTCCCCGCTTTGCAACCTCCGTGCTCCAGTCCGGGTATATTCGGATCTCTGCATTGTCCCACTTACTGCTCTGCTCCTTCTTGGCCCATCTCAGGACCCACTCTCTGTCCGTGAACCGGTGGAACCTCACCACCATCGCCCTTGGCGGCTCATTTGCCTGGGACTTCTTCGCAGGCACCCTATGTGCCCCGTCCAACTCCAGCGGCCTCGAAGGGGCCTTCGTGCCCATCATCGCCTCGAGCATCGTGCTCGCGTATGCCCCGGCATCAGCCCCCTCCACTCCCTTAGGGAGACCCAGGATTCGCAGATTCTTTCTCCTCGACCTGTTCTCCAGGTCTTCGAGTCTTCCCGCCCACCTCTTGTGTAGCGCCTCGTTCTGCTCCATTCTCACCGCCAGGCCCACGAGCTCGTCCTCGTTCTGACTGACTCTTTTCTGTACCTCCTGGGTCTTAGCTTCGTGGGCCTTCTGCGTGATCCCGAGTCCTTCAATTGCCGAGAGCATAGGCGCCAACATCTCTTTGCGCATCTCCTCGCGCTGCTCCTCGAAGCAGCGCTTGGTGAACTCGTGCAGCTCCCCTTTGTCCCTGGCCGCCGCCATTTTGTTTTCTTTCCCTTGCTTCTCCCATTGCTCCAGTGCCGTTCCTTTGGCCGTTACACTTCTGGTCCATTTCATAGAAGTTGGCAGTGTTTGCTTCACCAGTCTGCCCCAAAAAGTCTATGGAAACTCCTGAAAAAGGTCTGAGAGTCGGTTCCAGATGGAGCTGCCGAATGCGCGACCTACTCCTCCGTGGCCGCCACCAGAAGCCTCGTCCCTGCTTCTTCAATGGCCTTGGTAGATCCTTTCACAGTTGTTCCCTCTGCTGCTAGAATTCACCTTTGATAGAGTCAAGTCAGATTGCAGCTTTAAGCTTGCCCTTCCCCAGCCTGCATGCTGGAAGAGGCTTTTGTCTAAACCTGCAGCCAAAGCCAAATCTTTTACTGTTTCTGCCGGGTCTGGCAGACAAAAGACACAACACTCCTGGGGGACAGTGTCAGGGGAATGCTGCAGTCTTCTTGCCACACCGGGAAATGTCAAACAAATGCCGTGGGGGCCCTGTAAAAGAGCCCAAAAGTCCGTTCCAAGCGGGAGCTGCCGAATATGCGACTTAGCTCTGCATAGCCGCACCCGGAAGTCCCTGGTCCCGAATCATTGAACGGAGGTGGTGTCGTAGCCGCAGGACTGCGCGAGGATACGGAGGTGTGCAAGGAAAGATTGAAAGGGCTCATCCTTACCCTGCAGGCGCTGCTGGAAGAGACACCTCTCGAAACTCTCATTTACCTCGATGCTGAAGTGTTGCTCGAGTTTGAGAAGGACCTTCTTGTACTTGGTCTTGTCCTCATCTTCCGCGAACACCAGGCAGTTGTAGACATGGATGGCCTCCGTTTAACGTCTCATCTGAAAGACTCTGCCTCCAATGGGGCAGCACTCCCTCAATTTTGAACTGAAATGTCAATGCTGGACCTTTGCACCCAAGTGGCTGGAGCTGGGCCTGAATCCACAACCACCTGACTCAGATACAAGATGGCTACACTGAGGGAGAATTCAGAATGTCTAATTCACCAGTTCACCTAACCAGCACGTCTTTTGGGATTTGTGGGAGGAAACCGGAGTGCCCGGAGGAAACCCTCGCAGACACAGAGAATGTGCAGTTTCCACACAGACAGCGACCCAAGCCGAGAATTGAACCTGGGCCCCTGGCGCTGTGAAGCAACGGTGCTAACCACTGTGCGACCGTGCTGCTCTTTGACAGTTGGGCACAGGGTAAATGCCCACCAAAACTGCAATAAGTATTCCTCAATCAGACTAATTTCCCAGGGATGCAGAGTTTGAGGGCCACTTTAATGCTTAATATAAAGTTCTACAATTCTTTTCACAATTTCATGATAAGTACAAAGGGACAAGGGGTAGGAGGCATGCAGATTTGAGGTTACATCAGATCAGCCATGATCATATTAACTGGGGCAGGCTCGAGGGGCTGAATGGCCTCCTCCTGACCCTTGTCTGTATGCGATACTCCCATGAAGAGTTTGGGATGTTTTAGTGCATTGACGGTGCTGTATAAATGCAAGTTGTTGCTATTGTTGTTGCATGACTCCATTCTGAGACAGCACCTCCTGCAGGTGATGGGAGCTTCCATCATGAATATAACTGAGTGGCTCCCTTGGCTATTTCAGAGTCAAAACATTTCAACACAGCACCTGTTTCCAATGGCAACATAGCTTCTAATATGTGTCCCAGTGCAAAGTATGCATGTCCTGCCAAATATTCATTGTACGGCATTAAAAACATGTTAAAAAGAAGAAAAAATGATTTGCCTTGCAAACTCTCCATGGGAGTCGCAGCTATCAGTTTATTTACATACAGGCCTAGGGTAACTTTACTCTGTCAATCATTTTGAAGCTATATAACCTCTTCATAATAACCTCTTCCTGAATTGTTTCCAAATTCCCTAAATCTGTGAGACTCCATTCACTTCCTCTGTATTAAAATAAAATGCATTTTATTACCAATATGTATCAAAACAGGTTCCAGCATCTAAACACTTCAGGAAACATACTTCCCAGCAATCAACTATACAGTCTGTACAGATTTTATTCCCTTTTTCTAAAACCCCAAATATCGCCACCAAAGGGTCCGGGTCCACCTCCTCCCCCACTATCCTGGCTAAGGCCCCGAACACTCCCGCCCAGAATCTTCCCAATTTTTCACAACCCCAAAACATGTGCGTGTGATTCGCTGGCCCCTGCCCACACCTCTCACACTCATCTGCTACCCCCTGAAAGAACCCACTCATTCTCACCCAAGTCATATGCACCCTGTGCACCACCTTAAACTGTATCAGACTCATCCTTGCGCAAGACGAGGTCCCGTTTAGCCTACGCAATGCCTCGCTCCATACTCCCCAATTAATCTCTCCTCTCAACTCCACTTCCCATTTCTCCTTGATCTTCACCACCCGCTCACCTCCCTGCCCCCCCCAGCCACTTGTATATATCCCCAATTCTTCCCTCCCCTTCCACCTCTGTAAGCAGCAGTCGCTCCAGCAGGCAATCCCAGCAACGTAGGGAACACGCACCAGATCTTTCGTGCAAAGTCCCTAACCTGCAGATTCCTGAACTCATTTTCTCTGTAAGCTACAAACTTTAACCTCTGCTTTCCTCCCAAACTGGGCGAAATTATTTTCCTGCACCTCTAAGCAGACTCTCAAGAAGGGCAGGAGGTTCCCCTGTGTAGTGATCTCTGTATATCAATATACATGATCAATATATGTAATGCTAGTACAGGCAATTGAAAACTATATAACATGGTTCCAGGATAAATTAGGCTTTTAAGAAAAATTAATAAAGAAATTTGAACAAAAAAAATAACATTGTGTTCAACTATTCGACTGCTGAAGTCATCGCAACTTCGGAATCCCTGACAAAAACAGAATATCGATGGACCAAGTGCAAGTTCCAAGATATCTAAAGACCACTGGTAATCTGAATTTAAACTGGAAGTTGTTTAAACAACAATTTCACCTCTATCTGGAAGCTAGTGATTTAAACGCTGCGTCTAACTAATGAAATCTTAGAAAGATTAAGATTTAACAAGTGAGTTCAAAAAGTTGGCGAACTAGTGAATGACTTTATAACAGATCTGAACTTCTCTCAACCTCCTGCAATTTTTTAATGCTGCGTGATTCTAAGATTCGTGATCAGATAGTTTTTGGAATAAGAGGTGAAAGCTTAAGGCAAGAACTTTTAAGGCAAAACGATTTAACACTAAAAACAACAATGGAAAATAGTTTCTATCATGAACAATCAAAGAATCAGTATAATGAATACTTAGAATATAACATTTGAGAAAATGGCGCAAAAACTTGCCACGAGGGAGAGGCAGCATCGTACTTGATACAGAAGCACATTTGGAATGGCATCCATCTTGAGCAAGACCAGTACGCACATGCGCACATCCAGAAAAGACGCAAACTGCAAAATTCCGTTCTGTGCATGCGCGAGAAACTGCGCATGCGCAGTTGCAAAAAGAGTGCACTCTGGACGAAAACCTATTTGCATTTGCGCAATCAATGCCTACACATTACGTCACAAACATCATGACGTCAGAAGACTCAGAACACGCTCACTTAAAGGGAAACTGCCCCAAAATTGTAAAAAACAGTTTTAAACCTACAAAACCCAAATGTTTTTACCTCGAAAGGCACGACAATGCCTAAACTTCAACAAACAGTTGAAAATAACTTTCGCAACACCGTGGAACAAGCAGTTTTCAGGATAAAAAGTGAAGAACACAATAACAACTCCGAAATCAAAGAAGATGATTATTTCTTGGACATAGCTAAGTTATTTGGATATGATGATCATAGCATCAGCAACAAGGTTGAAAATGACTCCACACAGAGAGTACTGACCAACTCCATTGAGAGAGCGCTGATCGTCTCCACAGAGCGAATGCTGCACGACTCCACACACAGAGCGATGAAAGAATCCACAGAGAGAACGATGGAAGCCCCCACAGAGAGATCGTTGACAGACTCCAGAATGGAAGCAAGTAAAGACTCCAGAACGACAACCATGCATGAAGAAGTCTATGAAGATCTATCCACCTTATTTGAGCAACCAGAAGAAGACTATGATAGACCACCCTGCTCATTTAATCGACAGCAAGAACAGTGACACAGAGATCACAATTCGCATACAAGATGTGCAAGTCTACAGCGAGACTAACAGATCTCAGCTCGACTATACAGAAGCATTCAATAATCAAAGTAAAACTACTCATGAGTCCAGTGAGACTGAAGGAATTAAACCTGATCTACTCCTGACAACCTACAAGAGATCAAAGATGAAGAAAATCAACCAGAAATGACTGACGTCACCAAAACCAATGAAACATCAGATACCACAAAGGACACTGATACTAATAGCTTTGAGAATGACTCAAAGTTTCCGCAAGGAACAGTTATTGAGCACAACAACAACAAAAACGAAAACACAAACAACAACAATGAAACAACAACCTGTACAGCATGGTACATGTCTGCACAGAAAAGTAACATAACATGACATAAAGGACAATGTAACAGCATAGTCCAAAACAATGGCAAGACTACAAACACTTTGTTCAGACCAACCAAATGTCATGCCAATGAATTTCAAGAATTCATATTTGCTCCAAGACAAAAAAGCAACACAGTTTTCAAGGCAAATAACATACAGTACCATTACCACAAGCACACCTCCCAATGACCCCCATCCCTACATTACATTTAGCAGCAGTTGTTATGGTTGCCAACCCTCCAGGGTTGGCCTGGAATCTCCAGGAATTGAAGCTCAATCTCCAGGACACTGCTGTGTTCGACCCTGGAAAAAAATCATTGTGACATTAAAGAAAGATTGCTTTGGTTTGCAATTTTCTCTTTCCCCAATATAAAACTGTTGAAAAGGAGGGGAGAAAGAAAGACTGTTTAGCTGATCGTCAAGCATTGTCCAATTGGGTAACAAGTCGCTTTGCTTTCCAATCGGTGCAGGAAGGCGTATTTCACTGGGGTGGATGTATTGGTCAATAAATGGCTGGAGCGTGGGGGCAAGTCATGTGATGAAACCTCCAGGAATTCATTTCCTCACAGTTGGCAACCCGAGCAAAAGTGAGAGGAATTTTTAAAGTAACCGCGCTCATGCTTAACATTTGGCTCCATTTGGCTTTCTGCTGTTCAGCAAAACTGGCCAGGTTTCCCATTTATTTAAAAATCACTTATTATTGTTCGGAGGAGAGGTTACATCTGGAATCCAGCAAAGCTGTGAACCACCTCTTGACCACCGAGAGGCTGCCCAGGCCACGGGGAGGTGACTCTGCTTTTGCAGTGTTGACAGGGCAGTGGTCCAGTGGGAGTTGCTTTCACAGGAGCTGTATCCTGAGTTTCCAATGAAGGAATTATTTTTGATGAGAGTTTACTTTGAACGTGTTTGAACACAGAGTTAATGTAATATCCATTAGGCCTATGATCCAATGTGGTCATTCTTTCTCTTGTATTTTTCATTGACAGATGTTCGCACTGTTAAAGCCCTATGAAAATAAAGGACATAAAATGGTTTGGAATGAATACCAAGAAATATTTGATGCAATCACTTTCCCTGACAAAGAGAGGTAAATATATAATGAACACAGCAATGTTCACCAACACCCATCAAAATGAAACCACAAGTTTATTCTCTCACCTGGATCCTGAGTGGGAAATATTATTATATTTAACATTAACTCAGCAATGATGGGCTTCCGGTGATGCGCGCAAGTGGAGCGGTCGCTCTGGAGAGGGGCTCCTGCCGGCATTTCGCCGTTTTCCGGGAGTTTCCCTGTGGTTTCGCCAGTCGCGATTTCTTCAGCCGTTGGGGCCTGAGGGATGGGCGCCGGGTCGGGCCGGTTTGGAGCCGGTGGGGACCCCTGTGACCGGAGGAGCAGGGGCATTGAGCCCGAAGCAAGCAGCGGGGGAGGAGCGTGGCCTGGGGCGAGGCCTGAATCCAGCACAAATTTTTAAAAAATGTTTTATTATAATTTTTAAAAAAAATTAAATTAATTTTATTATTTATTTATCTCGAGATTGAAGAAAGGAGAAAAATACTAAGTGGTTAAGGGATGCCAAAAACAGCTGTGAAGAAGGGAGGAAACGCTGGTTCGCCGCCAAAGGAGAGGAGCAGTAAAATCTCTGACAAGATGGCAAGATGGCCAGGGGTGGTGGCCAGAAACTACAAAACATAACAAAATGGTGTAATTAGTTACGGAGGTACCGTAATACCTCCGTACAGTGTTTAGTAACTATTTGCAAGTCTGGTAGCTATGTACATTTGATGGTTTATATTTACAGATTAAAATGAAGCAATCAGTCGATCGGGGGCGCTGGTCATCCTCTGTGATCGTCGGAGCCTCGGTGGTGACTCCGGTGGAGGCTCGGGCGTCTGTGACTCCGGGAGTATGGCTTCGATCTCCATGGCAGCTTCATCACCCCTAGACGGCGCTGGTGGGGAAAACGGCTGACCTGGGGAGGGAGCGCCTGCGGGGGGCGTCGGTGGGTGGGGGAGCATAGACGGGGGCGGCGGAAGGACCGACCCTCCTGTAAGGTGCTGCGGTGGAGGGGAGGGTGGGACTGGTGGTTGGGATGTGCGTGGTGTTCCGGTGGGCACCCGGTCCCGTAGGGAGACCGTATCTTGCCGGCCGTCGGTGTACGCCACGTAGGCGTACTGGGGGCCAGCATGGAGCAGATGGACCCTCTCGACCAATGGGTCCGACTTGTGCGCCCGCACGTGTTTTCGGAGCAGGATGGGTCAGGGTGCTGCCAGCCAGGTCGGGAGCGAGGTCCCAGAGGAGGACTTCCAAGGGAAGACAAGGAGACGTTTGTGAGGTGTCTGATTGGTGGTCGTACAGAGTAGTGACCGGATGGAGTGGAGGGCATCCGGGAGGACGTCTTGTCAGTGGGAGTCTGGGAGGTTCCTGGACCGTAGGGCCAGTAGGACGGTCTTCCAGACCGTTCCGTTCTCCCTCTCTACCTGTCCGTTAGCCCGGGGGTTGTAACTGGTCGTCCTGCTCGAGGCAATGCCCTTGCTGACCAGGAATTGATGCAGTTCGTCGCTCATAAAGGAGGACCCCCTATCACTGTGTATATAAGCAGGGAACCCGAACAGTGCAAAGATGCTATGGAGGGCCTTGATGACGGTGGTGGCGGTCATGTCTGGGCAGGGGATGGCAAATTGGAACCGGGATTACGCGTCAATCGTGTTCAGGAAGTACGTGTTGCGGTCGGTGGAGGGAGGGGGCCTTTGAACACCTCCATGCTGAGGTGTTCAAAGGGACGGGAAGCCTTTATCAGGTGCGCTCTCTCTGGCCGGTAGAAGTGCGGTTTGCACTCCGCGCAGATTTGGCAGTCCCTGGTGGCAGTCCTGACCGCCTCGATGGAGTAGGGCAGGTTGCGGATCTTGACGAAATGGAAAAAGCGAGTGACCCCCGGGTGGCAGAGGTCCTCGTGGAGGGCTCGGAGGCGGTCCACTTGTGCAGTGGCACATGTGCCACGGGACAGGGCGTCAGGAGGCTCATTTAGCTTCCCGGGACGATGCAAGATCTCGTAGTTGTAGGTGGAGAGTTCAATCCTCCACCACAAGATCTTGCCGTTTTTTATCTTGCCCCGCTGTGCATTATCGACCATGAAAGCAACCGACCATTGGTCCGTGAGGAGAGTGAACCCCCTGCCGGCCAGGTAATGCCTCCAATGTTCCACAGCTTCTACTATGGCCTGGGCCTCCTTTTTCGATTGAGGAGTGGTGGATTTCGGAAGCATGGAGGGTACGTGAGAAGAAGGCCACGGGTCTGCCCACTTGGTTGAGGGTGGCCGCCAGAGCTACGCGGACGCATCGCTCTCGACCTGGAAGGGGAGGGACTCGTCGATGGCGTGCATCGCGGCCTTTGCAATTACTGCTTTGATGCGGCTGAAGGCCTGGCGGGCCTCTATTGACAGGAGAAAAGCTGTGGATTGGATCAGGGGACGGGCCTTGTCTGCATAGTTGGGGAACCACTGTGCGTAGTAGCTAAAAAACCCTAGGCAGCGTTTCAAGGCCTTGGAGCAGTGAGGGAGGGGCAACTCCATAAGGGGGCGCATGCGTTCAGGGTCGGGGCCTATAACTCCATTTCGCAGTACGTAGCCGAGAATGGCTAGACGGTCGGTGCTAAATACGCATTTATCCTTATTGTATGTTAGGTTAACGATTTTCGCGGTCTGGAGAAATTTTCGGAGGTTGGTGTCGTGGTCCTGCTGGTCGTGGCCGCAGATGGTGACATTATCGAGATACGGGAATGTTGCCCGTAAACCGTACCGGTCAACCATTCGGTCCATCTCCGCTGGAAGACCGAGACCCCGTTGGTGACACCAAAGGGAACCCTTAAGAAGTGATAGAGCCGCCCGTCTGCCTCGAAGGCAGTGTATCTGCGGTCACTAGTGCGGATGGGGAGCTGGTGGTAGGCGGACTTGAGATCCACTGTGGAGAAGACCTTATAATGTGCGATCCTGTTTACCAGTTCGGATATGCGGGGGAGAGGGTCCGCGTCCAGCTGCGTAAACCTGTTGATGGTCTGACTGTAGTCGATGACCATCCTATGCTTCTCCCCGATCTTTACCACCACTACTTGAGCTCTCCAGGGGCTGTTACTGGCTTCAATGACCCCTTCCCTCAGTAGCCTTTGGACCTCTGACCTAATAAAGATCCGATCCTGGGCACTGTAGCGTCTGCTCCTGGTGGCGCCGGGTTTGCAATCCGGGGTGAGGTTCGCAAACAGGGAAGGCGGGTCGACCTCAAGGGTCGCGAGGCCGTAGACAGTAAGGGGGGGGGTATAGGGCCGCCGAATTGGAAGGTCAGACTTTGAAGGTTACACTGGAAGTCTAAACCCAGGAGTGTAGCCGCGCAGAGGTGGGGAAGGACGAAGAGATGGAAATTTTTGAACTCCCTTCTCTGGACTGTGAGGTTTACTAAACAAAACCCCTTTATCTCCACTGAGTGGGAACCGGAGGCCAGTGAGATTTTTTGATTAACAGGGTGGATGAGGAGGGAACAACGCCTTATCGTGTCGGGGTGTATGAAGCTCTCCGTGCTCCCAGAGTCGATTAGGCAGGACGTGGCATGCCCGTTGATGAAAACAGTCATCGTAGTGGTTGAGACTGATCCAGAGTCACCGAGGCCAATCGCAGTAGTTGAGAGTTCTGTTTGTGCAGTGTGTGGTCGGCCGAGCTGGGGTCCTGGGGGTTCATCCAAGATGGCATCTCCCATTGGTCGCACATGCCGGGGGTGCACAAAATGGCGGCGCCCATCCCTCCAATGTGGCGTCCGCGGAACAAGATGGCGGCGCCCGGGGTCCGCACGTGGCCCTGGGATATGGAGGTGGCAGCGACCGCTGGCTGCACGGGGCCCGTGGAAATGTTTGTGGTTGCGGTCCGCATTTGCCGCTGGAGACTGTGGCCACCGCTCGGGCCTGACATACCCCCACGAAATGGCCCTTTTTGCCGCATCCCTTGCAGGTGGATGCGCGGGCCGGGCAGCGCTGGCGAGGGTGCTTGGCCTGCCCGCAAAGGTAGCAGCGGGGCCCCTCGGGGTTGCCAGGCCGCCTTGTGGGGGAACGGGGGAAGTCTCAGGGTCGGCCGCGGCGGGGTTCCACGCAGCTCAGTGGGCTGCCGCGCGGTCGGGAACGTAGGCGCGGGCGTTCCTGGAGGCCACGTCCAGGGAGCATGCAAGGGCCCGTGCCTCCCTGAGACCCAGGGTGTCCTTCTCTAACAGGCGCTGGCGAATTTGTGACGAAAGCATACCAGCCACGAAAGCGACCCGGACTAAGAGTTCTGTGTGTTCGCTCGCCGAAACTTGCGGGCAGCCGCAGCTTCTTCCCAGCACCAGGAGTGCGCGGTAGAATTCCTCCAGCGATTCCTCAGGGGTTTGTCGCCTTGTTGCAAGCAGGTGCCAGGCGTAGACCTGGTTTACCGGGCGAATATAGTGTCTTTTTAGCAGCTCTATTGCTGCATCGAAGTCTTCCGCTGCCTCGATGAGGGTGTAAATCTCCGGGCTCACCCTTGAGTGCAGGACGTGCAGTTTCTGCTCTCCCGTGGGTGCGTTTTTGGACGTCTCGAGATACCCTTTTAAACACACCAGCCGGTGCTTGAAGATTGCCGCTGAGTTCGCAGACTAAGTTGCAGACACTCCGGTTTGATTCGGAGCTCCATCCTTTCTTCTTAAAATTCTAGCTTATTAAATTGATGTACGATCAATGACCACTAAAGCGAGGCTGTAGTCCAACTGAAGGCTTTAATAAGCTAGATGTTTCCCCCAGCAGCTCAGGTACAGAATGAGGGCTGCTGGGGCGGCATGGGTTCTTATACCCCGCCTATCAGGGTGGAGCTATTATATACTCGAGCCAATAGAAAGCATACAGTTTCCACCAATGGTGCTTTAGCCTATCAGGTACCGTAATACCTATAATACCACACTACAGAGGCTGGTGGAGGTCAACAGAGGACTCCGAGCAAAGCTCGAGGACTTGGAGAACCACTCGAGGTGGCAAAATCTGAGAATTGTGGGCTTGCCTGAAGGGGCAGAGGGCTCCAGGCCAACTGAGTACTTTGCTGAGAGGCTGGCGGAGTTGATGGGGGAGGGTGAAGACCCCTCCCGATATGAACTGGACAGAGCACATCAGTCGTTAAGGCAGAAACCCAAAGTAAATGACCCACCGAGAGCAATAATTATCTGCTTCCAGAAATACCACAGATTTTTATTTTGAAACGGTGGAGACGACTGAGGCGTTCATGAAGGCAGAAGGCTTGGGATAGAAGTGAAGACTGGAGCTGGAAGAGAGATCATGGACTGTGATTGGGGAGCTGGAAAATGTATAAATGTTGTAACTTTCTTTTCACTGACCTGTATTGTAACTTACTTGACTTCACATTGTTATCGAGTTTAAGTTTCTGTTTGGTTTGATTGGCATTTTTGCTCCTCTTTTTTTTGTTGTTGTAACGGTTATATAGAACATAGAACATAGAACATTACAGCGCAGGGTATGTTGCTTCATTGAATTGCATGGGTTAGATTGTTTTTCTTTTCCTTCTGGGACTGGGTGGGAGGGGACAGTGTGCCCTTTGGGGGAGAGGGGGACCACCCGCACTAGCTAACTAAAGTCGGCTAGTGAACGGAGGTGAGGTGAGAGGAGGGCTGCGGACATTGGAGCCTGGTTAGCAGGTTTTGATGGGCCTACGAGGCGAGCAAGTGGGAGGTGGGGGGAGGATCGATACTGGGTGAGATTTTTTCAAGGGGAAATGCAGGGGGAGTTTCTGGGAGGGGGCGAGGGGGTTCGATGTTAATAATGGAAAGGGACGGGTCAGGCTCATGGGGCAGGGCCCAGTGGTAAGATGATGGTGGATAAGAGGGGGGAGGAGAGTGAGAGACCCCCAGTTAGGATAGCCACGTGGAACGTAAGGGGGCTGGGAGGCCCAGTCAAGAGGTCAAGGGTGCTTGTGCATCTTAAAATTTTGAAGGCCGATGTAGCAATGCTACAGGAGACTCACCTGAGGGCGGAAGACCAAGTGAGACTTGAAAAGGGCTGGGTTAGTCAGGTGTTTCACTCTGGATTTGACGGAAGAGCTCGAGGGATAGCGGTAATGGTCAGCAAAAGAGTACGGTTCCAGATGGAGAAGGTGGTTGCAGATCAGGGGGGTAGGCATGTGATTGTGACAGGGGCGCTGGAGGGGAGGTTAGTGGCGCTGGTAAGTGTGTATGGTCCCAATTGGGACGATGTGGGATTCGTGAAGAAGGTGTGTGGGGCCATGCCGGACTTGGACACAAACAAACTGTAGTGTGGGGGGGTCTGTAACTTGGTGCAGGAGCCAAAATTGGACAGGTCACGGCTGCACTCGCTGGTCCCGTCAGGTGGGGGCGAAGGCGCTGGCTGGGCTAATGGTGGAAATGGGAGGGGTGGACCCTTGGAGGTCTCTGCATGCGAGGGAGCGGGAGTACGCGTTTTTCTCAGCGGTCCATAAGCTGTACTCGCGGATTGACTTGTTCATGGTGGGGAAGGCGCTGCTGGCTGGGGTTAAAGGGTCGGAGTACTCGTCAATTGTAATATCAGATCATACTCCGCATTGGGTGGATACTGGGGAAGGGGATGGTTCAGTGACCAGGGTGGAGGTTAGATGTGGGACTGTTGGGGGACCGAGGGTTCTGTGACAAAAGTGAAAAAGGAGTCGAGGAATATGTAGGTTTTAACTGCGCGGATGAGGTGCGAAGGCGATTGTCTGGGAGGCTTTGAAGCCGGTGGTGAGGGGTGAGGTGATCATGTTCAAGGCTAGGCTAGCCAAAGAGGAGAGGTTGGAACGTCAGAGGGTAATAGATGAGTTGCTGGAGTTGGACAAGAGGTATGCAGAAGATAGGGACCCAGCACAGTTGGAAAAGAGGAAGGAACTCCAGGCGAGCTTTGATCGACTATCAACCAGGAAGGCGGTACGTCAATTGAGGCGAGCAAGGGGGGCAGTTGGTGGGTCAGCTCCATAGGGAGGCTGCAGCAAGGGAAATTGTCCAGGTGCGGGACAGGGCAGGGAAGTTGGTGGTAGCTCCAGATCAGATCAACAAGGTCTTAAAGGAATTCTGTGAGATGGTGTACAGGTCAGAGCCATCAGGGGGAGACCGGGAGATGCAGGAATTTCTAGATGGGCTGGAGTACCTGAGGTTAGGGGAGGGGGACAGGGCTACATTAGAAGGAGCGATAGTGGAGCAGGAGATAAACGATGCGATTGGGAGGATGCAGTCGGGGAAGGTGGCAGGGCCGGATGGGTTTCCGGTGGAATATTATAAAAAATAAAAAAATAAGCTGGTACTGCTGATGGTGGGGATGTTTGAGCAGGCAATAGGAAAGGGGGTGTTACAACAAACTTTGAGGCAGGCATCGATTTCCCTGTTACTTAAGAAAGATAAGGATCCGAGGGAGTGTGGGCCGTATAGGCCCATATCACTTTTAAACGTGGGCGCAAAGATGTTGGCGAAGGTACTGGCAGGTAGGCTAGAGGAGTGCCTCCCGAAGGTGATAGGTGAAGATCAGACGGGATTTGTGAGAGGGAGGCAGCTTTTTTCAAGCATTAGGAGGGTATTGAATGTGGTTATGGTGCCGACGGAGGGGGAGGAAACAGATGGTTGTGGCATTGGACACCAAGAAAGCGTTTGACAGGTTAGAATGGGGGTACTTGATGGCAGTTCTAGAGCGGTTTGGGATTGGACCAAGATTTGTGGACTGGGTAAAGCTATTATATAAGGAACCGAGGGCCAGTGTCCGCACAAAAAACATCAGCTCAGAATACTTTCCACTCCATCGTGGGACTCGGCAGAGATGTCCTATGTCCCCCCTGCTGTTTGTACTCGCGATTGAGCCATTGGCCATCATGTTAAGAAATTTGGGGTATGGAAAGGGATAGTGCGGGGGTGGGGGGGAAAGAGCATAGGGTGTCCTTATATGCCCATGACTTGTTATTATACGTGACGGAACCAAGTGTGTCATGTTATGGACCAGGGTTTAGAGAACCCCAAAGTGTATCATGGAGTTTACCTGACCCACAACTTTGAAAGTGGTTATGGGGAAACGCACGGGCCTATTCTGCAGGTGTGATGCACCAGAAATCTACAGTACTTTTAAATTAAAACAATGTTTATTTATGAAACCAGTTAACACTTTATAAACCCACAGTAAACATCTTAACAACTATCAACACCAATACATCCCCCAAAGAATACAGTACTCTCTGAATAACTCTTAATCTTTCCTTGCAACATCCATAAGACAAAAAGAACCCTTTTTACAGAAACACATCAGGTTTAAATTCTCTACTGAGAGCAGTCACTCTGAATTCACCAAATGGTCTAGAGATATATGGCAGAGAGATCAAAATTACACCTTCTTTGGCTGGCTGCAGCTCCAACACTCCAACGAAACTAAATACAGACACACCCAAGCTTTTCCTCAAAGCAAAACCAAAAAGCAGAGCCAGAGCTCAGCTCCACCCACATTCTGACATCACTGCAGCCACTTGAGCAGACAAACATTTCTTGAAGTGACATTCCCATGACAGTCAATAGGGGGAATACTGGAGCTGCTTTGGGTGTTTGGGTCTTTCTCGGGGTGCAAATTAAATCTAGGCAAGAGTGAATTTTTGTGGTGTCTCGGCCGGGGGTGGGGGCAGGGGTGGGGGGGCTGCCATTCCGTAATGCAGGGATTCACTTTAGATAGCTGGGGTGCAGGTTCCTAGAGATTGGGGGGAGGGGGGGCGGTTCCGTAGGTACAACATTTCTAGTTTGGTGGGGAGGGTGAAAGCTGATCCGGCAAGGTGGGATGGTCTCCCTCTGTCACTGGCGGGTCGGGTACAGGCGGTTAAAATGAATGTGCTGCCGCGATTCCTGTTTATTTTCCAATGCCTGACGATTTTCCTGCCAAAGGCATTTTTTAGAGAGATTGAAGGAATGATTACCTCGTTCATATGGGGAGGGAATGTGACCAGAATTAAAAAGGTGCTACTGCAGAGACGAAGGCAGGCAGGGGGTTTGGGTCTTCTGAACCTGAAGTATTATTACTGGGCGGCGAATGTGGAGAAGGTGCGGAGCTGGGTCAGCGGGGTTGTTTCCCAGTGGGTCAGAATGGAGGAGAGTTTGGGTAGGGGGTTGGGATTGAAGGTGCTAGCAACAGTGCCGCTCCCGACGGCCCCGGGGAGATACTCAGGGAGTTCAGTAGTAATAGCTTCATTGAGAATTTGGAGGCAGTTTCGACAGCACTTCGGGTTTGGGGCAGGGTCAAGCGAAATACCAATTCGGGTGAACCATAGATTTGAGCCAGGGAAGTGGGACGGAAATGTTCGGAGATGGGAGGAGAAAGGAACGAGGACCACTAAACGATTTGTTTCTTGGGGGTCGTTTTGCGGGACTGAAGGAGCTAGGAGCGAAGTATGGGCTGGAGCAGGGGGAAATATTTAGATACATGCAGGTTTGAGACTTTGCCAGAAAGGAGATACAGAGCTTCCCAGTACAGCCGGCTTCCACATTGCTGGGGGAGGTGCTGACGGCAGGGGGACTGGAGAAGAGGGTAGTATCAGCAGTTTACTGGGCTATTTTGGAGGAGGAGAAGGTGCCACTAGAAGGGATCAAGGCAAAGTGGGAGGAAGAGTTGGGAGAGGGTATGGAGGAGGGGTTCTGGTGTGAGATGCTCCAGAGGGTGAACGCCTCCACCTCTGTGTAAGGTTGGGGCTGATAGAGCTGAAGACGGTGTATAGAGCACACCTTACAATGGTGGGGATGAGCCAGCTCTTTGAGGAGGTAGAAGATGTGTGTGAATGTTGCGGGGGGGGGGGGGGGGGGGGGGGGTTCATATGTTTTGGTCCTGTCCAAAACTGGAGGATTACTTGAAGGAGGTGTTTAGGGTAATCTCGAAAGTGGTGCACGTGAAACTGGACCCGGGTCCTCGGGAGGCCATATTCGGGGTGTCGGACTAGCCGGGGTTGGAAACGGGCGCGGAGGCAGGTGTGGTAACCTTCGCCTCGTTGATCGCCCAAAGGCGGATCCTGTTGGGATGGAGAGCAACCTCTCCACCCTGTGCCCTGGCGTGGCGGGGGGACCTGTTGGAATTCTTAACACTTGAATAGGTCAAATTTGAACTGAGGGGAACGATGGAGGATTTCTACAATCCATGGGCGTTATTCATTCTGCACTTTTGAGAATTGGATTACATCGAACATTAGTGGGGGGGCTGGGAGGGTTGGGGGGAGGGGGGCTGTGTGTGTTAATGGTGACGATGGGTGATTCCTGATTCCTTTTTGTCATTTGTTTATGTTAACATGTGGCTAATGATTGGGGTTTGGTGGAATAATGGGATCGTTGTTATTGACATGGGGATTAACATTGCATTCATTCCTGATTATTGTTTATTGTTTAGTGTAAATTTGGGAGAAAATGTGAAAAAGGAGAATTAAAAATATTTAATAAAAGATCCTTTTATTTTTGTTATTACTTTCTTTCCGTTTCCACCACCCTTTCTCCTCTGTGTTGTTTCTTTGTGTGTGGGGGAAGTTAGAAAGGGAAGGGGATTGGCAAGGGGGTAGTCGATAGCCATTTACATGTTCTGTCTGTTTAATTATAATACTGTACATAATAGAAGATTACTTGTGTTAAAATTACAAACCTGGTGGCTGCAGTTTATTGGACTCAACCAAGGACTTTGGTTTTTTTAATTAAAGGGCTTGATTTAACGGAAATGAAAAAGAGTCCCGTGTCGGGTGCGTTTAGCCGGGTATTTCCCGGTGCTAGGATTACTCCCATTTCCCGAACTAACGATCTCCGCTCCATGCAGGGAGAGATCGGGAGGGGCGGGAGCATTTTTAAATGGCGCCCCTATCTCGCGACTCCCTCACCATGGATCCCAGACCCCCCCAAAGACTCAGATCACCAATTAGGGGCTCATTGAGCTCCACACACCCCACCTCATACAGGCAGGGCACCCACATGGGAACATTGCCACCTGGGCACCTTGGTACTGGCACCCTGGCAGTGCCCCTGACAGCCTGGCAGTGCCACCTGGGCACTGTGACATTGCTAGGGTGGCACCCAGGTGACACAGCCAGAATGCCCGTGTGTCACTGCAAAGGTGCCGGATCGGCAGTACCAGGGTGGAATCGGAGGTGCCAGGGTTCCACCCTACCCAGAGCCCGACTATCCAGAGGCCCTCGAAAGCCTGTAAGACCTCCCCAAGTGTTGGTACACTTGGTCCATGTTTGTGGAAACAATGCCAAACACCACTTGCTCAGGATCTCCGAGGCGAGGCTATTATGTCCCAAGCACAGGGTAGATCCTGCATAGAGCCATACAAGTGACACTAACTGCTCACTTGAATATGCAAAACTGGATCACGTCCAGTGAGGACGAGATCGAGATTGTGAGATCTCGTTAGATCGTGCAAGGCGTGATGAGCCAAGTACATCTCACACAAGAGGCCTTGAGTGAGATTTACCAGCTTCGCCGCGTCCCGGGTCCGGAGCGATGGGGCCGATAGATCGCGCACAAAATCTTATTTCCCCTGTGCTGCGACTCCAGGTCCAGTGGGGCTTGAATTGACCACACACAAGCCAAGAGTGTCATGACAGTGCAACATTAGTGTTTTGTTCCTACATTAACAACATCTTCTTTAACACAGAGCTGAAGACATCTACATCAAGTTCAAAAAACCTGTCTCATGGCTCAGGGGATTTGTGAAATCAGTCGGTATACATCAAATCTACCTGAAGAATGATCCGGAAAATGCTAAAGCCTCACTGGACAAAATTGAACAAAGGTATAAAACTCTATGAAAACCACACCCTTTCTGCCGATCTGTCTCCTAATGTTTAATTGGACCATAATATGAGATTAGCTAGGGCTCCCAGTGACTCCCAGAGGCTGGCCCACAGGGTCAATGTTTGGAGACCCCCTCACGCCCCTAATTCATGTGAATGACTCAGATTCGGAAAGGCTGAAGGAACTGGTCAGATGAGCAGACAGTTAAATTCTGGGGACTGACAGATGAGTTTGATCAAATAGGTAATCTGGCAAATTATATACAGATAACTGATAATGAAGATACAAGATAGTAAATTTCAGAGGCACTTATTGAATTTTAGAGACATTAGACATAAAATGAGACCGATAATAATTACACTTAAAGGCCAACCCATGTTAAATTCTGAAGTATTTTTTGAACATCTGCTTTTTAAACTTTCCTTTCCTCTGTTACAAAGTATGTTCCACAGCAAAACCTCCTTTGATCAGCTGTAATATCTTCAGTTTTGACAGATTTCATTCCCCAAACCTTCACCTTGACTGAACCGTCAATTTACAAACCCATGTCCACCTGGAAGGACAAGAGCAGCAGATACCTGGGAACACCACCACCTGGAGGTCCCCCTCCGAGTCACTCACCATCCTGACTTGGAAATATATTGGCCGTTCCTTCACTGCCGCTGAGTCAGAATCCTGGAACTCCCTCCCTAACAGCACTGTGGATGTACCTACACCATAGAGACGGCAGCGGTTCAAGAAGGCGGCTCACCGCCACCTTCTAAAGGGCAATTAGGAATGGGCAATAAACGCTGGCCTTGCGAGTGCTGTCCACACCCTGTGCATGAATATAAAAATGTCCAGCTTCTCTACTCTCAAATGTCACCTTGGATCCTGTAACCAGGTAGAATTTCTTACACTAAATCACAAATGTATTAAGAGTTTATAGTGAGAGTTGTACAATTTACAATGCAACTGAACAGGCTTTTTTTTAAAAGGTTATTCATTCACAGGATGTGGGTTTCACTGATCAGACCAACATTTACTGCCCCTCCCTAATTGCCCTTGAGAAGGCGGTGGTGAGCTGCCTTTTTGAACCACTGACCCTTCCGCCATTGGAAACATTTTCCTTCCTATTTATTCATTCAAATGTTTGATGGGTTGAATGGTCCCCTTCCTGTTGTGTGATGCTGTGATCCAGTCAATTTATTGTCTATTCGATAGGCTGCACTTCAGTACAGAGTCACATTGAGCCACTGTGCTACCGTGCTGCCCCTTTCCTAGTCAGAATATGGCGACTAGGGGCTTAGGGGCAGCACGGTAGCACAGTGGTTAGCCCAGTTGCTCCACAGCTCCAGGGTCCCAGGTTCGATTCCCGGCTTGGGTCACTGTCTGTGCGGAGTCTGCACATTCTCCCCGTGTCTGGATGGGTTTCCTCCGGGTGTTCCGGTCTCCTCTCACAGTCCAAAGATGTGCAGGTTAGGCGGATTGGCCATGCTAAATATTCCTTAGTATCCAAAAAGGTTAGGTGGGGTTACTGGGTTACAGGGATAGGGTGGAAGTGTGGGCTTAAGTGGGTGCTCTTTCCAAGGGCCGGTGCAGATTCGATGGGCTGAATGGCCTCCTTCAGCACTGTAAATTCTATGATTCTATATTGCTTTCTATACGTTTGATTCTGTAGATTAAACATTGATTAATTTTCTCTCTAGGTTTATAAACGCACTTGGAGGGTCGAGTGAGACCATTGTGGAATTCAGTCTCAAATATTTTTGTCTCTTGGCCAGTAAACCTGAGTGATGTTCGCAAGCCGTCTCCCAGAGCCTTTCACAGCCGCCCTTCACAGACTAACCTCCATTGAAAGACCCTCTGAATCTCCCAGCTCAGGATTTCAATCAGAAATGTGATCCAATTTTTAAACACAATAAAAATAGATGGAATGCTTAACAATCTGTTCAGTGTGGTTGCTCATAATCAGCATTGAATAAAGGTGAATGACAGCGGACAGATAAACAACATACAATGACGAAGGAGCCCAGCACATATTGCTGCTCATTTTAACTGGATACTGATATGAGAGTTATTAATGATGATATTGCTTTTCAGAGTCGCCAGGTATTAAATGATAACACCACAAGGCTTTACCGGACATCGATCAAAGACCAAACAACCAGTTTGTCAGTTCAAGTTCAAAGATGGTTTATTTATACGCAAGGATTACTTTGACATGCAACATAAAACACCACAAGTTAAACTACACCTAACAACTACAATAACCTGTACTTAACTTCAGGGCAACCGGCTCTTTGCAGATGAACAAGGCCTTTGTCCAGATCTTGCGTGGCTGGGTAGAAGAAGTGGCTTTGTTTCTGCTGGGCTCATCTGTCTGGTAGCGATCGTTGGTCTTGAACTTGTCTTCTGGTCGTAATGCTACACTTGGTTTTAGGCGTAGGCCGGGGCCAAGAGAGACCGAACACATGGCTGTGTCTCTTTTTATCCCTCTGGGATTTCGTGCTCTTTGGGGCAGTCCTTAGCTTTGGACCCAATAACTCGACAGGCTTTGATCACTGCCTTCGATTTTGACCAATAAAGGGGCGGGTGCCTTGCTGGCTGGGCGTGTCCTGAGTGGTCATTCACCTTGGCTGTTTGGGCTTCCTTAGCAAAGGGAGTGGCGCCGGTTAGTCTGCATCTGTATCGGTTTCCTGAGTACAGTTCTTTTGTTCTGGGGAAATGGGCTATTAGAATGCAAACGAACTGGGGGTTTCGATCGCGTCTCGCTATCTGGGTTGCAACTACACACACAAGCTCTGAGGGTGTCGGAGTCCTGGGTTGGCCATAATTCCCATGGTCCTTTGCAGCATGGCTGTATCCCGTCCTCTTGATCACACTGTTTTTTTTTAAACTATATTTTATTCAAATTTTTTGGCCAAACAAAACAATGCAAAGGTTTTCCTTTTTACAACAGTAAAACAGTATAAATAACAGTGGCCGTTTTTAACAAATAAATAAATAATATGTAAACTAAATGGCAACTGCCATATCAAAAATAATAACTCTCCAAAAATAAAATCAAACAATCCAATATACATAGCCTAATACAAATATCTATACAAAAACACCCCTGAGGACCCACCCGGGCCCCCCCCCCCCTCGCCCCTGGGTTGCTGCTGTTACCTTCCCATTTCCTTTATCGTTCTGCGAGGTAGTTAATGAACGGTTGCAACCGCCTGGTGAACCCTTGAGCCTAATCCCTTAGTACGAACTTTATCCGTTCTAGTTTTATAAACCCTGCCATGTCATTTATCCAGGTCTCCACGCCCGGGGGTTAGGCTTCCTTCCACATAAGCAATATCCTTCGCCGGGCTACTAGGGACGCAAAGGCCAAGACATCAGCCTCTTTCGCCTCCTGCACTCCCGGCTCTTCTGCAACCCCGAATATAGCCAGCCCCCAGCCTGGCTCGACCCGGACCCCCACCACCTTCGAAAGCACCTTTGCCACCCCCACCCAGAACCCCTGTAGTGCCGGACATGACCAAAACATGTGGGTGTGGTTTGCTGGGCTTCTCGAGCATCTCCCACACCTATCCTCTACCCCGAAAAATTTACTGAGCCGTGCTCCGGTCATATGCGCCCTGTGTAAAACCTTGAATTGTATCAGGCTTAGCCTGGCGCACGAGGACGACGAGTTTACCCTACGTAGGGCATCAGCCCACAGCCCCTCCTCAATCTCTTCCCCCAGCTCTTCTTCCCATTTCCCCTTCAACTCATCCACCATGATCTCCCCCTCGTCCCTCATTTCCCTGCATATATCCGACACCCTACCAACCCCCACCCATGTCCCTGAGGTCACTCTATCCTGAACCTCCTGCGTCGGGAGCTGCGGGAATTCCCTCACCTGTTGCCTCGCAAAAGCCCTCAGTTGCATGTACCGAAATGCATTCCCTTGGGGCAACCCATATTTTTCCGTCAGCGCTCCCAGACTCGCAAACGTCCCGTCTACGAACAGATCTCTCAGTTGCACAACCCCAGCTCTCTGCCATGCTGCAAATCCCCCATCCATTCTCCCCGGGACAAACCTATGGATATTTCTTATCGGGGACCGCACCGAGGCTCCCGTCCTTCCCCTCTGTCGTCTCCACTGCCCCAAAATTTTTAGTGTTGCCACCACCACTGGACTTGTGGTGTATTTCTTCGGGGAGAACGGCAACAGCGCTGTCACCATTGCTTGTAAGCTGGTTCCCTTGCAGGACGCCATCTCCAATCTCTTCCACGCCGCTCCCTCCCCTTCTCCCATCCACTTACACACCATTGAGATATTGGCGGCCCAGTAGTATTCACTTAGGCTCGGTAGTGCCAGCCCCCCCATCCCTGCTACGCTGCAAGAACCCCCTCCTCACTCTCGGGGTCTTCCCGGCCCACACAAAACTCATGACACTTTTCTCAATTCTCTTGAAAAAAGCCTTCATGACCATCACCGGAAGGCACTGAAACACAAAGAGGAATCTCGGGAGGACTACCATTTTGACCGCCTGCACCCTACCCACCAGTGACAGGGGCACCATGTCCCATCTCTTAAAATCCTCCTCCATCTGTTCCACCAATCTTGTTAAATTAAGCCGGTGTAAGGTTCCCCAACTCCTGGCTATCTGAATCCCTAAGTACCGGAAATCTCTTGTTAACTTCCTCAACGGTAAGTCAACTATTCCCCTGCTCTGTTCCCCCGGATGCACCACAAACAACTCACTCGTCCCCATATTCAATTTGTACCCCGAAAATTCCCCAAACTCCCCAACATACAGCAATAAATCATCTGCATACAAGGATACCCGGTGTTCTTCTCCTCCCCTGAGCACTCCCCTCCACTTCCTGGAGCCCCTCAGTGCTATGGCCAGGGGCTCAATCGCCAATGCAAACAGTAACGGAGACAGGGGACACCCCTGCCTCGTCCCTCTATGAAGACGGAAGTAATCGGACCTCTGTCTGTTCGTGACCACGCTCGCCACCGGGGCCCTATACAGCAGCTGTACCCATCTGATATACCCTTCTCCAAAACCAAATCTCCTCAGCACCTCCCTCAGATAATCCCACTCCACTCTGTCGAATGCTTTCTCGGCGTCCATCGCCACCACTATCTCCGCCTCCCCCTCTGGTGGGGGCATCATCATTACCCCTAGCAACCTCCGTATGTTCGTGTTCAGCTGTCTCCCCTTAACGAACCCAGTTTGATCCTCGTGGACCACCCCCGGGACACAGTCCTCTATCCTCATCGCCATCACCTTGGCCAGGAGCTTAGCATCTACATTTAAAAGGGAAATGGGCCTGTAGGGCCCACACTGCAGCGGGTCTTTTTCCTTCTTCAAAAGGAGCGATATCGTTGCCTCCGACATAGTCGGGGCAGCTGTCCCTTTTCCCTAGCCTCATTAAAGGTTCTCGTCAAAAGCGGGGCCAGTAAGTCCATATACTTCCTATAAAATTCCACCGGGAATCCGTCCGGTCCCGGGGCCTTCCCCGCCTGCATGCTCCCAATCCCTTTTACCACCTCCTCCATCTCAATCTGTGCTCCCAGTCCCGCCCTCTCCTGCTCCTCCACCTTAGGGAATTCCAGCTGATCCAAGAAACACATCATTCCCTCCTTCCCTTCCGGGGCTGAGCCTTATATAACCTCCCATAAAATGTTCACTCTCTCCGCTCCCCGTTCCATCTCTCCCTCCTCATCTCTCACCCCACCTATCTCCCTCGCTGCTCCCCTCTTCCTCAATTGGTGGGCCAGTAGCCGACTCGCCTTCTCTCCATACTCATACTGTACACCCTGTGCCCTCCTCCACTGTGCCTCTGCCTTACCCGTGGTCAGCAGGTCAAACTCCACATGTAGCCTTTGTCTTTCCCTGTACAGTCCCTCCTCCGGTGCCTCTGTATATTGCCTGTCCACCCTTAAAAGTTCTTTCAGCAATCGCTCCCTTTCTTTACCCTCTTGCTTCCCTTTATGTGCCCTTATGGATATCAGTTCCCCTCTGACCACCGCCTTCAACGCCTCCCAGACCACTCCCACCGGAACCTCTCCATTGTCATTAAGCTCCAAGTACCTTTCGATGCACCCCCTCACCCTTAAACATACCCCTCATCCGCCAATAAGCCCATATCCATTCTCCAGAGTGGGTGCTGTTCTTTTTCCTCTCCTACCTCCAGGTCTACCCAATGTGGAGCGTGGTCCGAAATAGCTATGGCCGTATATTCCGTCCCTGTCACCTTCGGAATCAGTGCCCTTCCCAAGACAAAAAAGTCTATCCGTGAGTATACTTTGTGGACATGGGAGAAAAACGAGAACTCCTAGGCCAACTAAATCTCCAGGGGTCTACCCCTCCCATTTGCTCCATGAAGTCCTTGAGCACCCTGGCCGCTGCCGGCCTCCTCCCGGTCCTGGACCTCGATCGGTCCAGCCCTGGATCAAGCACCGTATTGAAGTCTCCCCCCATTACCAACTTTCCCGCCTCCAGGTCTGGGATACGTTCCAACATACGCCTCATAAAATTTGCATCATCCCAGTTCGGGGCATATACGTTCACCAGAACCACCGCCTCCCCTTGCAATCTGCCACTCACCATCACATATCTACCCCCACTATCCGCCACTCTGGTCTTTGCCTCAAACAGTACCTGTTTCCCCACTAAGATAGCCACCCCCCTGTTCTTCGCATCCAAACCTGAATGAAACACCTGCCCCACCCATCCCTTACGTAGTCTGACCTGGTCTATCAGTTTCAGATGCGTCTCCTGCAACATAACCACATCTGCCTTTAATTTCTTTCGGTGTGCGAGTACCCGTGCCCTTTTAATCGGCCCGTTCAGCCCTCTCACGTTCCACGTGATCAGCCGGGTTGGGGGGCTCTTTACCCCCGCCCCCTTGTCGACTAGCCATCCCCTTTTTTAACCCAGCTCCTCACCCGGTTCCCACGTACCCGTGTATCCCCCCGACGGCGCCCTCCCGCCTCGACCACCCCATCCCATAACAACTCCCCCTTCTCCTTAGCAGCAGCAACCCAGTTAACTCCCCCTCCACCCCCCCTCCGCTAGATCCCTTTCTAGTGTAGTTGCACCCCCCATGTTGCTCCCAGAAGTCAGCGAACTCTGGCTGACCTCGGCTTCCCCCCTTGTCCTCGGCCCCCACTGTGCGAGGCCCCCTCCTTCCTGCGTCCCTGTTCCAGCCATAATTACCATAGCGCGGGAACAAAGCCTGCGTTTCCCACTCGGCCCCGCCCCTAATGACCGGCGCCCACAGTTCCTCATGCTCCCCCCCCCCCCCCCCAACATGGGGAAGAGAGAAAAGTTACAGGATCACAAGATTAACAAATTGAAAAATCATCCCTCCCCCCCTTTTTCCTCGCCCCACATAATCACCCCACCACTTTGTCCCAAAAGTTCTTTCTCTCGCCAGACTATTCCAGCTTCTCGTCCACAATGAATGTCCACGCCTCTTCTGCCGTCTCAAAGTAGTGGTGCTTCCCTTGGTGTGTGACCCACAATCTCGCCGGTTGTAACATTCCAAACTGGATCTTCTTTTTGTGAAGCACCGCCTTAGCCCGATTAAAACTTGCCCTCCTTCTCGCCACCTCCGCACTCCAATCCTGGTATACGTGGATCACCGCATTCTCCCACCTACAGCTCCGAGTTTTCTTCGCCCATCTGAGGACCGTCTCTCTGTCATTTTAGTGGAGAAACCTCACCACTATAGCTCGAGGTATTTCTCCAGCCCTCGGTCTTCGCGCCAAAACTCGATAAGCTCCCTCCACCTCCAAAGGGCCCGTCGGGGCCTCCGATCCCATTAGCGAGTGAAGCATCGTGCTCACATATGTCCCGACGTCCGCCCCTTCTGCGCCTTCGGGAAGACCCAGAACCCTTAAATTCTTCCTCCTCGAATTATTCTCCAGTACTTCCAGCCTTTCCACACACCTTTTGTGCTGTGCCTCGTGCGTCTCTGTCTTCACCACCAGGCCCTGTATTTCGTCTTCATTTTCAGCAGCCTTTGCCTTCACGACCCGAAGCTCCTGCTCTTGGGTCTTCTGCTCCTCCTTTAGCCCTTCAATCGCCTGTAATATCGGGGCCAACAGCTCCTTCTTCAACTCCTTCTTCAGCTCTTCCACACAGCGCCGCAGGAACTCTTGTTGGTCTGGGCCCCATAACAAACGGCCACCTTCCGACGCCATCTTGCTTTGAGCTTGCCTTCCTTGCCGCTGCTCCAGAGGATCCTCCGCAATCCGGCCGCTATCCTCTCCCTTATCCATGCGTGTCCAGGGGGATTCCCTTCTAGTTTACCGCACAGTGTTTTTGGCCGTTTAAATTGCCGTTGGGGCTCCTATTAAGAGCCCAAAAGTCCGTTCCACCGGGAGCTGCCGAAACGTGCGACTTAGCTGGTCATCGCCGCACCCGGAAGTCTTGATCACACTGTTGATCCCTCATCCGTCTTTGGTGTGCCGGTTACCCTTGGTCAAGGACAGGTTCTACACTACTCTGTCCTATGTTTTGGAGCATTTACCTAAGTTTTATTAACACATCATACATTCATAATCTTTAAGGGGTCACTATAAAACATTCAACTATTCACATTTAACTTATTCGTACAAGGGAATATCTAACTATCACTATCTAAGCTACTCTCATGCTGCTGGCAAATATAAAAAGGAACTTCTGTACAATACAACATTTTTAAACCAACCACAGCATCACATTTCTACTTAACTTATCAACGTTACAGAGGTGTACCATCTTTATTTTTATCGGTGGTTACATTGTTTGTTGTGTTGGGTGAACTCCGAAGAAGGGGGCTCGGAGTGTATATACCGGGGAGTGGGAGGCTCTTTTCCGCCATTTGCGGAGTCTAAGTGCCTGAATGACAATGGAGATTATCGCTATCACCAGAAGGGCCTCTACTGTATATGAAAGGGAATACCATTTAACAATGTTTTCGCACCAAGTGGGGATCAGTGTTTATCTCTATATGTGGTGTGGTGTGCGGGCTCGGGGTATCATGTTGTGTGGTCATGTTCGGGGCTGGTGTGGTGTGGGGTACAGAAGCTTGTAACGCGCGCAGTTGTGGGATTCCAGCGATGATCACAATGGAGGTCATCAGTCCTGACTTCATCGTGTCTTCTGTTCTTCGTTCTTCGTATATTCCTGGGGGTGCAAGCATAATATCTGTTATTATCGTTGCAATTACCCATTAGAATCGTCACCATGTGTGACACCCTCATTTTTTTTTTGAAATAACCTTTTTTAGAGACAAGACATGCGAGAAAAAAAAGTTCCTTTTAAGTGCAGAGAATCTCGCAGCTTGTGGTCGATGCTTGGAGTGGGTGGACAATTTCTTCGACCAGTCTTTTCTTTACTACATCCATTAATGATTGAGGCTCATTCTTAACTAGCCAAATTTTAGGGCGACCGGTTTTATAAAGTTTCTTCGTCCCAGAGTCCAGAGGTAGTTCGCGTCTCGCAGCATATATGTGGCAACCAAGTGTGTCAAACATGTAAATAGCAGGTTGGGAAAGCGACCAAAGAGTCGCGGAAGGTAAAGAGTTGAGTGTACAGACTGTGGCAAAAGGCATTCTTTAAACCACACTAAAGAGCAGATAAGGGGAAACAAAGACCTGCCAAGGACAGTAAGGAGTGTAAAGAACCATTCCAGATTACTTGAAGTGATCGAAGCATGAGGTGCGTGTGGGCTGCAGCAGGGCACGAATGGGTGGGATTCCCCGGGTAGGGCGGTGATCAGTGCCGTTGCTCCACTACCCGAGTTTGGCTGACTGGATGCATTGGGGGTCCTCAGGCAGGGCGGGGATTAGTGCCGTTACTCCCTACCTGGGTGACCGAATGAGCGGAAAGAATTTGTAACATATGGGATCCAACAATTGGTTCCTTTAACGGTCATTGGGAAGTAAATGGTGTCAGAAGAGTAACCATGACTGTATCAAGAAATGTTGTAACTGGCCGACATTATTAAAATGATGTGAGATCAGAAGAATAAACTATCAAGAAATGTTGTGTCGAACCGACAATAATTAAAACCATGTAGCAATAAGAAAGAAAAAAAGTGGGCAGGTTCCATCAGGAAATAGGACACTGTAATTCACATGCGGTTTCTTTTTCTCATCATCTGGACACCTCAGGAGTCCGTATCAAAAAGAGTTGTGAAAGGGTTACCGTAATGGGAGTCAGACTCTGAGTCATGACCATCTCCCGGTTGCCAAACTCGTGTCTGTCGTTTCTGTGCCGTGGACGCGTGGACCGTCATGGGATCCGAATCATCATTCCTTACTATTCGACAAGAGTTGTCGCGGTGCAATGGGGGGTTCGTTTGTCATGAGGGGCGGTAGCTGCAAAGGGCAAATTTCCGTTGTCGGGCGGTGGCGGTGGCTCTGGCTGTGGCAGTGAAAGGGGGTACAGGGGGCCAAACGTGTCCTGGTTGTGGTTCCAGGGGCTGTCACTGTCATCCGAATCATGCTCAAGGTGGAAAGGTGTACCTGTGGGCAGAGACAAGGTCGAGTCTGTGGGCGTGGACATGCTGTCCTGGCTGGGTGGGGGGGCTGGTCTAAGTTGTCGATGGGCGGGGTGGAATCATCTGCCATTGCCAGGGAGATGTAGTGGGAGTGGCTACATTGGGTTCCATAAACTTGAAGCTGGTTGATATGGAACCAACCTGTTTTTCCATTGGGATACATTATTTTGTGCACACAGGAGCTCACTTTATCTGAAATGGATTAGGGTCCTGCAAATTTAGGGGTGAGGAACGAACTGGGATTATACAGGGAAACCATCACTTGCTGACCGACTGTATACTCTACTGGGTGTACTGTTTTCTCAAAGCAGGCCTTACTCTGTTTTTCCCTAGCGCCTAGTCGGGCAGCTGCAGCGAGCTGGGCTGCTTTAATATTTTCCGTGAGTTGTTGGACTGCTTTTCCATGGGTGAGGGCGGTGACTGTGGGGCTGGTCAAATCAAGTCCAAATAAATATTCAGTTCCTTTCATGGGTTGTCCGGTCATGAGGGTGTGGGGAGTGAATCCTGTGGAACTTGATACTGTGTTCCTAATAAACATAAGGGCGACTGGGAGAACTGTGTCCCATGTAGTGTTGTGCTGTTGCACCATTTTCCTAATAGTCGCTTTCAGGGTCTGATTCATACGTTCCACAATACCACTGGATTGGGGGTGATAAGCAATGTGGAATTTTTGTTTTATTCCAAAAATCGTTAAGTGTCATGATATGTGGACACACACATAATGATATTCAGACAAGCAGCTAATGGACACAGAGAACAGGACCAATAAGCAGGCAGGACACTCAGGGTGGGATCTGACTATAAAAGACACGAGGCACTCACACTCCGCCTCTTTCCACTGATGAACATCTAGCGAGTCAGTCAAGGGTGTTGTTACAATCTCACACCTCCACCACATGGCTAAGAGCTAGTCTGGTTCAGTCAGACAGAATAACCACACTTAAATTAGCAGAGAGTCGAACTCACAGAGAACTGTGCTAACTGTGCTATTAGTTCAATAAACCTGATTGAATTAACTTCAAGATCTGGATATCTTTCTGATCTAAGCTGTATCCAGTTGCAGCCAGTGTTAGTTAGACCAGTGTATCTAATGCGACAGTTAGGACATTCTGCATTACTCTGCACGTGAAATGGGAACCTTGGTCTGATTCAGTGCTGCGGGGGAGTCCCCAGCGTGTAAATATCTACTGTGTTAAGATCTTGGCTGTTGCCTTAGCCATGTTTGTCCTGGAGGGAAATACTTCCACCCATTTTGGGGAGGTGTCGATCACTACCAACATATATTTAAAACTATTTCTGCAGGGGGGAAGGGGACCAATGTAATCGAGCTGTAAATTCGTCCATGGGCCATTAACAGATCGGGTGTGTCTTAATTGTCTGTTCCTGGAGTACCTTTCAGGATTATTCTGTGCGCAAATTAAACAATTCTCAACATTCTTTTAAGTCTGCTTTTAAATCGGGCCACCAGCACAAAGGTCTTGCGTGGACAATGGTGGTTTCTATCCCCGGATGTCCGTGTCCGTCATAAAACTGGCAAATTATCTGGTTTCTGTCCTGGGTGGGGACCACATAAATTCCATTCTTCAAAATTATATTGCCCTGTACCGTCAGTGAGTCCTTGAATTTGTCGTAGGGGGGCTGGGATAGTTTCCGTCTAAAACTTGCTTAAGAGTGTCGTCTGCCTTTGGGGCATGGGCTAAATCTTCGATATTGGTCTGCGAAACCTGGACTCGGTGTATCAGTTCACTCTCGGTGGGTTGCCAAAAGTGACCGTGTCGTGATCCTGACTTGGCTAAGCCGTCTGCCTTTACGTTACCGGGTGGGGACGAACGATGATGGCTACTGACTTTGATTATGCCGTATGTGCGGTCTTTTGCTGTCTCAAGAACATGTTTCAATAATGGGGCTGAGGGTAGGGGTTTACTATCAGTGGATATGAATCCTCTAGATTCCCACAGGGGCAGGAATTCTGTCAAACTATTGCAGACAGATAAACTGTCCGAATATATATCTGCAGGAGTCGGGAAAGAATCTGGGTGCTGCACTACATATGCTATTGCTGCTAATTCGGCTGCTTGTGATCTTAAGTGGCCTGGCAATTTTAAAGCTATTTCCTCTAATGCGTGTCCCTGCGCGTCTTCCACATAAATACCACGTCCTGTTATTCTCTTTCCATTGTCAATGGTGGAGGAACCATGTACATAAGTTTTAAAGAGTTATATGTGGTTGGGGGATTCTGTGTTCTGATGCCTGCTCGTGTGGGTAGTGATTTTGGAATAAAGGGTCCTGTGTGGTGTTTGGCTGCTATGATCTGGCACTCATGTGGGGTCCCAGCATACTGCAAGTTGTCCACTAAAAATGTGTGCGTCTTTGTCCATTTAACTGTGATGTCCCTTCCTTGTAATGACAGTATCCAGCGAGCTGCTCTAATCTGGCTGACTGAACCGTCCTTTAACCTACCATCTAACAGTAGCTGCATTGAGGTGTGCTCGGTTAAAATTGTTACTGGGTTAAGGCCTGTGATATATGCAAAATACTGCACAGCCCCAAAGACTGCGAGCAAGTGCCGTTCGCAGGCTGAGAATCCTTGCTCTACGGGATCCAAAGTTTGTGAGGCATAGGCTACGGGTCCTAAGTGATCATGTCTTTCCTGTAGGAGTACTGCTGATAGGGTTCGGTCGGTGGTTGCTACTTCTATGGCGTATGGAGTGTGTGGGTCTGGAACTTGCAAAGCAGGGGCTGTGCCTAGGGTGCGTTTTAATTCATCGCTGGCATCCGTGTGCTGAGGAAGCCATTCCCATGGGGCGTTCTTTTTTAGGAGCTCTGAGAGTGGGGCTGCTTTTGTGGCAAAACTATCTATATGGTTCCTACAATATCCAACTAAACCTAGGAATGACCGGAGTGCAGTGATATTGTGGGGCAGGAGCAATTTAACTATTGACTCAATTCGTTTGTGTTCAATCTCTCTCTTCCCATGGGTGATAATGGTGCCTAAATAAAGGATCTTTTCTTTTAGGATCTGGGCTTTTTTTGGGTTAACCTTGCATCCAATTGATTGTAAGAGACCTAGCAATTCTGAAAGAAGCTTAACATGCTCTTCCTTTGTGTCCGTCTGTAGGAGTAAGTCGTCCACATGTTGAATAAGGCATTCGGGGCGGGAAAATTTGGAAAGTCCGATGGCCAATTGTCGGTGGAAAATGGAGGGGGAGTTGTGGAAACCTTGCAGGAGGCATGTCCACGTATACTGCTGCCCTTGAAATGTGAACGCGAACTTGTATTGACAGGCCTTATCTAAGGGAATGGACCAAAAGCCATTGCTAATATCCAGCACAGTAAAGTACTTAGAATGTACTCCCTACTTCAGCATGGTTTCGGAACTCATGGCAATGGTGGGGGCTGCTAATGGGGTGACCTTGTTGAGCTCTCGGTAGTCAATGGTCAATCTCCATGAACCGTTTCTTTACGGGCCAAATTGGGGCATTGTTTGTTGAGGCTACGGGCCAAATTACTCCTTGATCTAGTAAGCTATTGATAACTTTTGCAATCTCACCCTCGGCTTGTTGTGGGAAACCGCATTGCTTCTGGGGCTTGGGATCAGGACCTGTAATTGAGACTGTTCCCGGAATTTTTCCACAATTGTGCTTGTGCTGGGTGAAGGATGCTTTGTGTTTCCTTAGGACCTCCCTAATTGTCCTATCTGTACTAATGGTTTTCGGATCAAACCAATAGTCGCCGACTGAGCAGATTCTATGTTCGTAGTCTCCTACTGTGAGCGTGGCGGGGGCTCTTGCTGTTCTGGCCATTTTCCATACACACTATTTACAGGGTCAAATGAAAGGTTGTGGGAGCTCATAAAGTTGATTCCTAGAATCTGCTTGGCTGTTTGGGGTAAGTCAACTAAAACAACGGGGTGCCTGGTGTTTATGGTTCCTATCTGAATATCTACAGGGGCTGTAATGTATCCCTGCTGTACATGTCCGGTAAATCCACTAAGAGTGATGGTGTCTGTGGCGGGCCATTTGTCGCGCTGAAACATTGTGGAGGAGTTTAAAGTGGTGCGGGACCCTCCTGTGTCGCAAAGGAACTCTACTGGGTGTCCCCGGACTGTGCCTGTGACTACTGATCTGCCTGATTTGTCCCAGAGTGTGTCGCAGACCCAACTTGGGGAGTCCGAACATTGTCAATCTGTGCTATTAAGCACTGCATTATCTGAGCGGGCGCTAATGCTACGTATGGGCCAAACAACGTTCCTAGGTGGGGTGTTCGATTGCTGGTTCCGTTGCTGGTTCGGGGGGGCGTTGCATTTGCGGGCGTAATGTCCCTTTTGTCCACAATTATAGCAACCTCGTGGTGCCTGTGCTCTGGGGTGCTGGCCTTCATTTCTGCCCTCATTTACCCATGCGGGATCCTGAGTAGTCCTGACTGAGTTGATATTCGCTTCTGCCTTCTCCTGATCTACCTTTCTATGTAGGGATTGTTCCCAAGCTCTGGAGAGTCTCTTTAAAACCCAAACTTCATTATGTGTGGTGTCTGCGGGATCGTAATTAACACAGGCTTTTTGACCTGCTTCTGTGGCGTGGGAGACTAAAGTACGAGCCCATTTAGTTGTGTTGTCGTTATCTAAGTTTGTGCGGCTCAATTCCCCAAATACCGCTTTAAAATGGATCCAAAGGCGACCTGCGTATGCAGTCGGATGCTCTCCCTTCTTTTGTCTACATCGGTTCAAACCTTCTCCGGGATCTCCTCTGTTGTATCCAATCGCGTCTAAAATAGTTGCCTTCATCTCCTGGAGGCTTCTCCTCCTCCATTCTGGGGTTCTGGTAAAGCTGAGCTAACAGATGGGTCAAGGCTCATGACTATAAGCTTAACTTCCTCCGGTTCGTCCAGACCGTACATAACTGTTTGTTGTCGTACTCTCTCAAATAAATTATGGGGGTCTGATGTGGGTTGGAATGGTTGAATTTTGGCGCAGACATCTCTCAATTGGGTAATGGTTAATGGGATGGTGTAAACAAAATCGGGCTCCTCGCGGTCCTGTGACGTGCGCTGTGTGGTGACTGGGATTCATGGGGGTGTATGCTGCTTGTGCAGGCGGTGGTGCGGGTGCTTGCCTTTTCGGGGCCTGGGGGCTCTATTCTGATTTTCTGTATCCTCCACATATCTATGTCCGATTTCATTTAGTTCTTGCCAACTGGGGCCATTCTCCTGATCTAAATTCGGTCCAAAGGGATCTCTGAAGCCGTTTTGCACTGAAAGCAGTGACTGTAACTTTGCTATTTGTTGCCTACATTTGGCATGATCTATTGTGCTCTGTCTTTGTTCTGAGGTGGAGCTATGGAGCGCTCGTAAAGCTGCCTTTAAATCTGCGCATTGTCTTGTTAACTGTGCTACCTGCTGTTCCGCCTCTTCTCGTACCAAAATTCCGTGCTGTGTATCTTGGTAGGCTTTATCGTACTGGGTCTGAAAGCTGCGAGGGTGAACGATACAAGATTGGTGTGCTCGTTGGACATCAGCCATCTCTTTATCTTCAGCTGCCAATTGTTCCCCGAGTTGCTCATTAATTTTCTCACATTCACTAAAGTTTCCCTCATTCCTCTCCTCTTTAGAACATAGAACATAGAACATTACAGCGCAGTACACGCCCTTCGGCCCTCGATGTTGCGCCGACCTGTGAAACTACTCTAAAGCCCATCTACACTATTCCCTTATCGTCCATATGTCTATCAATGACCATTTGAATGCCCTTAGTGTTGGCGAGTCCACTACTGTTGCAGGCAGGGCATTCCACGCCCTTACTACTCTCTGAGTAAAGAACCTCCCTCTGATATCTGTCTTATATCTATCCCCCCTCAATTTAAGGCTATGTCCCCTCGTGCTAGACATCACCATCCGAGGAAAAAGGCTCTCACTGTCTACCCTATCCAATCCTCTGACCATCTTGTATGCCTCAATTAAGACACCTCTTAATCTTCTTCTCTCGAACGAAAACAGCCTCAAGTCCCTCAGCCTTTCCTCATAAGATCTTCCCTCCATACCAGGCAACATTCTGGTAAATCTCCTCTGCACCCTTTCCAATGCTTCCACATCCTTCCTATAATGCGGCGACTAGAATTTCACGCAATACTCCAAATGTAGCCGCACCAGAGTTTTGTACAGCTGCAACATGACCTCATGGCTCCGAAACTCAATCCCTCTACCAATAAAAGCTAACACACCGTACGCCTTCTTAACAACCCTCTCAACCTGGGTGGCAACTTTCAGGGATCTATGTACATGGACACCGAGATCTCTCTGCTCATCCACACTGCCAAGAATCTTACCATTAGCCCAGTACTCTGTCTTCCTGTTATTCCTTCCAAAATGAATCACCTCACACTTTTCTGCATTAAACTTCATTTGCCACCCCTCAACCCAGCGCTGCAGCTTATTTATATCCCTCTGTAGCTTGTAACATCCTTCCACACTGTCCACAACTCCACCGACTTTCGTGTCATCTGCAAATTTACTCGCCCATCCTTCTACGCCCTCCTCCAGGTCATTTATAAAAATGACAAACAGCAGTGGCGCCAAAACAGATCCTTGTGCTACACCACTAGTAACTGGACTCCAGTCTGAACATTTCCCATCAACCACCACCCTTTGTCTTCTTCCAGCTAGCCAATTTCTGATCCAAACTGCGAAATCACCCTGAATCCCATGCCTCCGTATTTTCTGTAGTAGCCTACCGTGGGGAACCTTATCAAGCGCTTTACTGAAATCCATATACACCACATCAACTGCTTTACCCTCATCCACCTGTTTGGTCACTTTCTCAAAGAACTCAATAAGGTTTGTGAGGCACGACATACCCTCCACAAAACCGTGTTGACTATCTCAACTAGCTGTCTGCGGAGCGTCCTCACGACCTCATCTGTGCCTCGCAATTGTGCCAAACAGGACACGATTGCCATCGGCTTACGAACTTTCACTGCATTCTTTTATGTACCTCGGTTAGGTTGCCCCACCAGCTTTGTCCTATGCTTCCTGGACCTGACTCTTCATTTGAACAAAACTCCGACCAAAGAGGCCATCCTTTCCCCTTCAAATATTTTCTCAATTCCTCTTCCCATGTGGGGCACTGCTCTGCTCTACTGGTTGCTGCGACCTCGGGTTCCTGCGGGTTCCTTAGACGTT
This sequence comes from Scyliorhinus torazame, assembly GCF_047496885.1. Classification (NCBI taxonomy): domain Eukaryota; kingdom Metazoa; phylum Chordata; class Chondrichthyes; order Carcharhiniformes; family Scyliorhinidae; genus Scyliorhinus; species Scyliorhinus torazame. The sequence goes on along the minus strand of NC_092708.1, from coordinate 190,956,657 downwards.
CCATTGCCTTTGCTGCCATTGCTTCTATTATCTCTTTTCATGCCATGAATTTGGGACAGGGGAAATAAGGCGATTCGAACAGCAGGTATGACCTCGGCTATTTTCCGATTCACAATACTCCCGATAGATTAACGCAACAAAAGCTAACGAGTTTACCTTATATCCCTCTTAGTACGCATGCAAGTTAATACACACTTCCGAATCTTGGAGATTTGATCGATACGGGCCTTACACTTGTGGTTTCTTTCACTTTTCTCAAATGGGTTTCTAATGCAAAGTTTTGTGGGTTCTCTCGGAGTGACAAAATCACTTCTAGGTCGAATCCTGTCAGATGTCGCCAATAAAGTTGCTCATTTTAACTGGTTACTGATATGACAGTTATTAATGATGATATTGATTTTCAGAGTCGCCAGGTATTAAATGATAACACCACAAGGCTTTACCGGATATCGATCAAAGACCAAACAACCAGTTAGTCAGTTCAAGTTCAAAAATAGTTTATTTATACACAAGGATTACTTCGACCTGCAACATAAAACACTACAAGTTAAACTACACCTAACAGCTACAATAACCTATACTTAACTTCAGGGCAACCGGCTCTTTGCAGATGAACAAGGCCTTTGTTCGGATTTTGCGTGGCTGGGTAGAAGAAGTGGCTTTGTTTCTGCTGGGCTCATCCGCCTGGTAGCGATCGTTGGTCTTGAACTTGTCTTCTGGTCGTAATGCTACACTTGGCTTTAGGCGTAGGCTGGGGCCAAGAGAGACCGAACACATGGCTGTGTCTCTTTTTATCCCTCTGGGATTTTGTGCTCTTTGGGGCGGTCCTTAGCTTTGGACCCAATAATTCGACAGGCTTTGATCACTGCCTTCGATTTTGGTCAATAAAGGGGCGGGTGCCTTGCTGGCTGGGCGTGTCCTGAGTGGTCATTCACCTTGGCTGTTTGGGCTTCCTTAGCAAAGGGAGTGGCGCCGGTTAGTCTGCATCTGTATCGGTTACCTGAGGACAGTCCTTTTGTTCTGGGGAAATGGGCCATTAGAATGCAAACAAGTTGGGGGTTTGGATCGCGTCTCGCTATCTGGGTTGCAAATACACACACAAGCTCTGAATGTGTCTGAATCCTGGGTTGGCCATAATTCCCATGGTCCTTTGCAGGTGGCCATCTGACTTGGCTACAGTATGTGCAAAAGATAAGGCTGAAACATTCGCAATAATCTTCAGCCAGAAGTACTAAGTGGATGATCCATCTTGGCCTCTTCCAGAAGTTCCCAGCATCACAGATGTCAATCTTCAGCCAATGAGATTCACTCCACGTGATATCAAGAAATGACTGAAGGCTCTGGATACTGCAAAGGCTCTGGGCCCTGACAATATTCTGACAGTACTGAATACCTTTGTTCCAGAACCTGCCAAGCCCCACTTAGCCAAACTTCCAGTCCAGCTACAACACTGGCATCTACCCGGCAATGTTGAAAATTGCCCATGTGTGTCCAGTCACAAAATGCTGAACAAATCCAACTCGGCCACTTACTGCCCTATCAGTCTACTCTCAATCATCAGTCAAGTTCTGGAAGGTGTCATCAACAGCGCTATCAAGCGGTACTTACTCAGTAATAACCTGCTTCCTGACGCTCAGTTTGAGTTCCGCCAGGGTCACTCAGCTCCTGACCTCATTACAGACTTGGTTCAAACATGGACAAAAGAGCTGAATGCCAGAGGTGAGGTGGGAGTGACTGCCCTCGACATTTGATCGTGTACGGCACCAAGGAGCACCACCAAAACTGGAGTCAATGGGAATCAGGAAGAAAATTCTCCAGTGGATTTGGCAAGGTGGTATAGTCTCCCTCTGTCACTGGCAGGTCGGGTGCAGGCGATAATTATTTCAGTGCCTGCCGATCGTTTTGCCGAAGGCGTTTTTTAAGGAAGTGGATAAGCTGATCATCTTGTTTATTTGTGGGGGGAAAGTAGTCAGGGTTAGGAAGGTAATTCTGCAGAGAGTACGGCAAAAGGTGGGGGGGGTTTGGCTTCCCGAATTTATTGTACTACTATTGGGCGGCGAATGCTGAAAAGGTGAGGAGTTGGGTTGTAGGCGGGTGGGGGTGGGGGGGGGGGGGGGGCGGTGATTATCAATGGGTTAGTATGGAGGAGAGTCTCACTGTCCATGTGGAGTTTGCACATTCTCCCCGTGTTTGCGTGGGTTTCGCCCCCACAACCCTAAAGATTTGCAGGCTCGGTGTTTTGGTCACGCTAAATTGCCCCTTAATTGGAAAAAATGAATTGGGTACTCTGAATTTACAAAAAAAACAAAAAAAGGAATGGAGGAAAGTCTGTGCAGGGGGTCGGGGCTGAGGGCGTTGGCAATATCCTTGGAAGACATGAAAGCCAAATGGGAGGAGTAATTGAGGGAGGATCTAGAAGGCAGTCAGTGGTGTGGGGTGCTCCGGAGGGTGAACATCTCAATGTTGTGCGCGAGGCTGGGGCTGATACAGCTGCAGGTCGTGTATAGGGCGCACCTCACTAGGGCGAGGATGAGCCAGCTCTTTGAGGGAGTGGAGGATGTATGTGAGCACTGTGGGAGGAGCCCCGCAAACCGCGTTCACATGTTTTGGTCCTGTCCGAAGCTGGAGACGTTTTGGACGGAGGTTTTCAAGGTCACCTTGGGGGTAATACACATGAGCGTGGAGACAGGGCCCCTAGAAACCATTTTCAGAGTTTCGGACCGGCCAAGGCTGCAGGGTACGGGGCAGATGTTTTAGCCTTTGCCTCACTGATTGCCCAGAGGTGGGTCCTGTTGGGGTGGAGGTCAGCTTCTCCGCCCTGTGCCTCGGCTTGGCGAGGGGGCCTGCTGGAATTTTTGACTCTTGAGAAGGTGAAGTTTGAGCTGACGGGGATGAAGGAAGGGTTCTACAATTCCTGGGGATTGTTTATCATGCACCTTCAAGAATTGGTTGCCACTGAACATCAGGGGTTGGGGGGAAGGGGTTAGGGGTTATTGTCGGTTTTGAGCACATTGTTTATGCGATGATTGTTAATTTTCTTTTGTTTTTTACTTGGAATGTATGGGTGATGGTTGGGTTTGTATATAGAAGGGGATGCTGTTTGTGGTATTGGTACTGTATTTGTTACTGTTGGGTTTCTTTTTGTTGTGTATTTGATCAACATGTGGAAAATGAGGAGAATAAAAAGATTTTTTTTTAAAGAAGGAAGAAAATCCCCTGCTGATTGGAGTCCTACCTGGCACAAAGGAAGGTGGGTTTGCCTGTTGACAGTCAGTTAGCTCAGCTCCAATACCTCATTGCTGGTGTTGCTCAGGGCGGTGTCCTAGGCCCAGCCACCTTCAGCTGCTTTAGTGATCTTCCATCCATCATAATATCAGAAGTGGGGATATTTGTTGATGATTGCACAATGTTCAATCCTGGCTGGTCAGATGGGCTGATCCGTGGCAAATGCAATTCAATCTGGATAAGTGTGAAGTGATCCACTTGGGCTGGACTAACCAGGCAAGGGAATACATGATAAACGGCAGGATCGGACTTACGGTGGCGGCATGTAGGTGGAAGCCGCACGTTGGGTAGCTCCTGCTGGTTTTTGGAGTTTAATGCCTAGTTCCAGGGGCAGTTTATGGATAAGCTGATGCAGGAAGGCATAAGGAAGGTGGGGAATGTCAAAGACCCAGAGAAAAGCGCTGGGAAGAAGGAGGCGAGAGAAAGTTCACCATAGAGTGAACGTGCCAGCCTGGCAGCAGGAAAGATGGTGGAGGCTGGAACACTGGGGGTGGGGGCGCGCCCTTCACAGTGGAAACTATGACCGATGTGATGGCCGGGGAGTTTGAGAGGTAGTTCGGCAAACACATGGAGGTGATGCGTAAGGAGATGATGGCTGCGATGAAGGAGGTGGTGGAGGAGGCGATGGCCCCGGTGTTGGTGGTGGAGTTGAAGACGTCGGCTGAGGTATGGGAGCAAGGAGAGAAGTTGATGGGAGTGGAGGAAGCTCTGTCGCAACAGAGTGACCAGTTCACCCTCAATGGGTAGGATCTGCGGGTGGTGGTGGAGACCAACAAAGGATTCAGAGTCAAGTTGGAGGACCTGGAGAATAGGTCGAGGCAGCAGAAATTAAGAATTGTGGGCTTGCCTGAGGGAGTGGAGGGCCCATGGCCGACTGAGTACTTTGCGAAGATGTTGGCGGAGTTGTTGGGGGAGGGGGAAGAACCTTCCTGGTGGGAGCTGGAAAGGGCTCACCGGTCGCTCAGGCCCAAGCCAAAGTTAAACGAGTGCCAAGGATGGTCATAATTTCTTTCCACAAATTCCATGTCAAGGAGAGGGTCCTGAATTGGGCCAAGAAAAGGCATGAGGTGCAGTGGGAAGGACTTACGAGGATATACGAGGACTTAACTATGGAGCTGGCAAATAGGCGGGTGGCCTTCAGTCGGGTCAAGACGTCACTCTGCAGTACTGGTGTGAGGATCGGCGTGGTCTATCCGGTGACGCTGAGGGTGACGTATAGCTCGAGAGACTGGGGTTGAAATGAGAGATGGGACTGGGTTTGACTTCAGACTGAGGGGTGGGGGGGTTAAATGTTGTGTACAGCCTTTATTTCTTGTTTCAGGACGTCTATTTGTTTTGTATTTGTGCGGGGGGAACAGTTGGGTGTTTGGTTCTTGGGTTGATTGATAGGAAAGGGTAGTTTGGATTGGATTGGATTTGTTTATTGTCACATGTACCGAGGTGCAGTGAAAGTATTGTGTGTACAGCTCATTCCATACATGAAAAGAAAATACATAATAGGGCAAACATAAATACACAACGTAAATACATAGACTCTGACATGGGGTGAAGCATACAGAGTGTAGTACTACTCAGTGTGAGGAGATCAGTCCATAAGAGGGTCGTTTAGGAGTCTGGTAACATTGGGGAAGAAGCTGTTTTTGAGTCTGTTCGTGCTTGTTCTCAGACTTTTGTATCTCCTGCCTGATGGAAGAAGTTGGAAGAGTGAGTAAGCCGGGTGGGAGGGGTCTTTAATTATGTTGCCCGCTTTCCTCAGGCAGCAGGAGGTGCAGATGAAGTCAATGGATGGGAGGTAGGTCCGTGTGATGGATTCGGCTGTGTTCACGACTCTCTGTAGTTTCTTGCGGTCTTGGGCCGAGCAGTTGCCATACCAGGCTGTGATGCAGCCAGATAGGATGCTTTCTATGGTGCATCTGTAAAAGTTGGTGCGGGTTAATGTGGACAGGCCGAATTTCCTTAGTTTCCTGAGATAGTATAGGCACTGTTGTACTTTCTTGGTCGTAGCGTCGACGTGGGTGAACCAGGACAGATTGTTGGTGATGTGCACACCGAGGAATTTGAAGCTCTCAACCATCTCCACCTCGGCCCCGTTGATACAGACAGGGGTGTGTATGATACTTTGCTTCCTGAGGTCAATGACTAGCGCTTTAGTTTTGCTGACATTGAGGGAGAGATTGTTGTCGTCACACCACATCACTAGGTTCTCTATTTTCCTCCTGTATTCTGTCGCATAATTCTTCGAGGTGTTGTTGTTTATCATTACTGATTATGGTCTATGGGTCAGAAAGTCAAGGATTCAGTTTCAGAGGGAGGAGCCAAGTCCTAGGTTTTGGAGCTTTGATATGAGCTTGGCTGAGATTATGGTGTTGAAGGTGAAGTTGTGGTCAATAATAGTCTGATGTAGGAGTCCTTGTTGTTGAGATGCTCCAGGGATGAGTGTAGGGCCAGGGAGATGGCGTCTCCTATGGACTGGTTGTAGCGGTATGCAAATTGCAGTGGATCCAAGCATTCTGGGAGAATGGAGTTGGTGTGCCTCATGACCAACCTCTCGAAGCACTTCATTACGATTGATGTCAAGGCCACCGGATGTTAATCATTGAGGCACGTTGCCTGGTTCTTCTTTGGCATCTGTATGATGGTGGTCTTCTTGAAGCAGATGGGACCTCGGAACGGAGTAGGGAGAGGTTGAAGATGTCCACGAACGCATCTGCCAGCTGGTCTGCACAGGATCTGAGTGCACGACCAGGGACCCCATCGGGACCCATTGCTTTCTGAGGGTTCACATTCAAGAAGGGCGATCTGACTTTGGAAGCTGTGACGGTGGGTATGGGTGTGTCCGGGGCTGCTGGGACAGTTGACAGCAGTTGAGTGGTTTCCTGCTCGAACCGAGCATAGAATGCATTGAGTTCATCGGGGAGGGGTACGCTGCTGCTGGAGATTCTGCACAGCTTCGTTTTGTAGCCCGTTATGTTGCTTAAGCCTTGCCACAACCGACGAGAGTCTGTGAGGTTAGTCTGTGACTCTAGCTTGGTCTGATATTACCTCTTGGCATCCCTGATGACTTTACGGAGGTTGTACCTGGATTTCTTGTATAGGTCAGGGTCGCCTGATGTGAACGCCTGAGACCAGGCCTTCAGTAGGTGTCAATTTCCAGATTTAAGCCAGTCTTCTACACATTTGCTGATGAAGTCTGTGACGGTGGTGGCATACTCATTTAGGTTGGCCACTGAGTTCTTCCATATGGCCCAGGCCAATAACTCCAAGCAGTCACGTAAGAGCTCTTCTGTTGCCTCGGACCAGCACTGCACAACTTTATTAACTGAATTCTCCCGCTTAAGTTTCTGCTTGTATGTCGGGAGAAGGAGCACTGTCTTATGGTTCGACTTTCCGAAGTACGGTTGGGGATACATCGGTAGGAGCCCTTGACCTTTGTGTAGCAGTGGTCGAGAGCGCTGGCGCCCCTGGTGGGACAGGAGATCTGTTGGTGGAATTTTGGCTTGAGGTTGGCCTGGTTGAATTTCCCGGCCACGATGAACAAGGCCACCGGGTGTTCAGTTTCATTGTTATTTATAACTGTGTACAATTCGACAAGCACCGCCTTCATCTCCGCCTGGGGTGGGATGTAGACTGCTGTGATAATGGCCGAAGTGAACTCCGCACTTCACGGTCAGGTATTCCAGGGAGCAATAGGTCGCCAGGGTCGCCACATCCGAGCACCAGGAGGGGTTGATGAGGAAGTAAATCCCTTCATCCTTTGCATGCCTGATGATGCCATGTGGTCCATCCGGTGTATTGAGAAGCCTTCCGGTTCTATGGCACAGCCCGATAAGGCAGGGGTGAACCATGTCTCCGTGAAACATAGCACACAGCAGTCTCTTACTTCCCTCTGAGAGATAAGTCTAGCGTTAAGTTCATCCAGCTTGTTTTCGATCGCTTGGACATTTGCCAGGAGTGTCGTTTCCCTTGCTTCCTCGGTCAGTGGCTGCTTCTGGATGGCCCCGGGATCCGATGGGAGACCTTGTGGAAAGTAGATGGTTGCGTCAGGTGGGGTCCAGGGCGCTGGTTTCATTTTCGGAGGCGTGTCTGGCAGGGTCCTGGGATCTGGTTGCAATTTTGGGGTTGCTGGGGGTCATGTTTGCGATCTGGTCGGGACCCAGCCCCTGCGAGGACGGGTCTATCTTGCGGCGTGTTTGGACCCTCCACCGTTTCGAGGGACATTAATCCGGGTTTCGGTCGCAGGCAGGGGCTTCCTGGGTCAGGTTGGGCCGGGTCCGATGTTCTGTTCCAGCATTAGAACATAGAACATAGAACATAGAACATACAGCACAGAACAGGCCCTTCGGCCCACGATGTTGTGCCGAACCTTTGTCCTAGATTAATCATAGATTATCATTGAATCTACAGTGCAGAAGGAGGCCATTCGGCCCCACTGAGTCTGCACCAGCTCTTGAAAAGAGCACCCTACCCAAACTCAACACCTCCACCCAACACCAAGGCAATTTGGACATTAAGGGCAATTTATCATTGGCCAATTCACCTAACCCGCACATCTTTGGACTGTGGGAGGAAACCGGAGCACCCGGAGGAAACCCACGCAGACACGGGGAGGACGTGCAGACTCCGCACAGACAATGACCCAAGCCGAAATCGAACCTGGGACCATGGATCTGTGAAGCAATTGTGCTATCCACAATGCTACCGTGCTGCCCTTAAGAACAAATAAATCTACACTATATCATTTTCCCGTAATCCATGTACCTATCCAACAGCTGCTTGAAGGTCACTAATGTTTCCGACTCAACTACTTCCACAGGCAGTGCATTCCATGCCCCCACTACTCTCTGGGTAAAGAACCTACCTCTGATATCCCTCCTATATCTTCCACCTTTCACCTTAAATTTATGTCCCCTTGTAATGGTGTGTTCCACCTGGGGAAAAAGTCTCTGACTGTCTACTCTATCTATTCCCCTGATCATCTTATAAACCTCTATCAAGTCGCCCCTCATCCTTCTCCGCTCTAATGAGAAAAGGCCTAGCACCCTCAACCTTTCCTCGTAAGACCTACTCTCCATTCCAGGCAACATCCTGGTAAATCTTCTTTGCACCTTTTCCAGAGCTTCCACATCCTTCCTAAAATGAGGCGACCAGAACTGTACACAGTACTCCAAATGTGGCCTTACCAAAGTTTTGTACAGCTGCATCATCACCTCACGGCTCTTAAATTCAATCCCTCTGTTAATGAACGCGAGCACACCATAGGCCTTCTTAACAGCTCTATCCACTTGAGTGGCAACTTTCAAAGATGTATGAACATAGACCCCAAGGTCTCTCTGCTCCTCCACAATGCCAAGAACTCTACCGTTAACCCTGTATTCCGCATTCATATTTGTCCTTCCAAAATGGACAACCTCACACTTTTCAGGGTTAAACTCCATCTGCCACTTCTCAGCCCAGCTCTGCATCCTATCTATGTCTCTTTGCAGCCGACAACAGCCCTCCTTACTATCCACAACTCCACCAATCTTCGTATCGTCTGCAAATTTACTGACCCACCCTTCAACTCCCTCATCCAAGTCATTAATGAAAATCACAAACAGCAGAGGACCCAGAACTGATCCCTGCGGTACACCACTGGTAACTGGGATCCAGGCTGAATATTTGCCATCCACCACCACTCTCTGACTTCTATCGGTTAGCCAGTTCGTTATCCAACTGGCCAAATTTCCCACTATCCCATGCCTCCTTACTTTGTGCAGAAGCCTACCATGGGGAACTTTATCAAATGCCTTACTAAAATCCATGTACACTACATCCACTGCTTTACCTTCATCCACATGCTTGGTCACCTCCTCAAAGAATTCAATAAGATTTGTAAGGCAAGACCTACCCCTCACAAATCCGTGCTGACTATCCCTAATCAAGCAGTGTCTTTCCAGATGCTCAGAAATCCTATCCTTCAGTACCCTTTCCATTACTTTGCCTACCACCGAAGTAAGACTAACTGGCCTGTAATTCCCAGGGTTATCCCTAGTCCCTTTTTTGAACAGGGGCACGACATTCGCCACTCTCCAATCCCCTGGTACCACCCCTGTTGACAGTGAGGACGAAAAGATAATTGCCAACGGCTCTGCAATTTCATCTCTTGCTTCCCATAGAATCCTTGGATATAACCCGTCAGGCCCGGGGGACTTGTCTATCCTCAAGTTTTTCAAAATGCCCAACACATCTTCCTTCCTAACAAGTATTTCCTCGAGCTTACCAATCTGTTTCACACTGTCCTCTCCAACAATATCGCCCCTCTCATTTGTAAATACAGAAGAAAAGTACTCATTCAAGACCTCGCCTATCTCTTCAGACTCAATACACAATCTCCCGCTACTGTCCTTGATCGGACCTACCCTCGCTCTAGTCATTCTCATATTTCTCACATATGTGTAAAAGGCCTTGGGGTTTTCCTTGATCCTACCCGCCAAAGATTGTTCATGCCCTCTCTTAGCTCTCCTAATCCCTTTCTTCAGTTCCCTCCTGGCTATCTTGTATCCCTCCAATGCCCTGTCTGAACCTTGTTTCCTCAGCCTTACATAAGTCACCTTTTTCCTCTTAACAAGACATTCAACCTCTCTTGTCAACCATGGTTCCCTCACTCGACCATCTCTTCCCTGCCTGACAGGGACATACATATCAAGGACACGTAGCACCTGTTCCTTGAACAAGTTCCACATTTCACTTGTGTCCTTCCCTGCCAGCCTATGTTCCCAACTTATGCACTTCAATTCTTGTCTGACAACATCGTATTTACCCTTCCCCCAATTGTAAACCTTGCCCTGTTGCACGTACCTATCCCTCTCCATTACTAAAGTGAAAGTCACAGAATTGTGGTCACTATCTCCAAAATGCTCCCCCACTAACAAATCTATCACTTGCCCTGGTTCATTACCCAGTACTAAATCCAATATTGCCCCTCCTCTGGTTGGACAATCTACATACTGTGTTAGAAAAGCTTCCTGGACACACTGCACAAACACCACCCCATCCAAACTATTTGATCTAAAGAGTTTCCACTCAATATTTGGGAAGTTAAAGTCACCCATGACTACCACCCTATGACTTCTGCACCTTTCCAAAATCTGTTTCCCAATCTGTTCCTCCACATCCCTGCTACTATTGGGGGGCCTATAGAAAACTCCTAACAAGGTGACTGCTCCTTTCCTATTTCTGACTTCAACCCATACTACCTCAATAGGGTGATACTCCTCGAACTGCCTTTCTGCAGCTGTTATACTATCTCGAATTAATAATGCCACCCCCCACCTCTTTTACCACCCTCCCTAATCTTATTGAAACATCTATAACCAGGGACCTCCAACAACCATTTCTGCCCCTCTTCTATCCAAGTTTCCGTGATGGCCACCACATCGTAGTCCCAAGTACCGATCCATGCCTTAAGTTCACCCACCTTATTCCTGATGCTTCTTGCGTTGAAGTATACACACTTCAACCCATCTCCGTGCCTGCAAATACTCTCCTTTGTCAGTGTTCCCTTCCCCACTGCCTCATTACATGCTTTGGCGTCCTGAATATCGGCTACCTTAGTTGCTGGACTACAAATCCGGTTCCCATTCCCCTGCCAAATTAGTTTAAACCCTCCCGAAGAGTACTAGCAAACCTCCCTCCCAGGATATTGGTGCCCCTCTGGTTCAGATGCAACCCGTCCTGCTTGTACAGGTCCCACCTTCCCCAGAATGCGCTCCAATTATCCAAATACCTGAAGCCCTCCCTCCTACACCATTCCTGCAGCCACGTGTTCAACTGCACTCTCTCCCTATTCCTAACCTCGCTATCACGTGGCACCGGCAACAAACCAGAGATGACAACTCTGTCTGTCCTGACTTTCAACTTCCAGCCTAACTCCCTAAACTTGTTTATTACCTCCACACCCCTTTTCCTACCTATGTCGTTGGTACCAATGTGCACCACGACTTCTGGCTGCTCCCCCTCCCCCTTAAGGATCCTGAAGACACGATCCGAGACATCCCTGGCCCTGGCACCCGGGAGGCAACATACCTTCCGGGAGTCTCGCTCGCGACCACAGAATCTCCTATCTATTCCCCTAACCATTGAATCTCCTACAACTATTGCTTTTCTATTCTCCCCCCTTCCCTTCTGAGCCCCAGAGCCAGACTCAGTGCCAGAGACCTGGCCGCTAGGGCCTTCCCCCGGTAGGTCATCCCCCCCAACAGCATCCAAAACGGTATACTTGTTTTGAAGGGGAACGGCCACGAGGGATCCCTGCACTGTCTGCCTGTTTGTTTTTTTCCCCCTGACTGTAACCCAGCTATTCTTGTCCTGTACCTTGGGTGTGGTTACCTCCCTGTAACTCTTCTCAATCACCCCCTCTGCCTCCCGGATGATCCGAAGTTCATCCAGCTTCAGCTCCAGTTCCCTAACACGGTCTTTGAGGAGCTGAAGTTGGGTGCACTTCCCGCAGGTATAGTCAGCGGGGACACCGGTGGTATCCCTCACCACCCACATCCTACAGGAGGAGCATGAAACTGGCCTAACCTCCATCCCCTCTTACCTTAAAGAATATAGCTGCTGTGTGGACTAACTAGATCTCCGCCCTCCGACTCTGCTCCCAGTCAGCTACACTTCCTGTAAACACCTGGCTCTCTTTGCACTCTTTGCGGAAATGTCGGAAACAAAATGAAAGGAGCACCTTACTCCCTCCTCACCTAACTCCCTCGGTCACCAAACTCTCACTATCGCACTCAAAAAGCACCAAATTCAGCACTCCCTCGGTCACCAAACTCTCACTATCGCACTCAAAAAGCACCAAATTCAGCACTCCCTCGGTCACCAAACTCTCACTATCGCACTCAAAAAGCACCAAATTCAGCACTCAGTGCAAACAAAGTCTGCACTGTAGGGGATCACTTTTATACTGTGAATCTAGCCTCTGAAAAACTGGCCTAATCCAATTAACTAATTAACAAGCTCCAGCTGCAAGTGCCTAGAAGTAGAAGCCTGTTTAAAGCTGATTGAAAATTCACCTTCTTCTAAACCAAACAGCAACTTTTAAGTTAATTAACTAAATAAAAGAAAGACTAAACTTTAGATAAAAATGAAGCCTTATACTCCCTCGGTCACCAAACTCTCACTATCGCACTCAAAAAGCACCAAATTCAGCACTCAGTGCAAACAAAGTCTGCACTGTAGGGGATCACTTTTATACTGTGAATCTAGCCTCTGAAAAACTGGCCTAATCCAATTAACTAATTAACAAGCTCCAGCTGCAAGTGCCTAGAAGTAGAAGCCTGTTTAAAGCTGATTGAAAATTCACCTTCTTCTAAACCAAACAGCAACTTTTAAGTTAATTAACTAAATAAAAGAAAGACTAAACTTTAGATAAAAATGAAGCCTTATACTCCCTCGGTCACCAAACTCTCACTATCGCACTCAAAAAGCACCAAATTCAGCACTTAGTAGTCTGATCAGGTGCTCCTGGAGTCGGGCCTTGGAGTAGGCCTGGTCGGGCCTCCACGTGGATTCTTCCTTCCATCCTCCAGTAGGACAGCTCGCTCGGAAGGCCTCTCCGGGTCGGGTCGCTGGGTGGTATCTCCGGGTTGGGTCAGACCGGGTCTCATAGTTGGGATCCGGGTGGGATCCGGGTGTATCAGGCAGTCTGGGGGGCTGGCCTGGGTTCCCAGACCGGGTCGGACGCTCCAAGGGCTAGGTCGGGTCCTATGCAACGTCGGTGTCGGACATCTTAAACTTCCAGGTCGGGTTGTTGGAGGAGTCCTGCCTGGTCCGGTCGGGTCATCTGATCCAGTCCACGGGCCTCTGAGGATCTTCAAACCTGCAAGAGAAAGGTCCGTGATCGTGTTAGTTTAGAATTAAGTATTAAGAGATTAGTACGGCGATAGGAGATGTAGGAAGAGGATCTGTGTGACTGAGCTCGCAGAGAGTCACCACGCTCCGGCGCCATCTTGCTTGTGTTTACCTTTACGATGGGCTACAGTGGGTCCGGGATTATTGGGCTTTGGGGGAGGTGATTGGGAGGAGGGGGGCCGGAGCAGAGGCCTCCACATAAGCAAGCAAGGGTTCGCTACTGGACGGGAGTGTGGTTTGGGGGAGGGGCCACGGTCATTGGAACCTATTTGAACAGGTTTCCATTGATCTGGGAGGTGGGAAAGGTGGAGGGATGGGATCGATACAGGGAGAGGTGTTTTCAAGAAGAAGTGGATGGGGGACTCTGGGGGTGGGGCGGTGGAGGTGATTCGACGGCTACAAAGGGACGGGGTGGGTCAGGCCTGATGGGTGGGGCCTGGAGTTATGATGGTGGGGGGGTGGGGTGGGAGACCCCCATTCAGAATTGTGACGTGGAACATGAAGAGGTTAGGGGGGGCCGGTAAAGATGTTGAGGGTCTTTAAAGAGTCTAAAGGCTGATGTGGTGATGCTGCAGGAGACCCACCTGAGGGTGAAGGATCAGGTGTGTGGTGATCTCCATGTGCATGTACATAAGGGGTTAATGTGTAATCGGTAGCACCAGATGATCATGAGAGGGCCGGACCAACAGGGGTATAAAAGCAACTGCATTATGCCTCTCTCTCTCTCTCTCTTTTAGATGTACTGTGACCTGGACAGGAGTATCAGATTAGCTCAGATGGTTAGTGTAGTTAAGCATAGTTACTGTAGTTAGATCTTGTTAACCATATCACTAGTATCAATGTTAAAGTAAAGAACTCACACAATTATTGTTATAGTTACTCAATAAGCCTTTTGTTACCACTGGACGAGTTTGGCGGGGGGGCTGGTAGCGGTATTGGGGGGGGGGCAAGAGGGCTGTTCATAGCCGGAGTTTGTGTGATAGGTTTGGGAAGGTGATCGAGGAATATGTGGGGTTTAATTGCACGGGGGAAGTTTTGCAGGGAGGCTCTGAAGGCTCTGAAGGCAGTGTTGAGGGGGGCGGGGGGGGGGGGGTTGATTTCGTTCAAGGCTAAGGTGGACAAGGAAGAGAGAGAGGAACATCAATAATTGAGAGAGGAGATGCTGGAGATGGATAGGAGGTACACGGGGACACGGACCCGGGTCTCTTGGCCAGGGGGAAGGAGCTTCAGGCGAAGTTAGACCAGTTGTCCACAGGGAAAGCGGTGCACCTGTTGAGTAGAGTGAGGAGGCTGCTCTATGAGCACAGGGAGAAGGCGGGGCATATATTGGCCAGCCAGCTCCGGAGGAGGCGGTGGTGAGGGAGATAGTACAGGTTTGCGATAAGGTGGAGAAGGTGGTGATGGCCCCGGAGCAGATGAACAAAGTATTTGAAGAGTTCTATAAGAAGTTATATAGGTCAGAGCCACTGGGGGAGGAGCGGGAGATGAGAGAGTTCCTGGACTGGTTGGAGTATCCGAGGCTGGGTGAGGAGGATGTAGCTAGCTTGGAGGGGCCGGTGGGGGAGCAGGAGGTGAAGGAGGAGATTTGGAGGAAGCAGTCAACCCAGTTGAATTCTATAAGACATTGAAGGATAAGCTGGCACCTCTGATGGTGGGACTGTTCGAGGATGCGTTAGGAAGGGGTATCTTGCCACAGACAATGGGGCAGCTTCTATCTCGTTTCTGCTAAAGAAGGATAAGGATCCTGTGGAGTGTGTGTCGTACAGGCCCTTTTACCTATTGAATGTCGATGCCAAGATTTTGGAAGAGGTTTTTGGTGTCAAGGTTGGAGGGATGTCTCCCGAAGGTGACTGGGAGGATCAGACGGGGTTCGTGAAAGGAAGGCAGTTATTTTCGAATGTGAAGAGGTTGTTGAATGTGACCCTGTCTCCAGCAGAGGAAAAGGAGGTGGAGGTGGAGGTGGCACTGGACACAGTGAAGGCTTCTCATCGAGTTGGGGCATGATCAATTTGACTGGAGACGAAGTTGAATCCAAACTGAGGCTTTATTAGTATCTGAAGTGTGGCCTCCCACAGCAGCTGACGAAATATCTGCGAGCTGGAGGCCACGCATATTTATAACCCGGCTCCTGGGCGGAGCCAGCATGCAGGGGCCCAGGTGAACCTGTAGTGCAGGTTCTACCGTACAACCCCTAATATAAGAACACAGTGGTTTACCACATTCAGCCCCTGTTAAAATTGAGTCCGGCGGGGTGCTGGATAAATATATACAATTAGCAATCTTTAATATTTACAGAGTTGTAAATAAAATGTATCTGGTCATCTGGCGAGCCGGTCAGAAGGTCAGCCGGCCCGGCGCCTTGATCGTCCTCTGAGATCGACAAGTGGAGCCGGCGATGTCGTGGTCGTAGTTGACTCCGGGAGCGTGCCGAAATCCTCTTCATCGACGGGGGTGGGCAGGGAGAGGACGGACAGTCCTGGGGGGGGAGATGGGGGTGGCGGGGGAGGGGAGGGTGGCGCTGGGGGCGACGGGGGTGGTGTGGGGGTGGAACATGCTGGTGCCAGGTCCCTGAGGGAGACGGTATCCTGGCGGCCATCGGGGAACGCCACGTAGGCGTACTGTGGGTTTGCGTGGAGCAGGTGCACCCTTTCCACCAACGGGTCCGCCTTGTGGAGCCGCACATGTTTACGGAGAAGCACGGTTCCCGGAGCTGTGAGCCAAGTTGGCAGCGATACCCCGGATGTGGACTTCCTGGGGAAGGCAAAAAGACGTTCATGTGGCGTACTGTTAGTGGCAGGGCAGAGTAATGAGCGAAATGGAATGTAGTACATCAGGGAGGACCTCTTGCCAGTGGGAGGCCGGGAGATTTCTGGACCGTAGGGCGAGCTGGACGGCCCTCCATACCGCCCCATTCTCCCTTTCTACCTGTCCATTTCCCCGGGGGTTGTAGCTCGTCGTTCTGCTGGAGGCGATACCCCTGCTGAGCAGGAACTGACGTAGCTCATCACTCATGAATGAGGATCCCCTGTCACTGTGGATGTAGGCGGGGAAACTGAACAGAGTGAAGATAGAATTAACGGCTTTAATGACGGTGGCAGATGTCATGTCGATGCATGGGATGGCGAAGGGAAACCGGGAGTATTCATCGATCACACTGAGGAAATATGTGTGTCGATCGGTGGAGGTGAGAAGGCCTTTGAAATCCACGCTGAGGCGCTCAAAGGGGCGGGAGCCTTCACCAGGTGCGCGCGGTCCGGCCGGTAGAAGTGCGGTTTGCACTCCGCACAGACCTGGCAGTCCTTGGTGATCGTCCTTACTTCCTTGACGGAGTAGGGCAAATTTTGTGCCTTTATGAAGTGGTACAACCGAGTGACTCCTGGGTGACAAAGGCTGTCGTGCAGGGCCCGGAGTCGGTCTACCTGTGCACTGGCACATGTACCTCGGGATAGGGCGCCTGGGGGCTCGTTGAGTTTGCCAGGGCGATACTTAATCTCATAATTATAGGTGGAGAGCTCGATTCTCCACCGCAAGATTTTATCATTTTTGATCTTGCCCCGCTGTGTGTTATTGAACATGAAGACTACCGACCGTTGGTCAGTGAGGAGAGTGAATCTCCTGCCGGCCAGGTAATGCCTCCAATGTCGCACAGCCTCAATGAAAGCCTGGGCCTCCTTTTTGACGGATGAGTGCCGAATTTCAGAGGCATGGAGGGTGGGGGAAAAGATTGCCACGAGCCTGCCTGCCTGGTTGAGGGTGGCGGCAAGGGCGACGTCCGATGCGTCGCTTTCTACTTGGAAGGGCAGCGTTTCGTCTACAGCGTGCATTCCAGCTTTGGCAGTATCAGCTCTGATCCGGGCGAAAGCCTGTTGGGCCTCGGCCGTCAGGGGGAAATGAGTGGACTGTATGAGTGGGCGGGCCATGTCCGCATAGTTTGGGACCCACTGTGCGTAATACGAGAAGAACTCCAGGTAGCGTTTGAGGGCCTTGGGACAGTGGGGGAGGGGGAGCTCCATAAGGGGGTACATGCGGTCGGGATCGGGCCCCAGCGGTTTGTACGGAACACACACTTCTCCTTGTTATACGTGAGGTTGAGGAGAGTGGCGGCACGGAGAAATTTAGTGAGGTTGGCGTCGTGGTCCTGCTGTCCGTGGCCGCAGATGGTCACATTGTCTAGCTACGGAAACGTGGCCCGTAAGCCGTACCGGTCGACCATTCGGTCCATCTCTCTTTGGAAGACCGAAACCCCATTGGTGACGCCGAAAGGGACCCTAAGGAAGGGATATAGACGGCCGCCTGCCTCGAAGGCGGTGTATGGCCGGTCCGATTTACGGATGGGGAGCTGGTGGTAAGCGGATTTCAGGCCTACCGTTGAAAAGACCCGGTACTGTGCAATCTGGTTAACCATGTCAGATATGCATGGGAGGGGGTACGTGTCGAGCTGCGTGTACCTGTTGATGGTCTGGCTGTAGTCCACGACCTTTCGGTTTTTCTCCCCAGACTTAACCACTACCACTTAAGCTCTCCAGGGGCTGTTGCTGGCCTCGATGACTCCCTCCTGAAGCAACCGCTGGACCTCGGACTTGATGAAGGCCTTATCCTGGGTGCTGTACCGTCTGCTCCTGGTGGCGACAGGTTTGCAATCTGGAGTTAGATTGGCAAAGAGGGAAGGAGGATCGACCTTTAGGGTCGCGAGGCCGCACACAGTGAGGGGTGGTAAGGGTCCGCCAAATTCAAGGGTTAGGCTCTGGAGGTTGCACTGAAAGTCCAGGCCGAGGATAAGTGCAGCGCAGAGGTTAGGGAGAATGTAGAGGCGAAAACTCTACGCCTTGGACAGTGAGCGTGACCGTGCAAAATTCCTGGTTCGCTACGCGATGGGATCCGGAGGCCAGGGAGATACTTTGATTGATAGGGTGTCCCTTAAGGGAGCAATGCCTTACCGTATTTGGATGTACAAAGCTCTCGGTGCTCCCGGAGTCTAGTAGGCAGGAGGTCACATGGCCGTTGACTTTCACGCTGGTGGATGCGTTGGTCAGAGTATGTGGTCTGGACTGGTCGATTGCCATGGATGCGAGCCGTGGTGATCGTCGGGTAGTGAGGCGGCCGTTGAGTTGGGGTCCTGAAACGCCGTTGGTATCCATGTGCTGCGAGGTGGACAAGATGGCGGCGCCCGGAGGTCCTGGGGATTACAAAATGGCGGCGCCCATGGAACGCACGTTGCGGGGGTGGAGCAAGATGGCGGCACCCATGAAACGCACGTGTTGTGCGGGGGAGAAGATGGCGGCGCCCATTGTTCGCACATGGCCTGGGGAGGGGAGGATAGCGGCGTCCATTGTCCGTGACCGGGGGGGCGGTGGGGGCGACCGCTGCCGCTGAGCGGGCCTGGCACACCGCTGCATAGTGGCCCTTCTTCCCGCAGACCTTACAAAGGGCAGTGCGGGCCGGGCAGCGTTGGCGGGGGTGTCTTTGCTGGCCGCAAAAATAGCATTGGGGGCCCCCGGAGATCACTGGCTGGCGCGTAGCACAAGCGTATTGGGTGGGTAGCGCCCCCCTGGGGCGGCTGCCTGTGGGACCCATGAAGCGTAGGACTGGGCCACGCGGTTGGGGGCGTAGGATTGGACATTGCGCAGGGCGACCGTCATGGAAAGCGCT
Organism: Scyliorhinus torazame; assembly: GCF_047496885.1. Classification (NCBI taxonomy): domain Eukaryota; kingdom Metazoa; phylum Chordata; class Chondrichthyes; order Carcharhiniformes; family Scyliorhinidae; genus Scyliorhinus; species Scyliorhinus torazame. Next base: position 190,937,835 of record NC_092708.1, on the reverse strand, counting down.
CGTGTTTTAGTCTCTGCAAGGTCACGCGTGGCCCCTTCTAGGAGCCACTGCCTGATAACATCAGACCCAATCCCAGTTACAAAAGTGTCTCGCATAAGGAGATCTGAGTGCTCCTTAGCTGTAACGTCCTGGCAGTCACAGTCCCGAACTAGTGGGATCAGGGCCCTCCAGAAGTCCTCGATTGACTCACCAGGTAGTTGAGTACGCGTTGTGAGCGCGTGTCTGGCGAAGAGCGTGTTCGTCTTCTGCTCATAACTCTCTTTGAGTCGAGTCATAGCGTCAGCGTAATTGGGCGCATCCTGGATCAGCGGGAAGACTTTAGAGCTGAGTCTGGAGTACAATATCTGGATCTTCTGAGCCTCTGGAACAGGGGTCGGCGCCGTATTGATATTCGCTTCAAAACAAGCTAGCCAGTGCTGGAAGTCCTTTCTGGCATCGCTTGCGTGTGGATCCAGCTGCAGTCGGTCTGGTTTAACCCGGAGGCCCATCTTCTGAATCTGATACTAATAAATTGAGGAACGATCAATTTGACTGGAGACGAAGTTGAATCCAAACTGAGGCTTTATCGGCATCAGATGTGTGGCCTCCCACAGCAGCTGACGAAATGGCTGCGAGCTGGAGGTCCCGCATATTTATAACCCGGCTCCTGGGCGGAGCTAACATGCAGGGGCCCAGGTGAACCTGTAGTGCAGGTTCTACCGTACAGCCGTTAATATAAGAACACAGTGGTTTACCACACGGGTAGAGTGTGGTTATTTGATGGTGGGATTGGAGAGATTTGGAATTGGGCCGAGGTTCGCGGTGTGGGTACGGCTGTTGGACAAGGAGCCGATGGCACGAACAGTTTGAATTTGGGGTACTTTGCTATGCACCGGGGTATGAGACAGTGTGTCCTATGTCCCTCCTGTTGTTTGCACTGGCTATAGAGCCCTTGGTTATCTCCCTAAGGAGCTTGGGGTTGTGGAATGGGATGGGGAGTGTGGAGCATAGGGTATCCTTATTCGCCGATGATCTGTTATTGTACATTTCGGAATCGGGCACATCGGTGGGGAGTATCAGGAGCTGCTTCAAAGATTTGGGATATTCTCGGTGTAGAAATTGAACTTGGGCCCCGAGTATTTCATGGTCTCCCAGCCGGGATTAGGGGAGGGGGTGGCAACGCACTTTAGGTACTTGGGGGTGCAGGTGGTGCAGGATTAGGGTGGGCTCCGAAGGTGTAATTTTACTAGTTTGGTGGGGAGGGTGAAGCAGATTTGCCAAGGTGGGTCAACCTCCCTCTGTCGGTGGTGGGTCAGGTGCAGGCAGTAAAAATTAATGTGGTACCAGGATTTTTGTTCCTATTTCAGTGCCTGCTGGTCTTTTTACCAAAATCTTTCTTCAAAAGGGGTGGACAAATTGACCTCCTCATTTTTTTGGGAGGGGAATGTAGTCAGGATTAGGAATGTGTTCTTGCAGAGAGGGTGACAGGTGCTCGACCTTCCAAACCTCCTGTACTACCATTGGGCGGCGAATGCGGTGAAGGTGCGGAGCTGATTCAAGGAGGGAGAGGGCCGATGGGTTAAGATGGAGGGGGCTCGTGTAGGGGGTCGGGTTGTGGGCGCTGGCAACGGCGCCGTTCCTGATGGCTCCGGGAAAGTGCTCAGTGAGTCTGGTGGTGGTGGCCACATTGAAGATGTGGAGGCAGTTTAGGCAACACTTGAAGCTAGGTCGGGTCAGGGGGCATGCCGATTAGGGGGAATCATGGGTTTGAGCCGGGGAGGATGGATGCAAGATTTTGGCGATGGGTCGTGAGGAGGATTAAGGAAATTAAGGATTTGTTTCTTTGGGGACAGTTTGCAATTCTGGAGGAGTTGGGGGAGACGTATGGACTGGCGCAGGGGGAGAGGTTTAGGTACCTGCACGCTCGGAATTTTGCAAGGAAGGCGTTCCTGATCTTCCCGATAGCGCCAGCCTCCTTTGTTACTAGAGGCGGTGCTGTCAGCGGGAGTGCTGGAGAGTGGGATTGCTTCGGCGATCTATGGGAGGATCTTGGAAGAAGGCAGGGGGCTGGATTCTCTGCAGCCCAGCGCTGAAATCGCATTTGTTGTGGGGGCGTAGAATCAACTTTCCCGACAAATTCGGGCCCGGCACCTATCCGTCGATTCTCCGGGCCCCGAATATCCACCGGTTCGCGAATTACTCCGCGCGGCTGGGAGGCCATTGCCCTCGAGGCCTGTCCAGCGATACTCCACTTCCAACCGGCCGAGTTCCCGACGGCATGGAACTAAGATGGTATGGCCAGTCGGGATGCTCGCGTGGCGGCTGCTGACTCAGTTTGGCTGCCCTGGTGGGGGGGGCGGGGCGATCGGGCGCCGGGGGCGGCCTTATGAGCGGCCGGGGGAGAGATCGGGCCTGATGGATCCTCGGGCGCGTGGCCGATTGGGGGGGGGGGCCTACATCTTCTAGATGCCTCTGCGGTCCGAGTCCGCCATGGCGCTCGGCGCAGCCGCTGGAGGCCGCCGCCCTACGCATACGCGGAATCGAAACCGGAAGTGCGGGGGCCCGTATCCACAGCTAAAGCTGCGTGAAGCACTCCAGGTCCTTGCTAGCCCCCTGCAGGTCATTGAATCGGCTTGTATTTTGTTCAGGAGACTTGGGAGTGCAACGCCTGCGGCATAGGGACACAGCCCCATTTTGGGAGAATCCAGCCCATGGTGTCCATGGAGGGGATTGAGGCAAAGTGGGAGGAGGAGCTAGGAGGGGGTAATGGAAGAGGATTTGTGGTGTGAGGTGCTACGGAGGGTAAATGCCTCAACCTCGTGTGCGAGGCACGGGCTGATACAGTTGAAAGTCGTGCATAGGGCGCACCTCACAAAATTGAGGATGAGCCGGCTGAACGAGGAGGATGTCAGTGAGCAATGTGGGAGGACCCCGCAAACCTCATATGATTTGGTCCTGCCCGAGATGGAAAAGTTTTGGCGGGAGATATTTCGCACAATCTCGGGGGTGTTGCATATGGATGTGGAGCCTGGTCCCCTAGAATCCATTTTTGCGGTGTTGGACCAGCCCGAGTTGCAGGCGGGTGCGGGGGCAGGTGTTTTATCCTCGCTGATTGCCCAAAGGCGGGTCCTGCTGGGGTGGAGGTCAGTCTCTCTCTTGTTCCTCAGTGTGGCGGAGGGACCCGAAGAAGGTGAAGTTTGAACTGAGGAGGGCGAAGGAGGGGTTCTACAATTCTTGGGGTTTGTTTATTATGCACTTTCGGGAGTTGACAGTTAAGCGGGGGTGGGCTTGGGGTGGGGGGGGCTGTTTTCTTTTTTATATTGTTGGGGTTGTTTTGCTTGTTTTCCTTTTGTATGGTGAAAAAGATGAAAATATGGCGAATAAAAATCATTTTTTAAAAGGATCCTGGGAAGCACTGAGCAACAAGGGACTTGATGTGCATTTGTACCAGTCCCTTATGGGGGCAGGATGGGTGGATACAATGGTTAAGGAGGCATATGGTATACTTGCCTTTCTTTGCCGACACAAAGAGTTTAAAGAGCAGGGAGGTTATGCTGGAACTGTGTAAAAAGTTGGTTAGGCCACAGCAGTTCTGGAATCCACATTATCGGAGGGATGTGATAGCATTGGAAAGGGTGCAGAGGAGATTTACCAGGATATTGCCTGGACTGGAGAGTTTTCACTATGAAGAGAAATTGGAGAGACTGGGGTTGTTTTTCTTGGAGCAGAGGAGATTGAGGGGATACATGATTGAGATGTATAAAATTATGAGGAGCATAGATAGAGTAGTCAGTGTGATATTCTTTCAGTTGCTTAATTCAGGATGGTTGGCGTCGTGTTCACAAGACCACAAAATAGCTTGAACTGGAACAAAGCTATAAATTTATTTAAACTACTAATTTGGATTCAACACATACTCCTAAAATATATAAAATATATGATTGTTAACATATAAACTGCACTCACCCACAACTAATCTCAATACTGTTACAAACTATGATCTGCTCTTACTCACACAATCAATACTTCTGCCTGTCTCTTGCTAACTCCTGTACTACTCCCCCCCACAAGGCCATCATGACTGCCTTATATACTTGTATCTGTAGCTCCCTCTAATGGCTACTCTAGACATTTCATTAACCCTTGCCGTTCTTACAGTTATGACAATACCACATTCCCCTTCCTTTGTAAACTAAAATTATTATAACCTCGGTTGTGATATTTTTCTTTGGACATTACATTTCTTGTGTGAGCCTTACTATTCTCGTATTGATCATAAACTTGCTTTCAGTTTGTACATTCATTTGTAAATAACTGTTACATCACTTAGTTGATGAAATGATTAATTATACAGTCATCACAAATTAAGTCTTTCAGGTGCTCTTCTTTTCCTTGTTGATCTTCTTAAAGGTGACTTCAGGCATGCCGCTCTTCCATATCTTCTTGCTGTATTGGTGTCAAGTAAGGATTGGGAGGGCGGCATGCGGCGCAGTGGTTAGCACTGGGACTGCAGCACTGAGGACCCAGGTTCGAATCCCGGCCCTGAATCACTGTCCATGTATACTTTGCACATTCTCCCCGTGTCTACGTGGGTTTCACCCCTACAACCCAAAAGATGTACAGGTTAGGTGGATTGGCCACGCTAAATTGCCCCTTAATTGGAGAAAAAATAATTGGGTACTCTAAATTTTTTTTTTAAGTAAGGATTGGGAAAGTCAATGTCCTTGAAGATGTTATCTGGACCAATAACAATCTGAGGTTGTGATTTAACATGATGTCTGATGCACAACAGTGCTCTTCTGTTTCGTCTGACCAGAGACCCTTGTTCCGTTTGAACTAAGTACGACCTTGGTGCGACTTGTCTGAGAATGTTTGCTGTTTGTTGCCATCCTTCATCAGGATTCGGAATGTGACAAAGTCACTTTCATTAATTCAGGTAGAGGTTTTGTTTGTTTATCTTAGTCCTCTTTTTGCTTCTTTTTCCTGGATCTGATATGGTTGTATATCTCTTGGTGATCAGAAGTGGGCCATTCGGCCCATTGGGTCTGCACTGACTCCTGGAAAAAGCACCCCACTTAAGCCCACACTTCCACCCTATTCCCCATAAACCAGGAACCCAACCTAACCTAAGGGCAATTTATCATGGCCAATCCACCTAACGTGCACATCTTTGGACTGTGGGAGGAAACCGGGGCACCCGGAGGAAACTCACGCCGACACGGGGAGAACGTGCAAACTCCACACAGACAGTGACCCAAGGCGGGAAATGAACCTGGGACCCTGGAGCTGCGAAGCAACTGTGCTAACCACTGTGCTACTGTGCCGCCCCAGTTATCTCAGGTAATGTGGTGCAAATTCGTCTACCCATTAGCATATGAGCAGGTGATAATCTAGTTGATCTGCATGAAACAATGCCAATGATAGATCTTGATTATCATCGATTGCTTTGTGGAACAATTTCTTTATTATTCCTACTCCCTTCTCTGCTTTGCCATTTGACTGAGGATAACATGGGGTTAAGTAATGTGATTGAAGTTGTATTGCTCTGCGAACTGCGTCCACCCCCAGCTTGAGAAAGAAGGACCATTGTCAGAAACAACATGTAAAGGTATCCCATAACATGCAAAAGTTGATTTTTGCCGTTGTGACAGAGATTGCTTCAGCGTCATCGCCTCTGGATAGTTGGAGTAATAGTCTATGACAACTAGATAGTCACAACCTTGGAGTTAAAAACAACCCATGCCCACTTTGCTCCATGGACTGGGAACAATTTCCATCCCTTTCTCTGCTCTGTGCAGGCTGATGCATCTGACAGATTGTGCGTTCTTGTACAAATTGATCAACATCTCTGTTGATTCCGGGCTAATATACCTGATAACCCTCGGGAATCTGCTGCAGAATTCCTTGACGTAGACTTGCAGGAATCACTATCCTATCTCCCTTGAGTAGGAAATCATCTATCACTGAAAGATCATCTCTTATATCTCGAAAGGCAGATCGACATCCAGTGGGCCATCCCTCTTTGAGGTATGTCTTCACCTTCTGGAACGTCACATTCTTTTCTGTTTCGGCTTTGATAATCCGTAGTTTTCGGTCAGACACTGGAAGTATCTCGGTAAAGATTCCACTATTTGGACTATCTTATATCTGATGTGTGAGCATCAGCGGTAGCTTTGGATAGGTTCTCCACAAAAACTAAGTCTTTCGTTGACTCTTCATGTCATTGGAAGTATTGGTTGAGTGAACCCTTTCAGCTAGCTGCACTTTTTTCACAAGCATCCACCCCAATTAGCGATGACTTATCATCTTCCACTATCTCAAAATCGATGGGCATTTCGATGTCACTATTTCTAACAATGAGACGGCAGGAGCCTCTTGTGACAATAGTGTTACCATTGCAATCGGTCAGCTGACAAGTAGATTTCTTCATCAGTGGTGCCCAAAAGTTTGTCTTCAATTTTTTTCTGTGGTAATATTTGCGAGTGCTCCTGTATCAATTTTAAATGGTCTATCTTTACCATTAATTTATAATGATACAGTCCACTCCTTAATTATCTTTGAGAGCTCTTGTACTGGTCTGTCATTGTGATCCAACACATTAATCTTAGTGCCTGCTTCAATCATGAAAGTATCTTGTAGCATGCACAATGAGCAATCCTCTCTATCAGTCAAGATATTGGATTTTTTATCTTCACTCTGAACACTTTGGATCCGTCTGTAGTCATTGTGGGACTTTTTAAATGTGGTTACTGAAGAAGCTGCTGAGAAACGACACTGCTGCAAAGTGGTTGAACTTGCAACAATTGGAACATTGTTTGCGTTTTGCTGGACAATTGTTTTCACTGTGAGCGTGGCCACAGCGTGTGCACGTCATCACGCTCGTGATGTCACTCTCAAAATGGCCGCCGGCCGTTGTACGCTGTTTTCTGCATTAATGGCGTCGGCCACGTTTCCCGATTTCGCGCTCTTTTCTTTTGCCACGAACTCTGCATATTCAGACGATGCCTGTTCACTGGCTTTGCACAAATTAACTGCATCTTCTAGCGGTAAAATCGGTCATCTTAGCATTCTTTCGGCAAATGTTCGTGATTTATCCCAAAAGCAACTTGATCACGCAGCATTGAATCTGAAGCTGAGGACTGCATTCTTAACTTTAAAGCTGTTATGAAAGAATCTACCGACTCCCCTCTTAACTGCAGCCTTTTTCTAAACATGTAGCGCTCATAGGTCTCATTCACCTGCTTCTTGCAGTGTGTAGCGAACTTTTGTAGCACCATCTTATATTTTGTTTGTCCTCATCAGCAGTAAATTCAAATGAATTATACAATTCTAATGCTTGCGGTCCAGCCAAATTTAATACGAGTGCTATTTTTCTTTGATTAGAGGCACTTTCTAGCGTGGAGGCAGAAAGGAAAACTTCAAACTGCTTTTTAAAGAATGCCCAGTTTTGGCATAGTTTACCATTTGTCCTGAAGTGGTCAGGCTTCTTGAGACCCTCCATCTTCCGACTTATCTTCAATGTAGATTTTCAGAGATTTGTAGCATCTTGATTGTTTTCTTCAATCTTCTTTTGCTAATCTGGTCTCATCTAACTGCGTCTTCCTTGGAGAAATAAACACCTGGTACAATGTGGTGTTCTTTGTGTTGCTTCATTCAGGATGGTTGGTGTGGTGTTCACAAAGACCACAAAGTAGCTTGAACTTGAACAAAGCTATAAATTTATCAACACTACTAATTTGGATTTGACACGTACTCCTAAAATATGCACAGTTGATTGTTAACATATAAACTACACTCATCTACAACTAATCTTAATCCTGTTATAAACTATGATTTGCTCTTACTCACACTATCAATACTTCTGTCTGTCTCTTGCTAACTCCTGTACTACTCTCCCCTAGAAGGCTTAGCATCAATGCCTTATATACTTGTATCTGCAGCTCCATCTAGTGGCTACTCTCATCATTTCGTTAACCCTTGCAGTTCTTACAGTAATGATAATACCACAGACAGTAAGAAATTTTTCCGCTTGGTGTAGGTATCAATGATCAGGAGGCATAGATTTAAGGTAAGGGCACGAGGATTAGAGGAGATGTGAGGAAAAACCTTTTCACCCAGAGGGAGGTGGTAGTCTGGAACTCACTGCCTGAAAGGGTGGTGGAGGCAGAGACCCTCATAACATTTAAGTAGTATTTAGATGTGCACTTGCGATCCCAAGGCGATTTCGGCGCTGGGCTGCCGAGAATCCAGCCCCCTGTCTTCTTCCAAGATCCTCCCATAGATCGCCGAAGCAATCCCACTCTCCAGCATTCCCGCTGACAGCACCGCCTCTAGTAATGAGGAGGCTGGCGCTATCGGGAAGATCGGGAACGCCTTCCTTGCAAGATCCCGAGCCTGCAGTTACCTAAACCCTTCCCCCTGTGCCAGT